>NC_134583.1:97144330-97445996 GCF_037038515.1 Microtus pennsylvanicus
ACACTCATCATATTTCTTTAAAACCCTCAGAAAAGGTATCCAAAGTGTATTATTGCCCACCCTGCCTCTTTAGCTGGCCTCTGAACTCATTTCCAGGACAGTCTTCATCCCATCTCCTCCTACCTTCTCACACTGTTTAGTTTTTGAGACAAAAAGGTAGCCCAGGCTCAACCTTCCTGAGTCCACCTCCTAGTCATGGGATTGTAGGTGACACCATCAATCTTCCTGACTCTGCCTCCTAGTCCCGGGATTGTAGGTGACACCATCAACCTTCCTGACTCACCTCCTAGTCCTGGGATTGTAGGTGACAGCATAGCATTGGGTCTCAACCTTCTCTCTAATAAAGCCTCCTCCTGGAAGACTGAGCTGTAAGGCAGGTATGTGCCTTCTAACTTCCTGTCCCACACAGCCTGGCACCTCAACTACTCTTCGGGGAACCCTGCCCATGGGGTCCCCAGTAGTACCTTCACCACCTTTATCTTCACTTTTTCTTTTCTGACTGGTGTCCACTGGTGTTTCCCCTCTGCCTGGAACCCCCAGAGGTAAGCAGGATAGAACTGAGTCCCATGCCACCCTAGGCCACATGCATTTTAGAAACATCTTTAGACCAAGTCCAAGAATAAGGATTAGGAGGGTCCAGAGAGTTAACCTCAGAACACTCTACTCCTAAGGAAAGTGGGGGACACCAGAGACTGTTCTGCATCATGTGAGTGACACAGAAACACGGGGGGGGGGACTTTCAACCTAATTTGAAGTCCAGACTCTTCCCTTTCTGTGTGTGGGAGACGTTTTCTGCAGGAGGGAAGGACAGAAGAGAACCCTGGCACCCTTGCCCTAGCCTGACCCTGCTCCTCTGGAAAGCCGCTCTGTTTGTCTGAGACACAAACCAGGGCACTTATCCACAGAGAGCTTGCGGGTTAATGGTCAACAGTCGGCGCCTGGATTATCAAGATCGAGCAAAAGCTAAGACTATCATCCCCACAGAAAGGGCAACAAGAAAAACTGACCAAACAGTACCTGGGGGCCAGGAGGCGAGCTAGACAGGGAATGCTAAGTGTGCTTGGGGCTCCGGGGTCTCTAGCTAACGAGGCGTGTTCTGCTCTACCTCCACTCTGCCGGAAGACTACAGCACCCCAGTTACCTGAAACACGGAGGTGTGTTATACAAAGAGTTGTTGCCAGCCTGCACTTTGTATTCAAGGACTGAAGGACACTCTCTGAGGGCGAACCCCAGCAGGTCATCACGGACGATCACCACCGTCACCCCAGCAGAGCCAACATTCTTTTGAGCACCAGCAAAAATCACACCAAACTTTAAAAGAAAGAGAGAGAAAGAAACATGGGCTATTTTTGAGGGAATTTGTGGCCACCCCTGAGTGATGTAATAGTGATATCTAGCTCCCCCTCTGCACACTTCTTTAAAGCAAGAACTGTTTAATTCTAGCCTAGGAGCACACCACTATAGGAATCTCTACCCAAAGTTAAGTCAGCACTTTGAGTGTGGAGACCCACAGCCTGGCCTTTGCTAGGAAGAGACTTCCCACGCCCAGCACTGTGAAGTCCAGAGATGTTCATGCTCTCACAACCCTTGTTTACTTCAGTCTTTAGGACAGGCCCTCTCAGGACTGGGATGGCGCAGTAGTTAACAGCACTTGCTGCTCTTACAGAGGACCCGGGTTTGTTTTCTTACGCCCACATGTGGCTCACAACCATCTGCAACTCCAGTTCCAGAAGATCTGACACCTGATTCTGACCTCTAAGGGTTCCAATCACACATATTGGTACATAAAAATATATATGAAGGAAAAATACTAATACACATATAATAAAAAATAAATAAATCTTAAAAATTTGTATTAACACTGGACAGCGGTGGTGCACACCTTTAATCCCAACACTCAGGAGGCAGAGACAGATGGATCTCTGTGAGTTCGAGGCCAGCCTAGTCTACAAAGCAAGTTCCAGGACAGGCTCCAAAGAGCTTCCTGTCTCAAAGGAAAAAAAAATTGTTTTAACTAAATATCCAGGCTTGGTGGTACACATCTGTAATCCTAGCAGTTGGGAGACGGAAGCAGAAGATTCAGGAGTTCAATGTCACCCTTGCCTTCACAGTGAGTTAAAATCTAGCCTGGAATGCAGGCCCTCTGGACCGAGGTAAGGTGCATTAGACAGCAGGCTTGCCATGCATCAAGCCTGGGCTTCATACTCAACACCGCAAAACAATAAAAAGAAAATGGAGCCTGCAACTCTTTGGTAACCCAAATGAAATACTATCGTTTAATCTAGAAAATGTATTTGTACAACTGTTAATATTTCATAATTAAATGATAAAGATTTTTAGTTAAATATTTTTAATTAAATATTGAAATGGTTAAAATATAAATTTTTTTAAACAATGGGCTACAGAGATGGCTCAGTGGTTTAGAGTGCTTCTTGCTTTTGCAGAGGACCAGGGTTCAATTCCCGGGACTCACATTGTGTTTGACAACCATCTCTAACTCTAGTTTCAGGAGAGCCAATGCCCACTTCTGACCTCTGCCAGCACCAGACACATCTGGTGCACACACTTGCATGTAGGCCAAACATTCCTACATGTAAAATAAAATTACTAAATCTAAAAATAAATTAGGTCAATAGTAATTAATACAAATTTCCACTTAGAGACAGTCGGAAGCTACCATGAAGGGGGCTGCCGCAACCCAGCCTGGGTGGGTGAGACACCTGAGGGAGAATTTTAGGACACACCAAAAGCTAATGGCTCTTGAGGTCATTTCGTTGTATAAGATACAGGTTCTATGTCACCTCAGGAAAGTGCAATTGTAGTACAAGGGAGAGAGACAGAAGGATTTCAAGTTTGAGGTCAGATTGGGCTGAGCTATTCAGTGAGACCCTTCTTTAAAAACATAAAGTGTGGCTATAAACCAAATACTGTAGATCTACATAACAGAACAGTCGTCTAAAACTGAACTTCTGATACATGCACCAGCATGAACCTCGAAGACATTAGGGAATTAAGCCTAGCACTAAAGAACAAATATCATGATCCCATTTAGAGAAGGTCCCTTGAGTACAAATTCATGAAGTTGGATAGTGGTTGGCAAAGATCGGGGGTGTGGCCTTTAGCCAGTTTCGGTACAAAATCTGAGGGTTCTTGGAGTTGGACAGAGGTGAGGGCTACACAGCAAAGTTAATATGCTTAATGCCCCTGAGTTATGTACCTAAAAGTGGTTAAAATGAGGCCAGTAAAGTGGTCCAGCAGGTGAGGAACCTGCCAAGCGCATGCACACCACGGCAAGTGTGCATCCATACATATACGATAATAATAGGTAATTATATGTGTGTATGTACATGTAATGTATATATGTACACATACGATAATAGGTAATTATATGTGTGTACATGTAATGTATATATGTACGTATACCACACATGCTTAAAAAAACTAACAAATATAACGACAACAAAAACACAGGGTCTCACTATTTACCTTTGGCTGGTCTGGAACTCAAAATGTAAACCAGGTTACCATGAAATTCAGGAATTCACCTGCCTCTGCCTCCTGAATGACAGGATTAAAGGTTTGTGCCACCACACTTAGGCTTAATTTTGTTGTTGTTCCATGACAGGGTTTCTTTGTGTAGCACTGGCTTTCCTAGAACTCACTGTGTAGATCAGATTAACCTTGAACTCAGAGATCCACCTGCCTCAGTCTCATGAGAGCTGGGATTAAAGGCATGTGCCACCACCATCACCTGGCTAGCTTAAATATTTTTAAAAAAAAACATGACTAAAATAATAAATTTATATTTTATCACATTAAAAAAGAGACCTAGTTGGGCATGGTGGCCCACCATAGGAAAGAGATCTCTAAATTTAAGCTCTAAGTTCAAGGGCATCCTGGTCTACACAATGAGTTCCAGGAAAACCAGGCCCTGGTCTCAAAAACAAAAGAAAACAAAATAATAACAAAAAAATCCCCCAAACAAACAAATAATAATAATAAAAACGAGGGCGGGGGAGGGGGCAGAACTGTTAAGGCTCTTTTTAGAAATTGTCCAGCAGGATTTCTGACCTTCATCTGAAACACCATCACCACCATCACAAAAAAAAAGGGGCAGAGGGGCAAAAAGAAGGCTCAGCCGGTAAAGGTACTTCCTACACAAACCTGGCAACCTGAATGCCACACCCGGAGCCACATATAGGTGGACCAAGAGCACTGACTCCATAAAGTTGCCCTCTGACCTCTGTACACGCATCTCTCTCCCTTTACTCAGTTTCACACATACACAAACTTGTGCATATGTGCATGCATACACACACACACACACACATACACACACACACACACACACACACACACACACACACACACGCACCCCACATTATTTTAAAGGCAGACTACCATTTGGCTAGCTTGGATGCTGTTTTTAAATTCTTTACAGATCACTCTTACGACACGTGCCTGGTACAATGCTCCTCACCCCTCCACTGCCCAGCCTGGGCAGATCACTCATAAAGTCTGAGTGTGCTGTTGGTGAACTTTCGGAGTTAGGGCTGACAAAACGCATGGGGTGTTCTTCACCATCCCCAGGGCGTGGTTATCTTGCTCTTGACTTTGGAGTGAGCATGCCATTCCCAGCATCCTTGCCAACAAGCTTTCAAGAACCACTGCCCTCCACCCCCAGCCTCCCAGTTTTTTCAGTCAGGTTTCTCTGTGTTACAGCCCTAGCTGGAACTCACTTTGTAGACTGGGCTAGCCTTGAACTCACAGAGACTCACCTGCCTCTGCCTCCTGAGTGCTGGGATTAAAGGAGTGCATGAGCCACCACGCCCAGCTCCACAGACACTCTTAAAAAAGGCAGGCAAGTTCCTCAAGGCCTGGCTTGTAGGCCGTGAGCAACCGTTCCCACCGCCCTAGATGTTCAGACAGCCAGTGACGGAACAAGCAGTTCTCACCCCGCTCGTCAATGTCTACCTACCCTGGCTTCAGGGGCTCTGCCAGCCCCAGACTCCCCAGGGTCTTTGCTATGGGCATACATATCAAAACACTTCAAAGAAACATTTACTGGTTCCCTGACCCAGCCTCCCATACTCTACCTTGGAAACGTCCACTGGCCTGGATAAGAAGTTTGAGGACATGTCACAGACCAGCACGGCTCCCTTGACGTCAGGTATGAAGTCGAACTCCACCCCGTGCACAGTCTCGTTTGCACAGAAGTACACGTAGGAGGCGTCCGGGTTGAGGTTCCAGGTGCTTGGGTCTGGAATCTCTGACACAGAGGACAAAATGTGAGGCTCTGCATACTTCCTTCCATTCTCCATAAGTAGATGACGCCACCCCTCCACCCCAGGGACTGGTTACTTTCCGGAGGGGATTACTGACGCCAAAGCATTGGCGAGTACGAGCACCTGTCTGCTCCTGCCATCATCACCACTAACAGCGGAAGATGAGCTGTCAAACTCTCTGAATGTTTCAAAAGCAGCCAGGCACAAAGAACATTCAAATGCAGTCCAGAGGGGCGGAGCGTACTGGTGTGCCTGCGTGATACCACACGTGGGAGGCCATGGCAGAAGGACTGCTCTGAGTTCAAGGACAGCCTGAGCTCCATCAAGACCAAGTCGGTCTGGAGAGATGGCTCAGCTTTTAAAAAGGTTAGGCTCACAACCAAAAATAGAAGACTACCTACCAGGTCATCCAGGGGTGTCAAAAAACCCAAACAAATGAACCAACAAAGGGGATGGAGTTCTGGGTGCTCATCTGAAAGCTTTCCTGTCATGAGCTACCCATCTACGCTCTACCTGTTGGCCTACCAGCTTCTTCTCAGGACCCCAGTGCTGACCCACTCTGGGTCCATGTGGTTCCAGCAAAGCCAATCAAGCCCACTCCCTCGGGGGAAAATGTGACTCAGGCAGAGTTAGTGACTAAGTCATAGCAGGGCACATGATACTAGTATTGGGGTGCTCCAGCAAGGGCCATGAAATGTGGGTGACTATAGTGAGCTGGAGAGCAGCTGCGAACATCTTCCCAGACGAGGAGCTACTTTCCAGTCTAGAGTCTACTAGAAAATGGATAAGGAGCAACCAGGACATGGGCAGAAGCGCTGGGGCTCCTGCTGTCCCCACACCAAAGACAACCGGGCTTAGCAGGACTCTCATCGTTCTACAGCAGGTAGACCCCACAGCTACACAATCTAAATGAGCTCGCAAACCATGGACAGGAGGACGGTAGGAAAAGGACAGCAAAGGGAATGGCAGTCACCCCCTTACCAACCAGCTCACTTCCCAGAACTTACTTGTGTAACTTCCGAGTTTAGGGTGGACGACATTCACAGTCCCAAACTTCTTGGCTTCTTCTGCAGCCTTAGCTGACCAAGCTCCGGTCACCACGTAGTCAGCACACCTTCCAGCTTTCAGGCCAATCAGATTTAAGGGGACAGCACTGAACTGGCCAGACCCACCTCCTTGCACAAAGATCACCTTGTAGTTGTTGGGAACATCTCTGGACATAAAAAGGGGTGCAGTAAATACAGAAGCTCACACATCAAGGACAGAGAATGAGGGGCGCTATACCAAGTGCATACTTTTGCTCTCACTCTGCAGAGGCTGGGAAGACGGCTGGCTCAGTGCTAAGTGCGTGCACTGCCCTCGCAGAGGACTTGGGCTCAGTACCCATCACCCACATCAGGCAGCTGGCAACAGCCTATATAACACTAGCTTCAAAGTATCCTCTTCCGTGAACACACACACACACACATACACACACACACACACACACACAGGAACACACATACACACGACAATACCTTAAAAGAAAAAGAAATACAGTCTTACTATCACTCTCTGTTACCCAATTTAGTCATTTATTTACTAGTTTCTTTGACATTTATTGATGACAATAGAAACCAATGGTGACATCTTCCTTTTCCTGGTGATGCCCTGCTTTCTTTTCCGGAATCATACTTTTCTGTTTTCTCAACCCTCAGATTTCAACTTTGGCCATCCTGACCCAGAAAACACGCAGTGAACAAAAACTGCCATGTGTTAATCTGCAAACACTGGTGACTCCTGGCAACGCTGGCACACAGGTGAGGAGGGTCTTCTTGGGAAGATTCTCCTGGTGACAGCAGGGCTCCTATGTCCTCCTTTGGATCCACAAAGCAGACATTCCTATTTTCACTTAAGTCAGTGAATCAGGTCCGTCACCTGTAACCGTACTGAACCAGGCATCACTGAGAGGCGTCTGTCTTTGGCAACTCTAGATCTAGCTGAGTAAGCAAAACCCAAACACACGTCAGGACTAAGTGCAAACTGCTTTGACTTCAGGATGGAAAAGGTGATCGGACTGCAGACATCCCAAGCTTTATAACAGTCAGAGCTTAGGAATAAGTGGTCAAAGGGCAGAATTCCAGCATCAGTTCAAAACAGAAATGACCAGCAAGGTGGCAGGAACGTGGACAACAAGTTTTGCGTAAGAATCTTGTACCTAGCCTATACTCAGCTCGATAAGCTGGCAAGTAGCTTGACCCACACTAGCATCATGAGAAAGGAGGGAGCGTCAGTTGAGAGAATGCCTCCTAAGATCAGGCTGTAGACAAGCCTGTAAGACATTTTCTTAATTAGTGATTGCTGGAGGAGGGCCCAGCCCACTGTGGGTGACGCTATCCCTGGGCTGATGGTTCTAGGTTCTACAAGAAAGTGGGTTGGGCAAACCATGGAGATCAAGCCAGTAAGCAGCACTCCTCCATGGTCTCTGCATCAGCTCCTGCCCTATGAGCGCCTTTCCTGTCTTCCTTCAATGGACTGCAGTGTGAAAGGGTAAGCCAAATAAACCCTTTCCTCCCCACATTGTTTCCTGATCACGGTGTCCATCGCATCAATATGAACTCTAAGACAGCGGCGCTAGGCCATGCCAACCATGATGCTATTAGCACCCAGAAGCGCTGGCAGAAGCCAGGGCTCCAGGCTTATATTATCCACATGCAGGGGCACAAGACAGAAACGTACTTAGGATAGAACTGAGTTAAACGAAGGTTCCGGTCAGAATAGGCTCTTAGCCATGTGGCCAATGGTAAGGTTCTAACTATCCCCTCCATCAAGGACAGGTCTGTGAACGTGACACAGAAAACAGCGAGGCAGACAGGAGTGGGACACGCCAAGCACACGATCAGGCATACACACACACAAAATAAATAAATATTCTTAAAAAAAATACTTGTATAAACTTACAGTAATTCCCTCACAAGATTCTCTGTGTTGTTAATAATCTTGGCAAAATCTGATGACCTGTGACTCATTTCTGTGGAAGCAAAGAAACAACGAAGTACAATATCAAACAGATATGCTTGTGAAATTTATGGAAAAATAAGAATGCTCTGAGTTCAGACGGTGGGCACAGGCACACTTAATGGAAAAGTCAGTGCACACTGATAGAAAGGCCCAACATTTCAGACCTGAAGTCACAGCGCAGTGATGGTTCAAGTGCCACACTAGCTGATGCCTTAGGTCCTTTTCAGACCCTGCTCTATCCCTTTCTCCCAAACTAGAGACTCAGACAACCAGCCCTGAAGTCCCTTCGCACAGTGTAGCCCGGAACCAACACAGGAGCGAAAGTTTAATAAAGAAATTATTAATGAACAAGATATTCACAGAGGCTTGTGAACGTTTTCACTTCTACAAGCTCTTATTTAAGTATAATAAAAGCTTTATGTTGAATGTGAAGCAATAGTACATACCTTCGGTAGCATCCTTACACAAATGTATAGTATCTGCTGATCTCACACCTTGTGACCAATAACAACCAATTAAAAACCAGTGAGCTATGTAGAAACTTCTCACCAGCACTTGAGATGTGTTCAGTCTGGACTCCAGCAAACATGTGACCCAGGACATTAAAAATAAATGTATTTATAACAGCCTATGGGAAGACCACTCAGAGTAAAACGCCTGGGCTTGGGGCATTTTTGTTCTCTTTTAGGCTGGGATGGTAACAGAAGCCAAAAGTAAATCTCACCAAGCACACTGATGCCGAGTCCTTTGTAGTCTAGTAGCTGCTTCTGTATCTCTAACAACACCTAGAAAGAGAAAAAGAAGACTACAACATGCTGCATACACTCTCCCTCCTCAGACACCTGGGAGGTGGGGGGCATCAGCAAAGCAGAAGCCCAGAAGGTGCCCAGGATTCTGTTCCCACCCACAGCCAAGCCCCTCCCCTCATCTTCACAGAGCCCCACTGACATAGTTTGCACAAGTGGGACCTGAAATTAGGCAACATGATTGATCCCAGAGACCATGTCCCCTTCAAATCTCATCTGCCTCTCTCTTAACGCTCATTTAATAAACATATAAAGTTCTCAGTTCAGGAGCCCACAGGAACAAAAACCAGTTGTGTTCAAACCATACAGGCAGGCCAGTTTCTCACGGGGAGCGGTGGTGCTGGCTAAAGTCGTAGATTCTGATAGGCTGCATGGGCAAGAACCTGCTATGAACTAAAATAAACTCCAGGAGCTGGGGCTATACTACACGAAGCTCAATGACAGAGCAGTTGCCTAGCACATAGGAAGCCCTGGGTTTAATTTGCAGCAAAGCTGGGGGGAGGTAGAGGAAAGGAGAAGGAGGAGAAAAAAGAAATTATATCCAGACCAGGCTGAAAAAAAGATTTTTCTCTCAGTTGTGGGCTACATCTTGACTTTGAATACTATTATTCCATTCTGGTAAGGCAGCCCTTGAAAGGTCATGGGGATTTATTGATGTGACATTAATTGGGAAACCCATCATTCACAAAAATGTCTCTTATCAAATCAAATAAGCAATATCAATTCCCCTATAGTGAAATGGAGAACAGAAGCGAGGGGTGCAGCTCAGTGGTATAATGTGTTGGGCACGCTGGGGGCCCTGGAGTCAATCCCCAGCACCAAAAGAAAGGAAATCAGGAAAGGGGAAGGAAAAAAGAAATCAGAAGCGGGGGAGAAAGGATGGAGAAACAGAAAATAAAATATATGTTCTCTTCAGCTAAAACAGGAAATTTAAAGAATCAGTATTAAACTATGAAAGAGAATCTCAATTTGCTTAAATAAGGTTGTCAATATGTTGAACGTTGCTGAGACAAGAGATGGGTCCTTGCAGGTGAATAGAAGATGTCCACAATAGAGAAAGGCTCAGGCCAGGTGTGGTGGCACAGGCCTTTAATTCCAGTGCTCAGGAGGCAGAGGCGGGTGGATCTCAGTGAGTTCAAAGCCAGCCTGATCTACAGAGAGAGTTCCAGGACAGCCAGGGTTCTGTAAAGAGATTCTGTTAGAAAAAAAAAAAAACCCACACACACACACACACACACACATACACACACAAGCAAGGAAACAAACAAACAAAAGTAAACAAAATAAATGCTCTAAAATTAAACACAAAGTGCAAAAGACCCCGTGAAGAAGAATCCAAATGAGAGATGGTTAAGACATTAGCTGAGGCCCAGTGGAGCACGCCTTTAATCCCAGCATTTGGGAAGCAGAAGCAAGCGGATCTCTGCGAGTTCGAAGCCAGCCTGGTCTAAATTATTAGCTACAGGTCAGCCAAGGTTCTATATTGAAGCCTTGTCTCAAACAAGCAAAAAGAGATACTAGCTAAGAACTGGGCTAGATAAGAGTTCTGTAATCCTAATTAGCGGAAGACTGAAGGTCGAAACCCCACTCAAGCAATGGAGCTTAGAGAATATAAGGTACCAAGACATCACATAAATTATATGTTGAAATACTGTACTGTGCCCCATATATATATTGTACATATCTATAAAACTATCACACCAGTTAAAAACATTTTGGTGAATACACATAGTAAAAGAAACATTAGTCTGCAACAGAATCTTGGTTTATGTGTGGACTGGGGACCAAAGAGGACCTTCGTTTGAAAATGACAAACAGGAGCTCTACCAGATCCCTTTACCACCCACCTGAAACCTGAAACCATCCTTGGGAACTGGACTTGGGTCCTCCACTCTTAACCTGCTGAACCATCTCTCCAGCCCTGTATTTTTTTCCTACATACATTTCCTGAAAAACACATCTACAGGTTTATAACCATGACTGAAGAAATGGCTCAGCTGTTAAGAACACAAACTGGAGTTTGATCCCCAATACTCCTCTCAGTTGGCTCACAACTGCATTTTAACTCTTCTGGTTTCCACAGGCCTTAACTCACGTGAGCATACAATACAAAGACACACATGCATACACACGTGAACATACCACACACAGACACACATGCATACACACGTGAACATACCACACACAGACACACATGCACACACGTGAACATACCACACACAGACACACATGCATACACACGTGAACATACCACACAGACACACATGCATATACATAATTTTAAAAAATAAAAGTGAGTTCCTCGAAAAAAAATCAAAAAAATATTTTATAACAAAAATCACTATTTTTTTTACTTCTAGCCAAAAGCTAGACCACTGCACTCTCTCCAGCCTCGCGTACAGAAGTTTATAAATTTCATTTTTCTTTACAAGTGACAGTCAAAACATTTTTTGAAAGCTTCTCTAATCTTCATAACTAAACCAAGAAAATTCCTAAATTGAAGTTAACAGCACGAACTATAATCCCCATGTTTTATGTCAACCAGACACCAGCTAGAGTTTATATGGAAAAGAGGGAGTCTCGGCTTAGAAATTTCCTCCATAAGATTAGGCCCTCGGCAAGTCTGTAGGGCATTTTCTTAATCAGTGACTGATGGGGAAGGGTCCAGCCCATTATGGGTGGGGCCACCCCTGAGCTGATGGTCCTGGGTTCAGAAAGACTGAGAAAATCATGGAGAGTAAGCCAATAAGCAGCACCCCTCCATGGCCTCTACATCAGCTCCTGTCCTCACTACTTTCAATAATGAGCAGTTATATGTAACTGTGAGTGAAATAAACCTTTTCCTCCACGAGTTGCTTTTGGTCATGGTGTTTCATCACAGTCATAGTAACCTTAACTGAGACACCCTCTCTTGGGAGGTGGAGGCAGGAAGACCACCAGCCCTGCAGTACCAAGTAAATTCTGGGCTAGCTTGTATTGAGACATTGCCTTACCATACCCGGCAAAACAAAAACAAAAGAACAGCCCACTCCAAAAGAGGGGCTTGGGGGGGTTGGGTCCCTGCACAGATGTTCCCACAGTTCTAGCAAAGAACGCCACGAAAGATGAACTGCAATGACCGCAGAATAAGCCCTGTTCTCAGCCTGTGCGGTTGTCCCCACAAAACTAAGGCATCCTTTCCCCTCTCACACAGCAAAATCCTGTTCCTACCCCCACAGAGGCCGCGGTGTCCCAGGGAGATCGCCAGCATTCAACAATAGAGAATTGTACAATCCTTGGCCATGCCAGAGCGCTGTAGCAACCGGTTATCAGATAGCAGTTTCGGCAGCTGGTTCATGGGCTCCAAGCCATGAGAACAGCTGGGGTGCGAGAGGAACCCGCGCGGAACGGGATGGCACCGGGATCTAGCGAATGGAACTTGGCCAAACAGCCCAAAGCCTTTCAGAGTCAGAACCCCGGACACAATGAGGGAACAAGTGGGTTTCCAGGAGAAAGCCTTGGGGGCTGAGCGGGTTCGGTGTGGGTGAGGAGGGAGAAGCCGGCAGCTTTCCGAGTTTTGAGGATTGCATTTCCAGCGCCCAGACCTTAACCTGCCACCACGGAGACAGACGTGCTCGCTCCTGGCCCGCCCGCCACCGACCATTCTTTCACACACCCACGCACGCCCGTGCACGCCTGAGCCCGCGCGGCCACACCGCGGGGAGGTCCAGCCTGGGTCCACGCCGGTCTCTATGCACAGGAGCGCACTTCGGGGGTCAGCAGCTGCATCTCGATGGCTGCTGCGCCTCGTACACCGATGTCTCTATCTCGACAGCTGCATCCCAACACCCTGCATCCCGATGCCCGCGCTCCGACCGAACCCCGGCCATCTTACCGAGTGTGGCAGCTTGGCAGGCCCAGGCCCAAAGTTAACCACTTGCTTGGCGGCGTCCATGGTGCTGAGGCGACAACGGGGGAAGTGGCAACAGCAGAGACCACGCGAACTGCCCGCGTCTCCGGATGCAGAGGCGGGGCGGGCCCCAGCCCGCAGAATCGGCGCCCCATTGGTCTTCTGTGTCAGGCCGCGTACTGATTGGATCTCTTCCAGAAACTCGCATCCCCATTGGCTGAGCTCACCATCCGAGCCTGCGATCAGTTGCTTCTCCTGTAGTTTAGAATTTCAACCAGCCTTGGCGGTCAACGCAAGAGAGCAGGGGATTGCACCAGCCGCCCGCGTGGCGGGGAGCCTACTGCCTTTGCGTACCTCTGGGTGCTGAGTCCCCGGTCCTGGCCTCTGGCCAACTGCGAGATGGTGCCCAAGTCCTTTGCTCCTGCTCCATTTGGCTCTGGACTAGGCTTTGCTGCACTTGCTCCAGGGGCCAGTCCGTATTAACTCACCAGCAGGCTTTCCTAAGACCCACACAGACACTCCGGTGTAGGCAGGGTGAAGAAGGACCTAGAAGAGTGAGACCATGAGACTGTGACCCGACGCACCGGATAATCACAGCACTTGGAAGGCTGAAGCAGGCGGATAGTTACTTGGAGGCCAGCCAGGGATTACACAGAGGGACCCTGTCCCAAAAATAACATAAAACAAAAAGGCTTTGTGTTTGCACATGGACTCTAACGCACTGCACCACGAAAGGACAGAAGTGGCTAAGAACCTCCTCCCGCAGCTACCCCTACCCTCCTCCAGGATAGCCTCTTTCAAGTTGCTGACTCTCAATTCTCTCTCATTATTTCTTTCATGAACCGAGGAGCAAAAACCTGAATCTCAGCTCTCTCTTTCACTGGACCGCCTCAGCTGTGAGGAGGTATTAACAGGAGCATAAAAAGCAAGCTGAATTCAGTCCGGACCAGAGGAATGTGGCCCTGAGCCGAGCTGGGCACATGGCCAAATCTGTTTATACTTTTCCGCACAAGTTCTCATTTCAAAAGAGTTGCTCTGGGGGCTCATGTGAGATTCTGGAACAAGAAGGTCCTTCCATGCAAGGGCAGTTCCTTTGAAGTTCAGAACATTTCTAAAGCGAATTTTTTTTTCTACTTTGCAGTTTAACCCAGATTCCTTTACTAGAAAAACATTTTCCCAAGTTCATCATCATGCAATGGATGCCAGGAGTAGGCACAAGTGCCTACTGAGCATTAATGACCAACCACAGCATCTATGACCACAGCATCTATGACCTCATTTCTTTCTTTGGGAATTTGGACTCTGTTTTCTGTAACCTGTTGAAGGGATGTGGCTGAGAACAGAAACACTACTTAGGGTAGAGTAAAGATAAAAAGTCTTAGGAAACACTGAATAGACTAATGTCACCGCCTACTTCGGCACCTTAATTTAGAAAAATTGCACAATTGAACTGGACAGCGTTCTCGTGCCCTTTATCTCAGCACTCTGGGGGTAGAGGTAGGCTGATCTTGAGTTCAAGGCCAGCCTGGTTTACAGAGCAAGTTCCAGGACACAACAGCCAGGGCTACACAGAGAAACCCTGTCTGAAAAAAAACAAAATCAGCTAACAAAAACAAAGAAAGAAAATTGCATAACTGAATAGTTTCAGTCCCAGCCCTTAAACTCAGATAAGATTTGCAACAAACCTACTGTTTTATGTAATACAGTGGCTTTAGACAACAACCACACACATCACACACACACACACACACACACACACACTCCTGCAGTTACCCCCCTAGAGCAGTGTTTGCCTTTGGTCTTCTTGGAACTCTAAGCACAAGTCCCAGAGAGTGAGTAGAGATGAAGCAAAATAGAAGGACAGGAACAATTAAAAGTCCTCAACACTTTGGTACGTTGAATGAGCACCAAGAAAGTCAATACAGAGCTGGAGCGATGGCTCAGTGATTGAGACTGCTCTTCCCGTGGCCCTCTGTTCGATTCCCAGCCACCCACATAATGATTCATAACCATCTCTTAACTCCAATCTCAGGAGACTTGATGCCCGACACCCAGAGGTGGGTGCAAACAAAACAGCTATATGCAAAAAAAATAAAAATTCAACACAACTGACAAAGGCCCAAATTGCCAACAGAGATAATGATTGTTTTCCTAAAGACACCCCAAATAAACATGCTGAAAACAAACAAATAGGGCTGGAGATATAGCTCAACCCTGGGTTCCAGTCTCAGCATGAGCTTGCTTAGAGACAGAATGTTTGTCAGCAGGACCATCAAGATGGCTCAGTGGGTAAAGGGGCTAGCCACCAAACCTGAGCCATGGCAAGTGTGTGCCTCCCTACAAAATACGTAAACAAATATGTAAAAGCAGAATGTGTGTGACCCTCTCATCCCCAAATATCAACCATGCACCTCACAAACCCATCTCACAGCTCCATTGTCCAGAGGAACTTCTTTAAGAGAAATAAGTAAACTAGCTCATATATTTACTTAATTTCTAATGAAAGTTGTAAGCTGTCCTTAATCTTTAAACTCTTGTAAATTACAGCCTGTGGACATGTAATTTAAAGCCACAGGATGACACATTCAACCACGGCAAAGACACCCAAGTGTGACAGCCATGTCTTCAGTGTGTATTATCCTCCTCAAATGTGTCTCTGTCTAAATATTTAATGAACTCACTCACCACTTCATGCTGACTTGTCCTGAAATTGTTTTCTGCTGCACAGTCGGCGATCTGGCTTTGTCTGAGCAGAGGTCACTAAGGGAGAGGGGATTCTACAGGCTGCTGGTGCAATGCTGGGTCTGTCTCCCTACCCACTGACAGGGGAAAGGGAACGCACATTCATTTTGCCCTCTCTCCCCAGGAAACATGACCGTTATCTCTACCATCCAATTTTCTATGTCTGTTCATCTCTTAGTTTCCGAATACTCCTGGGCCCCCTATGTGACACAGGTGGTTATCATTCCACATGCTAAGACATGCCGTGTAGCCACTCTTCCCTGGGGGCCTGCAGTTTCTAGTACCATGTGTCATAAAACTGATCACATGCACGCTCTGGCTTGGACCACCACTGGTCTGTGCTTCTTCCTTCCAACCCAGGAAAATCTCTCTCGGTCCCCCAATCCACACATGTCTTAAACTTTAAACGCCTTCATGTACAACATGAATCTCTATTTTGTTGTAACTAAAGGTTGTCTCTTTCTATGCTTCCTTAAGCTTAGGGCAGGAGAATAGAGCCACAAATACAGGCCTCTAGGAACCACCCAGAAGTAAAAATGAAAGGGCTGTGGTAAACTGAGAATACATGCCTGAACCAGGCTTTTTCTTTTAGGCCACTGACCAGCTCCCAAATCATGACACAGAGACGTAATATTAGTTTTGAATACTTGGCCTTAGCTTAGCTCTTTCCTTGCTGGCTCTTATAACTTAACCTGTTTCTCTTCATCTTCATTCTGCCTCGGGGCTTTTTACCCTTTTCTTTCTGTATATCTTACTGTTCTGCTGTCTCTGGCTGGCTGCCTGAGTGTGTCTTCTGGCCCCGGGTATGTACTTCCTTTCTCCTTGTCCTCTCCTCTCTTCTTCTCTCTCAGTCTTCTCAAGCTTAGATGTCTCCTGTTTATTCTCTCTGCTCACCAGCCGTGCTTATTGCTCTCCTGCCTAGCTGCTGGCTGTTCAGCTTTTTATCAGACCAATCTAATAAACATTAGGCAGGCAAGGTGAAACGGCAACATATCTTTTCATAATGAAGTGGCATGGGAGGGCCTTCTGTCTGTGTGTTACTTTTATTGGTTAATGAATAAAGAAAGAACTGCTTTGTGCCTACAGCAAGGGCAGAACAGAACTAGGAAGGAAAAGCTAGGCTGTATGCTGGGAGAAAGAGGGCAGAGTCAGGAAGACGCCATGGAGCCACCAGAGACAGACTGCTGAAGCTTTGCTGGTAGGCCACGACCTCGTGGTCATGCACAGATTAAGGGAGATGGGTTAACCTAAGATGTAAGAGTTAGCCAATAAGAAGCTAGAGCTAATGGGCCAAACGGTGATTTAAGTAATACAGGTCCTGTATAATTATTTCGGGTCTGAGCTAGCCGGGCGGCCAGGAACCAACAAGCAGGCCTCCTTCCTATAATGAAGCACACATCCTTACATCATTAAACAAATGCAGCATAAACAAGTGTAACACACCTTTACCTATTTAAATACTGCACAGAACTTGCCCATCTGTGGCAGAATTCATAATGGCCACCACATGTCTGTACTCACCATGCATAGACTAGAGTCATCATCAGGAAGTGGCTGCCCTGAACTGTCTGGTACACTGCAGCTCCCGGCTATCCAAGCAGTCATGTGGTGGGGAATCCACCAATGGGATGTGTGTGAAGGGTAAGTTTGCCATTTACAGAGTACAGAGCAATGCAATTAAGAAATGGATGTATCTTTGCTTTCCCTTTCCCTTATGAAGACAGTAGACTAGCAGGCCCTCCAGGATGGTTGAAGGAATCTCCTAGGCTACCAATGGTCCTCCAGGATGGTTGAAGGAATCTCCTAGGCTACCAATGGTCTGAGTTGGTCTGCTAACCAAAGAATTGAAAACAAGGGCTCAAATAAAATTGAAAAGAATTGAGATAACTTCATTCAGGCAAACAGACAGCAAGCAGATTGGAGAGGGACATATCAGGACTGACAATGGGTCTTAAGGGTAAGAGCACTCAAGGACTCTGTGGAGTTCAAGAGAATAATATGGGTATTAAGGGCTATAGTTTGTGTGGTCCTCTGCTTTGATTGATAGATTTGGTCATGAATTTGTTTTTCCTAATTGCACCTGTCCTTTCCCATGGTGCATCTGATTTGGTTTTATGTGTGTGTGTGTGTGTGTGTGTGTGTGTGTGTGTGTGTGTGTGTGTGTGTAGCCATGGCTGTCCTAGAATTAGTACTTAGACCAGGCTGGCCTAGAAGTCACAGAGATCTGCCTGCCTCTGCTTCCCGAGTACTGGGATTAAGCTCCTATTTGATTTTTTCGTATTTACTAAACTGGTACACATGAGACAGAAGACACCTGAGCACCAGTTTCTTTTGAATGCTGCCTCTGATGTCTAAAGGGTTCTTTGAGACAGTAGCACCAGCTATCCCAGTGAGCAGACTGATACATTCCTGAGAGCAAATTCTGACTCAGCTGGTAGACAAAGGAGATTGCTCAAGCTACCTTCCAGAATCAAAGAAAAGCCAGTACTCCGGATTTTTATGTGAAGTCTCCTAACCTGTATTTTTTATTTTATTTTGGACATAACTTTTCTATGTTGCCTAGGGTGCCTTCAAACTCATGATCCACAGCCTCCTGAGTTCTGGAAGTACGGGTGTGCACTATCATACCCAACTTCCCAATTTTTAAACAACTAAAACTTTAAATGTCTGTTATTATTCAGATTATATGCAGCGCTGAGCCTACCGGTCATAAACTGTATAAAGTTCTACCTGGAGGTTCCCCATAAGCAAGGACCGTGGCCTCCTAACTACTGAAATATGGAGCTGGGCAAAGAAATAATATGGAGGAAAGTATAATTTAATCTCCAACATTATGTTAAAATGCCTGTTTTGCAAAGCAGATGTAGAAAAGTCACCCAGGGTGCACTTGTATTCTGTCGGACCCTCCTGTCTTTGTGGACAACAGAGAAAAAAAGCTTCTTTACTATGTGTGTGCTTTGTAAAGTGGCAGAACTTTAGTTACACACATACAGTGCGTTTCTTATTCTTGAGTTGTTCGTGCATATGAAAAATGTTAGGATCTGCTGACTTTTCTAGTCAGGTCTTCCTGCCCTGTTGTGAGGGGACCATGAGGAAGAAAAGGCAGTGTAAGCAAGGAGAAAATGCCTAGGGATGAGATGGAATTATTTCCAGCACACTTTTTGTAGTTGGAGCTATGGGTTCTTTTCCTTTCTGGATATTTGGGGGGAAATGAAGAAGGAAAAAGAAATGTCTTAGTTACTTTTCTGTGGCTGTAATACAACACCATGACCAAGGCAACTTAAAAAAAAAAACATTTACTTTGGCTTACAGTTTCAAAGGGATAGAGTCCATGGCGGTGGGGTGAATGAACAGAAAAGAGGTCACATCTTGATGCACAAACAGTAGAGAAGAGGGGAGGGAGGGAAGAGAGGGGAGAAAGAGAGGAAAAGAGAAGAGAGGTGAAGAGAGTAGAGGAAAGGAGAAGAGAGAAAAGGAAAAGAGGGGACAGGAGTAGAGAGGAGAGGATAGAGACAGAGACAGAAGAGAGAGAGAGCTCAAAGCTCGCCCCCAGTGAAACACATCCTCCAACAAGGCCCCACCTCACACCTTCCCAGTCAGTTCCTCCAATCGGGGACCAAGTATTCAAAAATATGAGTCTAAGGAGACCATCCTCATTCAAGCCCCCACAGAGAGTAACCACAATGAATGCAGCAATAAAAAGTCAAATCTATTATCTTTTTTTACAACTTAATTCCGCCTCCACAGGAATAGTTGTCTGTCTGTTCTACCTACTCATTCCACCATCTCTGTTTTCCTTACCCTACTTTTCTTCATTTTTTGTCACCGTAAGTATTTACCATTTTGACTGTTTCCAAATGCAATCCAGTGGCATCAAATGCATTCACATGATTGTGCGACCATCACCAATGCCCTTCTTCAGAACGTTTTCATCCTCCCATGCCCATTAGACAATAGCTCCCCCATAACCTCAATCTCCACAACCTCCATTGCCCTGCACATCTCTCCCTCCCTAGCAAGGACATTATAAGCTTGTGCTACCATGCTCAACTTTAATGCCATTTGGGTTTTCTGTTTTCTTTCTATTGTTAGCATCAGTATTTATTTTGAGTGTGTGTGTGTGTGTGTGTGTGTGTGTGTGCGCGCGCGCGCGCGCAAACGCGCACGCACGCAAGTGCCCACTGAGGCCTGAAGAGCGCATCAGATACCCAGGAGCTAAAGTTAAAGGTGGTTGTGAGTAACCCAACCAGGGTGCTGGGAACCAAACTGAGAGAAAGGGTCAAGTGCTTGTAACTGCTGAGCCATCTCTTAAGCCCCAGCATCAGGATCTTTAAAAAAAAAAATGAAAATGTGTTCTTACTCTACTCTTAACTTTTAGGCATTCTCATATGTAACATAAGTTCACTTCAAACTTGTGATCATCAGCTTTGCACAGAAAGTGTTTTATTCACTGAGCCAGCCTTGATATATTTTCTTTTCTTTTCTTTTCTTTTTTGTTTTTCGAG
Organism: Microtus pennsylvanicus; assembly: GCF_037038515.1. NCBI lineage: Eukaryota > Metazoa > Chordata > Mammalia > Rodentia > Cricetidae > Microtus > Microtus pennsylvanicus. Next base: position 97,164,558 of record NC_134583.1, read on the forward strand.
ACAGGGTTTCTATGTTGCTTTGGAACCTGTCCCAGAACTAGCTCTTGTAGCCCCCAGGCTGGTCTCAAACTCACAGAGATCCACCTGCCTCTGCCTCCCAAGTGCTGGGATTAAAGGCGTGCACCACCACTGCCCTTGATACATTTTCATTGTGTGCGATAAATAACTATGAACATTTGATGTTAAACTATCTAATTCAAGTCACAAATCTTGTCAATTTAGACCAACTCCTTTACTTTATAATGTGGCCCAAAAGGATAATTTGGTGCTGCAAGGAAGACAGGCCTTTTATCTGTGGCCTCTCCAGTCTATCTCTTGTTACTGGCACCTATTTTTCCATTTCACAGAGGGAAAAGGTGAACTCAAATTAAGTGTGGTTTTGTTTTGTTTTGTTTTGTTTCCAGTGCTGAGGATTAAACCAGGAACTCATGCCTGCTTGGCAAGCTCTCTACCACTGAGCAACACCTCTAGCTCCCAAATTGAGGATACGTCCAAGGTCAACAAGCCTCTAGTCATTGGAAAAGCAAAAGGACAAAAAAATCACTGCGCTTCTGTTCTAGCAAAAGCAGCCCTTCGTTATGCACACTGCCTTGTTTTCAAAAGTGACTTAAAGCTGTCACTAAAGCCATTTCACTTCTCCCAGGAAGGAGGCTAGCTCAGCAGAGCACAGCTGAGCCTGCACGATCAGATAAGATCTAGAAAATGAAGGCATGAGCAGTGGAAACAGTCGAGCCAGCACACGATGGCAGCACCATGCCTCGTTCTGCTGCCTGCTCATGGCTGGTCCCTCAGTGCATCCTTTCCGACAGGACCTTGGAAAATCCAAGGCTGCAAAAGAGGGTTCCCGAGGTCTCCCTCTCCCCCTCTAAAACCCTGCAGTCTGAACAGCCATGGACTGATCTGTTGGGCCTTCCACAGCCTTTGCTAAAGTTTCCCATTTCTCTGTATAGATCCGACATGTCTATGTTCCAAGCTGATTCCCACTTCTGTTCATCTGGTTATCACCAAGTTGGATACTGGCATTGTGCTTGGTCTCCAGTCTTTCTGCAATTGCTGACAATGGAAAACTTCCCTAAGGGTATGGCAGGCAACCCATTTTCTTGGGAAACCTATTTCCAGAACTCCTCCCCGCTGTGAATAAATTGCTTACCCTTCAAAAGATGGGGCGAGCAGGACAATTTCTCAATACTCTTTCTTATTTTATATCTCTTTATTCACTGAGTATGCTGGCTGGTCTGTGCTCAGTGCCTTGAGCTGCACTCCTAGACTCTTTTAATGGAAGTAATAGAAACACAACTCCAGCAAGCATAGGTGAAAGAAAGATGATGGTCACAATACCAAACCTCAGGCTCAGTGGACTAAGGCACACTGCCCATTGGGGACTAACTAAGTGATCAGAGATACGGCCCTTTTTACTTCTGTCTTCATGTCGTTCCATTCACGCAGCCTGGCAGCTGTCCAAGGACAAACCAGTGCTGGCGATTGCACCATCTCTGCCATCAAGAAGGCACTCCCCGTCCTTGTTTCTGAATTGAAAATCATCTTGGAAGGACTCCAGTGCCTTCAGGTCACACGCCTCCTCCACACCCAGCAGGGCAGAGACGGGGTCGACAGCGCTCACTAAACCCGTCTCAGAATGAAGTGGGAGCAGTCTAGCCCCCACAAATACTGTAACTTGCTTTCTCTCCTCCTTTCCACAGCTCTGACCAAGACCTCATCTCCAAACCCAGAGGACTTTTAGTGATTTACTACCATCTCTGAGACATTTCCATTCATTACCCACGTGAAGAGGCTACGCTACCTAAACTGAGTTACGTGTCTCAACAGAAATCCAGCACTTAACGTCTTTTCCTGAGCCAAGGTGTGAGGTGATGTTACAAAAGAAAAAAGGGGGGCTTTATTTTAAATATTTATGACTCTAGATTGCATACAACCTTACACGGCTGAGTTTGGAGTACCACGCATTACTGGAAACCATAAATCATGCAAGAATGTTCTTAACTATTCTAACGCTTTAAGCAACGCATCTTCGCAGACAGTGCTGGTGCACACCTGCGTTCCCAGCACTCGGGAGACGGAGGGAGGAAGACCAGATATTTAAGACCAGGGCTGCTGGAACTACGTGAGACCCCTTCTCAAATATAAATAAATAAATAATGGAGGGGTGAGGTGGCCCAGAGGGTAAAGGCGTTTGCCTCAGAGCCTGACAACCTAAGTATTGTCTCCACAACCCACAACATGGAAGGAGACAACCAGCTAGTGCAGGCTGCTCTCTGATCCCTACATGAGCCCCGCAGCACCCAGCTTCCCCATCCACACACACTAAATAAATAAAGGTTTGAGAATTATCTCTCAAAATCATCTCTGCACTTTCCATTCTGTCGCCTCAGATTGAACATCTGAGATTTATTTATCGGTTTTATTTTTCTGGCTTGAAAAACTCAAAAAGAATAAACACTTCACCTCCCCCTTTGTAATGAAACTACAGAAATGGTTCTGTTTGCCAGCACTCGCAGGACAAACAACTGTCTGTAACCTGTGCTATATTCTGGCCTCCACGGGCACTGCGTGCATGCGGTACACAGACTTGTATGTAGGCATAGCATCCATACCCAAAGTAAAAAGAAAGAAATCTGTAAAAAAAATTATATATTTTCAAAATATAATAGCACAGAGTAACCTTATTCCAAAGTGGAATCATGGGAACACAGCAAAGAAAGATACGACTAAAGAAACATTGCTCCGCAGAGCAGACACCAGACTGTACAGTTCCGAGTCCAGCATCTGAGACTCTCAGCATCATCCGTCCTCCAACAGATCTGGCATCCCCACCCCTCCAGTCCTATTGTCTGCAGCCCACAAAGTTTTCAGTGCCCGCATCTTTCCTTGAAAGAGGTTCCATGTTCCACATTCTTGAGATCTCTGCTGCAACTCTGGCTTCACCTTCACAGCTTCATGCAATAATGCAGCAATGCAACAATGGCTTCTGAGAGGCTCCCAGCAAGGAATCTGTGTCTGTGTCTTTGTGGCTTTCTGGAATCTTGGAGCAAGCCTCTATTAACTGTTACATACAGCATGCATCTTGAGATCTTGAGATATGTCTTTTTTTTTAAAGGGTCTCATAATCCAAGTGGCCTCAGATTCGCTAATTAGCCAAGGATGACTTGGACCTTCTGAACCTCTTGCTTCTACCTCCCTAGTACTTGGATTGCAGACATGCCTACGCCACACTGTGCTAGTGACACCGGCAGCTTGAGATGCAGACTGGCCCCCTCTCCACAGCTCCAGTGGTGTCTGTGTTGCCGGGGAGCTGCTGTCTACCCTGGTAAAGCCATGGCAGCAGGAATGTGAGGCGGCATCCTTGCACCCCCACAGGCCAGGCCACAGAGAAAAGAGAGTGCCAAACTCCAAGGCCTCGATTTCAATTCTTTTGGATATTCAGAGGTGGAGGACAGATCATATGATGGTTCTGATTTAACTCATTGACACAAGTGTCCTACTGTTGAACGACATCCCCAGCCCTCTTCTTAACTTCTGTTCTTGGAGACAAGGTCTCGCTGAGTTACCAGGGCTGGCTTTGAATTCACTCCATAGTCTAGGCTAGTGTCCAGTTTGCTATCCTCCTACCTCAGCCTCCTGAGAAGCTGGGATTACAGACTGCGCTACCGGGCCAGCATGATTTGCTGCTTTTGACAACAATTGTCTTAATGGATGTGAGACCATTTCCTCAGGATTTTTGACTGGAACTGCCAAAGTCCATCTCTTTGGACTTTGTGTTTGACAGGGCAACAATATGGCAGTGGAATTGCTGTGCTCCTCAATGTTTAAGGAAGGCCATCTGTGTTGGGATTTTACAATACTAATGAAGCCTACTCTCTTCCCTCCAAGGTTTTGAACATAAATGAAACTTATCCTCAGAAGTATAATAAACATCTATAGAAGTGGAATATTAGCCTCTGCTCCTCTTTCTGCCCTTATTTATTTTTATATTTGGATGAATTTTGACTGGACTATGCAGAGCATCGTTATCTGGAGTCACCCTGTATCTCAGCAGGATTCCAGATCCTGCCTCACCTCTGCACTTTGAAGGTAGATTGTCAACTAAACTGGAAACCACATCCAAATAGTCTTCCCTTTCTTCCCCAACAAAGTAGAGTCGCCTCAGGGGGCTACGGCAGATCCGCCACACCCTGCCTTGCAACAGAGGTGAAGAAGCATTGGTGAATCTGCTAGAGGAAAAAGGCCAAAGGAGGAAGACTGTAGGCGGCCCCGAGATAGGCAAAATCCAGAAGTGGAGAGGCCTTAAGCTTAAGACCTTTGCCTCTCCTACACCAGGCTGGATGAATCACCCCATCGGGGGAGGCAAAACCATAGCCTGCGAAGAAGAGGGGAAACTTAGTTTCCCAAACCTGCGGAAGCAGACACTCACCTGCAAATTGATGCTGGCTGTGTGAGACAGTCCTCTGAGAGGCTGCTCCCCATACCCATTCCTTCAGGCATCCTCGTAAAGTCGGTGACCAGATTCTCCAGGCTCTGAAGTGGCTCTGAAGAGAGCATGAGTGTAATTTACTCACGGCTATTCCTGCACTAATTTAAAAGCTCTTCCCCCAAATCAGTGTTCCACCCTAAATTTTCCACCCTAAGTTTTCCTGAGTAGAGCAGAGTCCACCAAGCTCCCCAGAGATTATGTAAACCACTTGGATGAAGGCATAAAACTTCTCCAACTAATACATGCCAGCAACATCATATTGCCCTATTTGAGCAAATGAAATATCATATACATTATTGCATTCTCTGGGAATTATTAAAATCATTAAAATGCCCTGTAGCTTGGAGACTGAGGTGAAGAAAGTAAAATCTAGGAACTTGAGAGAGAGAGTAGTTAAGAATACTAACTGCAGGCTGGAGAGATGGCTCTGAGGTTAAGAGCACTGGCTGCTCTTCCACAGGTCTTGAGTTCAAATCCCAGCAACCACAAGGTGACTCACAACCATCTATAGTGAGATATGGTGCCCTCTTCTGGCCTCTAAGCACACAGACAGACAGAACACTGTATACATAATAGATAGATAGAAAGATAGATAGATAGATAGATAGATAGATAGATAGATAGATAGATAGATAGACCTTTTATTAAAAACTAACTGCTCTTGCTGAGGACCCAGGTTCGATTCCCAGTACCCGCACCTGTCCTGTACCTCACAACTGCCTATAACACCAGTTCCAAGGGATCTAATACTCTCCTTAGGCTTCTGCTGGTAGAAGGCACTCATAATGTACATAGACTTAAATGCCCATACAAATAAAAATAATAATAAATAGGAAATTAAAGTCTAAATCAATTTCCTGCCCATGCTCTTTGAGTTGGTTAAAGCTTGGCAGTGATGGTGGATCGTGACACCCCTGAGGGTTCCTGTTTATGGAAGGAGCTGGAAGCAACCCCCTGCTGTGAGGCAGTCAGCAGTCAGTCTCATTCTGGCTACAGCCTGTCTTGCTAATCGTTGACTCTCGTCTAAGCTGCTGGCCCCTTAAAACCAAACTAAAGCCCTCTAAGAGGTTTCTCTTTACCTATCTGAAGATAGGACTCCTAGGAATCACCCTGGTTCCTCCCACATGGGATTATGAAGTCTCTGAAGAAACGAAGCAGTTCCTCTGTTGCCTGAGTGTTTCTCGACAGGAGGCTTAAGCCCACAGAACCACTACATCATTCAGAAGGAAAAGCACCCGCGAGGCTGATACTCTCCAGGCTATGCCGGAGGCACGGAATTTCTCTCTTAGAGAGACAGGGGAGATGGGATGGTGGACTGGAGAAGAAACTTTTAGTTAATTAATTAACTTTATTTTATTTGTGTGTGTGTGTGTGTGTGTGTGTGTGTGTGTGTGTGTGTGTGTGTGTGATGTATGGTGTATATGTGAGTGGTACTGAAAGAACCCCGGAGTGGGGAGACTCTCACTCAAGTCTCGGGAAAACGCGACTCCCCAGGAACTCACGAGAGACCATCCTTGCTTCAATCACACGAGGTTTATTGACAGGAACCAGAGCACTGGGGCCAAAACTCATTTCCCACACAGGGGCAGAGGAGTTCGACCCCGAGTATCTGGGAGAGGGGGTATTTAGGGGAAGAAACCACAGCCCAAAGTGGGTAGGGAGGGCATCATTGGAAAATTCCAAAAATACCAGTGATAATCACAAAGGGGTAACTCCCCATTTCTCAAGATTATTCTCAAGATTATAATCTAACTTTATGGTCAGCTAGTTCCTGGAACAGAATCACTGAACCGGCTAACCTAGATTTTTGGTTCTTCTCTCCCTGCTAGATTTTTGGCTCTATTCTTTCTGCTAGAGGGGTCTGGATTTATCCGGGTCTTTCAGTATATGCGGGATATATGCCCATAGTCTATGCATCGGGATGTCATAGAAGGACTAGGAGTTTCTTCTTCTTCTTTGAGGCAGGATCTCTCACTGAAACATAAGCTAGGTTGGCTGATGTACAAGCTGGGGGGCTTCAGCTCCAAGTTCTTTTGCAAGTATGGCTATGAGGACCCTATGCCCTCCTCCCCAGAGAGTGATGAGTAACCAGACCAAGTAAGAGAATTGTCTTCTTTACTAACAACTTCAATATCCAATGTATCATTGGGGTTTACAATCTTATTAGGCATGGGGAATTGATGATGGGCAACACACGGGCAATTCAATATCACAATTATTAACCCTACTAATCCTAATATGTAAAACCAATTCATAACCTTAATTTTGACTTATCACTTATCTATAAAACACTTCTTAACCTTAATACAACTTATCCATTACCTATAAAACACTTCTTAACCTAAATACAACTTACCCATTACCTATAAAACACTTCTTAACCTAAATACAACTTACCCATTACCTATAAAACACTTCTTAACCTAAATACAACTTATCCATTACCTATAAAACACTTCTTAACCTTAATACAACTTATCCATTACCTATAAGACTTCTTAACCTTAATACAACTTATCCATTAACATTTCCTTATCTTATCGATTATCCATTAGATATCTCTTAACATTTCACACACTAAACATATATATTGATACATCTATGCACTTCTCTTAACATCTCATACACGCATTGAATAGCATCATACAACCTGGTATTCTTCAGCTTAAAAAGGATTTTTTGGATTTCTTCAGGCTGGACACCTGACAGCACTGGGGTCTTGACAGTGAGGCTCAACTCTCGACCCCTTAGTCTGCGTTCGGGAGATAAGGTTTCAACGTCCTGATCCAGGCTGGTATCGGGTGCTGGATCAATTCCTGACCGCGTAGTATGTGGCCTGATGCTAGTCTATCTCGGAATGCAGGGCCTTTGGACTCTGCTTTTCGGGTGACCGAGTCTCAGGAGACAAGGCTTTTAGTTCTCTGCTCTCGAGATGGCAAAGCATTCTGTCTGCTTCTCAAATCAGGAGGTGAAGCTCTGCTCTTGGGATGGCAAAGCATTAAATGTTTAGATAAGGCATTAAATATTTCTGCTTTTCAGGAGGCAGGCTTGAAGGATCTCTGTCTACGAGACTCAGTGCCCGGGCCATCATAAGAAGTGAGATGACTGCCCTGCTTCTGCCCTCTCTTTTTATGCCAGTTTGAAACTGCCTCTCGTTTGATCCTTCTGATAACCAGATGTCCTAGGTTATCAGTATCAACTGGCCACAGAGGGTGGGGGTCCATCTCATGTGGCAAGATTACTTCGTTACCAGGCCTGCTGGGTGAACCCCCCCCCCCATCTGGCAGGGCCAGATGGCTGTGGCAGCCTTCAAGTGGACAAAATGTTCTCTTAATCTTTCACCTTAGTAATATTCCACACCACACACAAGAAGAAGCTTTTGCACTACACCAAGTTGCATTCATTCTTATTCTATAAATTTCCTGCTCTATCTACACTACAGATTCCCCTTTATTTATTCATTCAGGGTAATCTGTTTCCATGCTCCTTACAGTGGCCATCCCGCCTCAGCTTTCCTCATAGCTGATACTTTAGGCTCCTGTTTGGTTGGAGCCTCCAGCTCACCCTTGCGTGATCCAGAAAGCCCCATTCCTGTTTTTCTCTCCAAACTGCACCCACTCAGCCTCTGAAGAAAGGAAAGGCGCCAAAAACACCAGTTGCATATTCTCGGCGGCTACGGCAGCTTCCTCCCCTGAAGCTGCCAGCTGCCCAGCTCCCACCTAAAGTGCTCAGCTTTTTGTTTTTGTTTTTCAAGACAGGGTTTCTCTGTAGCTTGGGCACCTGTCTTGGAACTAGCTCTTGTAGACCAGGTTGGCCTGGAACTCACAGAGATCCACCTGCCTCTGGCTCCCGAGTGCTGGGATTAAAAACATGTGGCACCATCGCCTGGCTAAAGTGCTCAGTTTTTGACCATACTTGAGCACAAAGCCAGCCTGTGGCAGACACGTCATCACCACTCACCTACAACCTATAAAATCTCCCTGCTATTGTTTGTGGGTGCAGCTTCTCTGGCCTCGATCTCTGGGAGTAGAGAACCAGCCTGGAGTTGCTTTGCTTAAGTAAACCTGCTGGTATACTTTTTCAGTTTGGCTTGGTCTGGCTTACTGCATCAGCGTAGAAACTTATTGTGGGGGGGAGGAAGAGGGGCAGGCAGAAAACCTACTGGGGTGTGGGAGCTTAGAGAAGAATATTTTTATTTTATAGAAAAAGTATGGCTCTCAAGCTGACCAAGCATTGAAATAAAAAGACAGTAAATGCTTAGGATCTTTGTAAATTGTAGAACAACTCATCTCAGGTTTGTGGAAAGAACTAACTCGGTCACTTGATAGGCATAGAAATATCATAGGCAGATGAGGGACTTAGACCTGAAGTTCCTGTTAAACATAGAAAGTCTAAATGTCAGCCCCTAGTAAAGCATCCCCAGTATACCTACTACTACTACGGGGAGAAGGAGAGCCCAAGTGTCTATCTACTCAACAACAGACTTCCCAGGTCGGCCGTTCTAGCCCCTTGGTCGGAAGTAGCAGCTGAGGCTAGGGTGTCACTCACAGCCTGGGCCTCCGATCGCAGCTCGGTTACTGGGAAATAAAACCTGTGGATAAGAAAGTGCAAAAGGCCCACTGGGAAGAAAGAAAGTGGGAAGAAAATTCTGCTTCTGCCTCTGTTACTTCCCTGAAACTTCCTAAAAGCCCTGTTTGTCTTCATTCTTTCTTCAAAAGCAAGAGAACACTTTCCTCTCACAGGTTAGTGAGACAGGACATTAGTGAGGTCTCTCCTGTCTGTTGTTCAAGGACACAGGACATCTCCGGGAGAGTTGGGGACAGAGAACTTTGGCAAAGGTATCAGAGCTCACTGGTAGGCAAACTGATTTTTAATATTTTCAGGCCCTACTCAGATTTTATCATTTCAGATCCTCAGCTAGGATGATCTATTGCTAAGCTGTCATAGAGGTGTTTGCTTTGCTTTGTTTTTAAAGAGATTAACGCCTTCCATGAACGCCTGGGATTGTGAGGACTGTCTTTCTGAAACGCTGAACAAACACTCCATCTCCGCAGGCCTCCCTGAACAAAGTTAATGATTATGCCATCCAGGGGGAGGGGGCCTTATCTATTTCTAAAGTACATGTTTCTTTTTGTAAGTTTACACCAGTTTGAAATTTACATTCTGTACTGAGAAATGAACCTTCATCAGAGGCTTTCCCTCCCAGGCAATCAGTGCCTGTTGGGGATGGGGCATGCCCGGTGAGTGTCCTCCACCACAGTCTTCTGCTTTTTCATTTTGTCCAAACAGAATTTGAAAGCGCTCAGAAACGTGTGTCACTTTGAAAGCTTTTAGTCTACAAGAGAATTTTTCGGGAGACTTTAATGAAAATGGCCTGTTGAAAAACACAGAACTCAAGAGAGCGAGGCTCCAGAGGCGAGACAACCCTGTGGCAATGCCTTTTGCTCACAAAATGGAACCTAGTTGTGCTCGAGAAACAGCTTTGTCAGGGTCCAGAGAGTAAACTCTTCAAACAGCAGGATGTGACCTGTGGCAGATTGTGAAACAGTAAGCCGTGGACACAAACTAGAACAGCCCCTATCTGTGTGAGTCATGGGATGCACAGCCTTGCTTGATGGAATTTTCCATTCCTGTGTGCACAGGAAGGTGGGGCGGGAGGAAAGGCGGGGTTTCAGCGCAGGCTTTAACTGGGGTTACAGTCCCAGCCTTCATCTACTTTCTTTCACTGCAGAAAGCATTATTTTTTGACTGTGGATGACAGAAAATACATCAACACTGTGGACCCCAAGTTCTTAAAGGGTTTTCTTGTTGTTGTTGTTGTTGTTGATGATGATGATGATGATGATGTTTCTTTCTCTGTAGCCCTGGCTGTTTGGAACTCACTCCGTAGACCAGGCTGGCCTTGAACTCAGTCATCCCCCCCCCCACTGCCTCTCTGACCCTTAAATGCTGGGATCACAACCTGGTTGTTCTTAAAGGTTTTAAACTCTTACGTTCATGTAGATAAGGAACTCGGAGAAACAGAAAGAAAGGGTGGACGCAGGGAATAAAGGATAACAGGTTATTCGTTTGCATTTTGCAAATTGTCTCTGGGGGGGGGGGGAATTACAAATTTACCTGTCACATAAAAACAGGCTTATTTAAAAAAAAATCAAGTAACCCTAAGTGAGTCAAATGTAAAGTCACCTGTCATTCCCACCCCTTAACACAGCTGCCTTTGGCCAAAGAAACCCCTGGATATTTTGTTGCCATTTTCTGGGCTCACAGACAAAAGTATACACAGTAGACAGATGTGAACAGGCTTGAACCACACGAGCGAGTGCAAGCCAAAGGATATGGTTGACTATGGTGTCGTCAGTTCGGTGTGTTTAGGGACATTTTTATACCATGTTTTACTTGCAGAATATTACACGGCAGAGGCTGGTGTTCACTGGTTCAACAGTTCCTACATTCGTGTGCCATTATGTTTCCCAAGTTTTAAGAATGCTTCTGCATACACTCTCACACCTGGCTCCTTGGACATTTGCATGACTATCTCTTTATGCTGCATGGCTACAGTTAGAACAAGGAAGACACATTTTAAATACTGCATAACTGCCAAATTGTTCATATAAAAAATTATCAGCTGGGTGGTGGTAGTGCACGCCTTTATCCCAGGACTTGGGAGGCAGAGGCAGGAGAATCCCTGCAAATTCAAGGGAGAGTTCCAGGACAGGCTCCAAAGCTAAAGAGAAACCCTATTTCGGAATATATATATATATATATATATATATATATATATATATATATATCAACTAATACTTCCAACAGTGACTGAAAATGACCATATCTGCAGAACTATCACTAATTCTTTAATATCTGTCACTTAAACATTTTAATAAACCTTCCTGATTTCATAGTGTTTCCCCTAGATATTTCTTACAGCTACTACAAACTGGGATCTGTTATCTCCACACATTCTAATTGGTTTTGTTTCTACATTCAGAACCATTCCATGGTGGTGCACCGGCTTGCACAGCTTCCCTACTGGCTTTCCTCGTGGTTGAACAGCCTGCCAGCAGAACAGCTTGTTGCTAGCCTACCATCCAACAAATACAGACTTTAAACTAAAAGTAAGAGAGAGGGGGCATTTTATTCTAATCAAGGGAACAATTAATCAAGAAAAATTATTATTCTGAACATTTATGCACAAAACTCTGATGCACACAATTTCATAAAAAGCATACTTCTGGAATTAAGGCACAGATTAACACCAACCCAATAATAGCCAATAAATGCCCTACTCTCTCCAATAGGCAAGTCATCCACACAAAAAGCAAACAGAAACATCAAAATTAATTGACACCAGACATCAAATGGATATAACATACATCTACAAAATACTCTACCTAAACACCAAAGAGTACACATTCTATTCAACAACCCACGAAAGCCTCTCTAAAACAGGCCATGTTTTGGGACACAAACCAAGCCATAACAAATTCAGAAAAAGTGAAACAATTCCATAACTACTACCTGAGCATTATGTGATGAAACAAATCTCCAGTAAGTGCATAAACTCATTACTGCATGATGACTAGATCCAAGGAGAACCCGAGAAAGAAGCTAAAATATCCCAGGAACTAAAGAAAAACCAACACAGCAACACAGCAAATCCTCTGCTACAGGGGCTAGAGAGATGGCTAGGGAGTTAAAAGTACTATATACTCCTCCAGAGGACCCAGGATCAGTTCCCATCACCCACATGGAGGTTTACAAACATCCGTATCTCCAGTTCTAGAGGATTTGGTTCCCTCTTCTGGCCTCTGTGAGCACTGCATGCATGCTGTGTACAGACATATGCAGGCAAAACTCATACAGATAAAATAAAAATAAATCTAGAAATTAAAGTAATCCTCTAGAACATACTGAAAGCACTTATAAGAGGGAAATTTATATCCTTACTTGTCTACAATTAAAAAAAAGCACAAATAAATGATGTAATGATATAACTCAAATATTTGGAAGAAGAACAAACTAAACCCAAACCAAGTAAATGGCAAGAAATAACAAAAGTCAAAGCAGAGGACTGAAGAGATGATTCAGAGTTTAAGAGCACTGGTTGCTTTTCCAGAGGTCCTGAGTTTAATTCCCAACAACCACAAAATGATTCACAGCTATCTATAATGAGATTTGGTGCCCTCTTCTGGCAAACAGACACATGTGCAAGCAGAAAACTGTACACATAATAAATAAATCTTTAAAAAAAAGTCAGAGCAGAATTAATAAATGAGAAACAAAGAAAACAATACAAAAAAATCAGTGAATCTAAGAGCTGGTTCTTTGAGAAGATAAACAAATTGACTGACCCTTGGCTCAAGTAACCAAAAGAAAGAAAGGGAGACAAAATTAGAAATGAGCAAAAAAACATACATTACAGCTGTTACTAAAGAAAATCAGGTTGGGTGGTGGTGGCACACGCCTTTAATTCCAGGAGCCAGGAGACAGAGGGAGGCGGATCTCTGTGAGTTCAAGGCCAGCCTGCTCCACAAGAGATAGTTCCAGGACAGCTAGGCAGCTAGGGCTATTACACAGAAAAACCCTGTCTTGAAAAAAAAAGGAAGGAAGGAGAAAAAAAGAGAAAGAAAGAAAGGGATATTGTAAAGACTGTATCCATTAAGTTGGAAAACTTAAAAAGAAGTAGATGAATTTCTAGAGTCACCCAAACCTCCAAAGTTAAACCAAGAAGAGATCAACACCCTCAATAGACCCATATGAGGAGATTGAAGCAGCAATAAAACCATTCTGACTAAAAAAAAAAAAAAATCCCAGGCCCAGATGGATTCACGGCAAAATCCTAGACTTTGGAAGAAGATCTACAGCCAAACTTTAAATTATTAAAAAACAAACCAGAACAAAAAGAGAGCCCCAAACTCATTCTATGAAGCCAATATTACTCTAATACCAAATAAGAAAACCTACAGATGCAATAAAATGCTAGCAAACCAAATACAGACACGTATCAAGACCATCCGCCATGGTCAGAATGGCTTTGTCCTGAAAATGCAGGATGGTTCAGCACATGGGAGTCAGCAAGTGTACAAATCATATAAAATGGACTTGGAGATCATATGACCATCTCATGATGAAAGTCCTAGAGAATAGGCCTGGAGGGAACAGACCCTGATGCAATAAAGGCTGCACATGAAAGACCCACAGCCAGCATCTTTCTAAATGAAGAAGAGCCCAAAGCAATCCTATTAAAATCAGGAACGAGACATGGCTGTGCACTATCCCCTCTTCTTCAACATAATGCCGGAAGCACTAGCTGGAGCAGTAAGGCAAAAGAAGGAAATTAAAGGGAAACAAATAGGGATCAAAGTCAAATTATTCATAATTGCAGAGATGATTTCCCATGTAAAAGTTTCCTTTCCAGGTGATTTCAAGGCCAGCCTGGTCTATAAGAGCTAGTTCCAGGACAGGCTCTAAGCAACACAGAGAAACCCTGTCTCAAAAAACAAACAAACAAACAAACAAAAAAGTTTCCAGGTGAACAGGCCTTTTGTTGTCTGCTTTCACTATTTGGCAAGGAAAGAACTTGCCTGGACTTTTGAATTCATTTAAATCTATTTTTTATTAGTTTAAAAAGGATTAGCTTTTTATTGTGTTTTTTTTTCCAACAAAATTTGCTTTTTAGGGTCTTTGCAACCTAAAAGTACCTTTTCTTTGCCTTCAATCACTTTTTACAGGGTTCTATGGGTTTTCCAAAAGAACAGGCTCAGTGTTATGATGGATAGGTTAGATGACATCATCATCATCATCTTGCCTTCTTGAATTTTGTAATCTGTTTTCCCCCTCCCACCTCAGCTCCCAGCACTGGACTACAAGAATTCATGGCCATCCCAACACATAAGTAAAAGGTCAGAGGGTCTGACTGTAAGTTTTAAATTGTTATATAGTAAAACTTGTTTCTGTGGTATAGCATTATCTCCATTTTAACACATGTAAGTGGATCATGCTCCCAGCAACCAATCAGGACATAGAACAATTCACTGGTACCCTCCCTCCCCAGCAAAACCAGGGCCTCTCCTTTGAGAAATCCACACCCATGTTCTTAGATGTTTCCTTTCTTCCTGGATGCCTTTCTCATAGCCCTTGTGCTTAAAATCTGTGTTAAATCTCTTCACAGACATGCACCCGTGCATGCACAATATATATTAAAAAATGCAACAAAATTAATTTTTAAAATATGGGGGCAGTAAGTTAAGACCTTGCTGCCAAGCCTAATGCCCTGGAACTCCCATGTTGGAGGAGAGAACAACTTCTACAAGTTGCCCTCTGACCTCTATACATGTGCCATGGCACACAAACACACATATGTTAAATATAGGTGATGATTAAAAAGTAACAAAGTTCAGCTCGCTTTGAAAACAAACAGCACTCCCAAACAAAACCACAAAGCCCTCCTTTGCATTGATGGAAGGAATCACTTTAAGGGAAGCAGCTCAAGCCTGCGAGGCTGGGACTCTGCTCGGTTCAGGTTGTGCACACGGCACTCGATTAATAATGCATTTGGTATCCTGACAGCCTGACCTGAATGCACAATCCGTTCGCACCCATCCCTGAGTGAGGTGCCCAGAAACCTTTGTTGTTTCTGCAATGAGCAGTACACCCACCCAAACAATGGAGTTTCTCTTCTTAATGCCAACAAACCCGGCACACTTTCAAGAATTGGTTTACTTAAGATTTATTTTTAATGAGTGTTTTGCCTGTCTGTATAGATGTGCACCACATACATGAAGTGTACCCAGAGGCTGGAAGAGGGTGTCAGAGCCCCTGGTACTGGAGTTACAGAAGATTGTGACATATTACATACATGCTAGGAACTAAACAAGATCCCTCTCCAAGGGCAGCAAGTAATCGAAACTGCTGAGGGAGCACCCTCACTTGCAGGGGTTCCTACCTCCCACCATGTGGGTTCTAGGGATGGAATCAGGTCACCAGAGTTGGGAGCAAGTGCCTTGACAATCATTGAGTCATCTCAGCAACCCAGTTTGGACAGTTACAATTCAGATTTATTCCCAATACATCCTGGTCCAGGATATGAGGGTCAGTTCAGCCAGAACTAGGTATATGTAAAGCTATGTTTCCAAATGAACTTTTAGGAAGAATCCCTTATTTGCTACCTTATGCCTGTAAATAATTGGAACATGTGTATATGATTAAAAGCAGATGCATTATGGGAAGGGACGTATGGGTGAACAAAGGATGTCAATCAAAATAAGAAAACTATTCAAACTATGCTTCTAATAAACTCCTCCCTTTTAAACCCCACCAAACAAAGCCCCAAGCAGTAGACGGAGCCCTTAAGCATCTTCACTCCCATGCCTTCTTGTAATGCATTTGGACTATTCCACGGCTTTACTATTTTGCAGACCATGTAGGCCTTTATTTATTCTGTTTTATTCTTGAAGAAGAGGCCAAGGACCTGCAAACACCCAGGCCAGAGTCTAGCCAGTGGTAACACATTTAGCAGAGCTAGCCAGGAGGTAAGAAAATGACATCCTTTCCTATCTCAAGGATAAAAGGTTTCCCTCTCCACTTGTCCTTTCCACTCCAAGGTCTGTGGCTCACAGCGGGCTAAACAGGCAAGTCCGGATGGAAACTCACTAATGGCATTTAGCTGTCTAACCTGAGTTCCTTGCTCTCAATAGACAACAGATGTTTGGAAGACAGGAACCGCCAAGCAGAGGTAGTAGAGAGGGGTTCTCATTTAAGAAGGGAGTTTATTTCCTGTCTGAATAAAAGTTTAATGTTCCCACCTGTATTCTCTGTCTCCTTCCCTTTAAATCACCTGCACGCTCCACACACAAGCTGGGCAACTATTCGAGAAAAACTACAGCACAAGAATAAATCATGTGCTTAATGTCTGAATTTCAGCAACAGACACTCTGTAATTTGGACACATATGAAATTAAAGGGAAAGCCGGAGAAATGGAAAAAACAAAACAAAACAAAAATCTAAGCTGCACATTAGGCTCCACTTCAAAGAACAGGCACAATCTCAAAGGAAAGCAGGGGACCTCGGCATTGTAGCTTCGGGGACAGGAAAACCTAGTACAGTGATTGCAGATCCAGGTAAGACCAAAGGGAGAAGCAGAATGAAAGGGAAAGAGAAGAAAAAAATGGCGAGTGGCCGCAGTCGGGCTTTGGGCTTTGTGGCAGCTGCTGTCATCCGCTGGCCAGGGCACAGCAGGGACTGGGGCAAAGTGGGTGAGTGCCCAGCAACGACTGCTTCACCCAAGATGGAGATGGTGAAGAAGGGGAAGATGAGCAAGTGTTGACAGAGGATTCTGCTCCACCGGGTCCCACAGTCATTCAGTCCCAAAGAAACACACAGAGATCTACATTAATTATAAACTGGTTGGTCTATTAGCTCAGGCTTCTTATTAATTCTTATATCGTAAATTAGCCCATTATTCTTGTCTATGTTAGTTAGCCACGTGGCTTGGTACCTTTCTCAGTGAGGAATTCTCATCTTGCTTCCTCTGTGGCTGAGTGACAACTGCAGACTGAGGCTTTCCTCTTCCCAGAATTCTGTTCGGGTTGTCCCACCTCTACTTCCTGCCTGGCTATCGGTCAATCAGCGTTTTATTAAAATACAAGTGACAAATCTTTACAAAGTAAAAGTCCCACAGCAAGCAAGTGCCATTTCTGCTTTGTAAAACAAAACCTAGGGGCTGGAGAGATGGCTCGGAGGTTAAGAACACTGACTGCTCTTCCAGAGGAAGAGTTCAAGTCCCAGCAACCATATAGTGGCTCACAACCATCAGTAATAAGATCTGGTGCCCTCTTCTGGCCAGCAAGCATATAGACAGACAGAACACTGTATATATAATAAATATTTTTTTTTTTAAAAAAAAAAACTAACTTGAGAAGCAGAGGCTGGAGGATGGCCATGAGCTCAATTTTAGCCGGAACAAAGAAAGTTCAAGGTCATCTTGGGCTACATGAGACCCCATTTCATGAACACAAAACAGACTGAGTAGATCATACAGATTAGAATCCTAAGGATTTTGAGGCAGCCCACCTACACACATCCGTAGGAATTCTTACATCAGCAATAAGTCTGAGAAACAGATAAAATCAGAAAGGGTCAGCTTGAAAACTATGTAAAAATGATGACTTGCCATTAGAGTGAGCAGACAAGGAGATCAAAGTGGAGCCTGAAAGTCAGTCCATACCTGAGAATCTCTTCTCGCTGGTGACAAACCTAAAATGAAGAGCGTGCTGCTGTTTGGCCTGAAGTACTTCTGTGTACCGTGTGTGTCTGGTGCTCGCAGAAACCAGGAAAGGGCACCACATTTTAACTGAAGGCACGCCCTGAGAACGAGACTTAGACGGCTGTGAGATGCCGTGTAAGTACTGAGACTCAAACCCAGGTCCTCGAAGAAGCAGCAAATGCTCCCAACCACTGAGCCATCTCTTCTGCCCCTGACTATTTTTTTAAGCATACATACATACACACATATACACAAAGCTTTACAGTTACTTCAGGCCAGATGAGGTGGCTCACCAGGTGAAGTGCTAGTTGGGCAAGCCTGACGATCTAGGTTTGATCCCCGGAATCTACGGAAAGATACAGAGAACTGCCTCAAAGTTAAGGACAGCCAGGCGACACACTGAGATAGTTCTGAAATGCAAATAAGGAAGCTAAAGAACCTGGGTTCAGCTTCCGGCACCCACACTGTGGTTGACACTAGTTACAGCTCCAGCGGAGCCACTGCCTTCTTCTGACCTCTGTGGCATCAGATGTGCATGTACATGTGTGCAGGCAAAACATTCAAACATATGAAACAAAATAAACACATCTAAAAATCTCTTTCTCCACCAACAAAAGTGAAAAGCAAAACCAAATTACAGGCTGGCATATACTTCTAATTAGAGCAGGGTGAGGGCAGGAGAGGGCTATGAGACACAGCTCAGGGATGCTGATGATCTAGTTGGCCAAGCCCCGGCTTCATTCCATAGCCCATGTGTATACACACACACACCACACACACCACCACACACACCACACCACACACACCACACACACACACACCACACACCACACCACACACACACCACACACACACACACACCACCACACACACATACCACACACACCACACACACACACACATACACACACCAGACACACACCAGACACACACCACACACACACCACACACACACACACACCACACACACACACACCACACACACACCACACACACACCACACCACACACACACCACCACACACACCACACACACACCACACCACACACACACCACACACCACACACACCACACCCACCACCACACACACCACACCACACACACCACACACACCACACACACACACCACACACACCACACACACACACCACACACACACCACACCCACACCCACACACCACACCACACACACACCACACACACCATACACACACACCACACACACACACCACACCACACACACACACACCACACACACACACACCACACCACACACACACCACACCACACACACACACACCACACCACACACACACACACACACCACACACACACACACCACACCACACACACACCACACCACACACACACACCATACACACACACACCACAAACACCACACACACACCACACACACACCACACCACACACACCACACACACACACCACACACACCACACCACACACACACACACACCACACACACACACACCACACCACACACACACCACACCACACACACACACCATACACACACACACCACAAACACCACACACACACACCACACACACACCACACCACACACACACCACACCACACACACCACACACACCACACACACACCACACAAACACCACACACACCACACCACACACACCACACACACACCACACACACCACACCACACACACACACCACACCACACACACACCACACCACACACACACACACCACACCACACACACCACACACACACACCACACACACACCACACCACACACACACCACACCACACACACACACACCACACCACACACACACCACACCACACACACCACACACACACACCACACACACCACACCACACACACACCACACCACACACACACACACCACACCACACACACACACCACACACACACACACCACACCACACACACACCACATACACACACACCACACACACACACCACACCACACACCACACCACACACCACACACACACCACACCACACACACACACCACACCACACACCACACCACACACCACACACACACACACACACCACACACACACCACACCACACACACACCACACACACACACCACACACACACCACACCACACCACACACACAGACCACACACACACCACATACACACACACCACACACACACCACACACATACACCCCACACTAAATAACAAAACAATGAAAACCCCAATTATCAAAAAACAACAATAAAAAAAACATAGCTGGGTAGAGCAGCACATGCCTTTCATCCTAGCCCTCGGGATTAAAGAAAAGTAAAGAAAACTCACCTGCACTTTAATACGTAGTCCACAGGTTTTTAAAATGTAAACCTGGGCATTTGAGGCCTCAATCTTGAAATCTTATGCACCAAAAAGCTAAAAATAAAAATGGAACCCCTAATGTAATTTTGGCTTTCTGCTCCCTTTTCCTACCCCATGTGCTAAGATCTTCTGTGGTCTCCCGGCCTCTGCCCGTATGGCTTCAGTGGGTGAAAACTTGTGTCTGTAGTTGGCTCAGTACCAGTGTGTGCTGCTCCCGTCTCAGGGGTCTCCTCTCTTCATTTCCTTAGTCACCAGACTCTAACCAGCGGGTAAGGACTCCACGGAGGATGTGCGGTGACCACTTCTTAGATGAAGACAGAACCTCGGAGGATGTGCCGTGACCACTTCTTAGATGAAGACAACCTTTATTCTCTTTAGATGGCCTCCCTCCTCCACAAACTAAACACTATGATACTGTATAAGACACCTGCATGTCTTCCCTTCTGTTGAAGGGCTGAGATGATGAGACAGTTTTCCTCTGTCCCTGTGATACTCCATCCACAGCCTCCTTAACGATCGGGCAGGGCAGTCTACAAGAGAATGCCCTAGCTTTTCTCACATCTCACCGCTGACGTAGCCTGGCTCTAGTAGAGGCAGGACATTAGCCTAGAAGTCAGTTCATGCTCTTATGTCCTCTGCCCAGATGGGGGAGGGGACAAATGTGCCTCTGATAGCCCTGCTCCAGCACTGTTGGTGCCCAGGGGCTTTTCTTTGGCATCTCCCTTGTGCTATCCTGTTCATAGCTGGGAGACAGGATAATTCAATGATTCAGGGCACTGGACCCAGTCCAAACTTCAACTGGACCAGCTCCTTCCAAGCTGTTACAACCCCGGGCCGCTCACGGGCTGCTTCCTCCAACTCATTTATAAAAATGCCTGGCAAACCCTTACTAAAGTTGTTGCGAACTTAGCCATAGTGAAGGACCTAGAAAGAGGCCTGATGCTCTGCTTAGGAGTTAGGATATGGAAGTGGGTTCTGTAGAAGCATGTGACTCCTGCTTCTACACTTAACCAAATGCTGCAACCATGAGCTAAACCAGCCTCGTCCCTTTCTAGCAGCAGGATTTAGGGGGGATTTGGGGTTTTGTCCTCCACACAGTAGTATCTCCATGAAGGTAAAATCTTATCGCTGGGAGCCACCACACCCAGAAAGTGTCTTATAAACTAGGCCTTCCATAACTATGTGCCAAATGAATTATGTGAGGGAAAAGAAAAATATGGATTTTAAATAATAGCATAGATAAATTGCCTTATAGTGGTTCCGACTCTGTATTTTAAGATATCACACATTATAGTAAAAACGTAAGAAAATTTATTAAAATTTGAAGGTAAAATCATAATTTCAAAGGTTAGACCTACGTCAGGTGTGCCGATGAATGGACGCTTTCCTGAAATTCAAAATTAGACCCAACAGTATCACTCTCAGAATGTTCTAGAGGATTGGATTTACTTCTGATTGTCTTGGATGAGACAGTCACTATTCTGTTTTCCTTCTTGACAGAAACGTGTTTTTTCAAAGATTCACTTTTAGTCGGCTCATTAAGCAAAGACCTTTTGTCCCCGGTTCCTTTGCTTTGTGAGTTCACAGGGGAGTCAGGGATGGAAAGCTGGTCCTTCCCAGAGTGTTTCTCAATGGAGCGCTTGCTCGCCACACTGCCTTTCTCTGAAGATCTGCTGTGTCTAGACGACACAACTTCTTCCCTTTGACTTCCACTTCCAGAGGTGCCATCTGCTAAAGGAGAGCCTGTTGTAGCAGCAAGGCCTGCTGCAGGGCCCTCCTGTTGCTCAGGGGCTGGGACTCCTAGGCTGTCTCTGGAGGCCACAGCTGCCTCTCGTGCAGAAACAGGAACTTGGAAGGCGTCAAGAGGCAAAGGAATACTAGCATCACTTCTAATCTTCTGAAACTGCAGGGGAAACAAAGCTTGAATGAACAAAGTGAGCCGCTAAAGAGCTGGAAACTTCGCTGTTCCTGAGCTTTCCAGATTTACTTTTTATTACTGTGAGTTAGGGGTGTGTATGTGTGTGACGCGTACATGACTGCAGAGGCTCCCATGTTGTTATATGCATGTGCGTGACGTGTACATGACTGCAGAGGCTCCCATGTTGTTATATGCATGTGTGTGACATGTACATGACTGCAGAGGCTCCTATGTTGTTATATGCATGTGTGTGACGTGTACATGACTGCAGAGGCTCCTATGTTGTTATATGCATGTGCGTGACGTGTACATGACTGCAGAGGCTCCCATGGAGCTGTATGCATGTGTGTGACGTGTACATGACTGCAGAGGCTCCTATGTTGTTATATGCATATGTGTGACGTGTACATGACTGCAGAGGCTCCTATGTTGTTATATGCATGTGTGTGACGTGTACATGACTGCAGAGGTTCCCAATGTGCTATAGTTACAGGTGCTGGGGAGCCACCCAACATGGATGCTGACGAGTCTACTCAAGTCCTAGGGATGAGCAGCAGCTCTCGTAAGCCAGGCTACCTCTCTGGTCCTGTAATTGTGATCTTATTCAGCAGTCAGCCTACCACTCACAAGATTTTATGGTCTTTCATTTTCCTAATTATTCAAAGCCATGTGACTGCAACTCAAAATTCACATACACACAAACCCCTCCAGAGTTAGCTGTGCAGTATTTTTATAATTTTGTGCTTTATATCATTACCTTTCATTTTCCACATTTAAAAAACAAAATAAAATCATTTCTAAGAAACCAAGTTTCTAGCCTCTATGTATATGTGAGAAGTATCCAATGTGTGACATGACCGAGTTCTCAAGCCAGCAGCTCCTCAGATGAGTCTTAGACTGGTTAATGGGGCTCGTGGTAAAAACACATCAGAGGGTCCTGTGATGGCCAGCCCACCCCATCCAGTAACCGAGCAACTATGAGAGACTGCTTGCTAGGTCTGTCTAGATCACTGTTTAGAGCTCTCTGCACCGGTACCTGTACCTCCATCAGTGTCCCTTCATTGTAAGCTGACTGCATACAGATAGAGACCTAGACGAGACATGAATATAACAGAAATTTTAAAACTTTAATCTCTATTATTTTACGCTTTGATTTCTTTCTTTACTAAAGATAACTTATTCTAAGTACAAATTATCAAAACCCTTCCAGTTTTGCCCCCTTTTTTAAAAATTTTGAGATAAGGTTTCATCATGTAGCCTTGGCTGATCTGAAATTCACTATGTAGACCAGGCTGGCCTCAAACTCACAGGCACCTGCCTGTCCCTAACTCCCAAGAGCTGGGATGAAAAGTATGCGCCACCATGCCTGGCCCCATTTTTTAATTGACAGTGATGCAATTTCAGGAAATGGACACACACTTAACTCCGCTAGAGAGACAGACCAACATTCCTTTCTCTGCCCTGGGGAACTCTTGCTAATGACTTGAGCCAAGGTCTGTGGGTCCACTTACTTGGATATTCTGCACCTGTCCCCCAGGAGTCTGTGTCAGGTCTAGCTTTTCTTCCTCCAGGGCTCTCTGGTCTTCCACAGCTGCACTAACGGTAGAACTCATCTGAGGACGACCTATTAGGTGGAAATCGGACTGATCTATACCAGCCATAGTGGCAAGCTGCCCAAGTCTGCAGAGAGGAAGAAAGGAGGAAAAGGCAATCACTTAGGAATAACGAAATTCACCCACACCTGCAAGCATGAAATACATGTATAAATGAACGCCAAGATTTCAAACCTCAGAAGCCAAGAACCTACTTCAGACAACAGCCCCAGGCCAGCTGCCACCTTTCGCTCAAGCTGAGACCACTAGGTCATCCAACGCTCTTAGCACTCCTGTTCACCTCAACAACACATTAATTTCACTTCATTTTCATAGCAACCATCATTCCTTCATTTTAAACAGTTTCAGTAGCTTCAACCTCTACCATCTCCATGTATATGACCCTCTTTCTTAGCCCTGGCCTACTCCCCTAAAACACTGCTCCATCAACTATCTTCAGCTTTCTTTTTGATTTGATTTTGAGACTCATAAAGCACAAGCTGGACTCAAATGTTTATGTAGTTAAGGGTTACTCTGAACTCTTGATCCTCCTTCCTCCACCACAGGTGCCTGACTGGCATCTTCCTTTGACCCTCCTATTCTCAGGTAAGAACCACTGCCCCTGGAGATTAACTACCATCCCAAAGCCTAGGGACAAGAACAACTTGACTCAGGCTGGAGAGATGGCTCAGAGGTTAAGAGCACTGGCTGCTCTTCCAGAGGTCCTGAGTTCAATTCCCAGCAACCACATGGTGACTCACAGCCATCTATAATAAGACCTGGTGCCCTCTTCTGGCCTGCAGGCATATGTGCAGATAAAACACTGTACACATAATAAATAAATCTTAAAGGAAAAAAAAACTTGACTCAAACTTACTTAACAAGCAAAATGAATAAAAGGCAAGAAATCTATATATTCTAAATACTTTTAATAAAAATTATCCTTAGCGGAAGGCGGGGGGAGGGTGCACGCCTTTAATCCCAGCACTTGGGAGGCAGAGGCAGGTGGATCTCTGGGAGTTCGAGGTCAGCCTGGTCTACAAGAGCTAGTTCCAAGATGGGCACCAAAGCCATAAAGAAACCCTGTCTGGAAAAACAAAACAAAAAAAAATCCTTAACTCAGTCTTTTTTTTTTTTTTTTACCATGTCAAGGGGTATATTTATAGCAGACAAAATTATAGAATTCATATGCCCAATGACATTAATTTAGTCTTCATCAAGACCAGTTACTCTTCAATACCTCTTTATGATGGAATTCTAATGAGAAAGTTTATCACTTTGTATTTCTTTTAAAACAAATTCTCTATTAAAAAACAAATCAAACATATTGTTGATAAACACATAGTAACATGTGTCATTGAAGCTAAGAAATGCCGAGTTCCTTAGCAAGCTACCATTAAAACCACTGAAGAAAGAATGCCCACCCTACAGATATACCCAGCATCTTTAAGGAGGTCCAGGAAAGCGTGAAACTTCTGAAAAGAATTCTCAATGCTGCCCAAGACGCCTTCATCATCCAGGATCATGTTTGTCAACGACTGTGCGTGAAGGGCTTCGGACAAGGAGAAATTTATATTTCTTAGCTGGGCATTTTCATGTTCTAGCTACGAAACAAGGTTGAGAATGCAGTGTTATTTCTCTCAGTCATCTACAGAAAACTTTTCAGCGCCTAAACAAAAACATTTAGCAATGTAATTAACCGATCATTAATCTAACCCTCAATGAAGACAATAATCATGACACAGTAACCTTCACCTGGAGACACCTGTTGACATTTCCTATATAACAAGTAGATGAAAATAAACTTACTGTCTTTCTGGTAACTTTCCAATGGTCAAACTCCCAACTGCTTAAATTCAGACTGGATCATTCTGTATCAGAGAAACAGTCACCTAAGGGCCACCTTTCATTAGAAAATACAACAGTCTGATCAAGCAAAATTATGATCCTCCTATAATTAATTCATTAAGGATTGATTTTAACAAGCTGTGGTGGTTTGAAAGAAAATGGCCCCGATAGGGAGTGGTTCTACTAGGAAGTGTGGCCTTGTTAGATAAGTGTGTCACTGTGGGTGAGCTTTAAGGTCTCCTGTGCTCAAGCTACGCCCAATGTCACAGTTGCTTCCTGTTGCCTGTAGATCAAGATGTAGCTCTCCCAGCTCCTTCTCCAGTACCACATCTACCTGCACGCTGTCATGCTTCCCACCATGACAATAATGAACTAAACTTCTAAAACTGTAAGCCAGCCCCAATTAAATGTTTTCCTTTATAAAAGTTGCCATGGTCACAGTGTCTCTTCACAGCAATAAACCCTAACCAAGACACAAGTTTCTACATGTATGTATATGTGTTCACGCAGAGGAAACTCTTGAGAGTTGCTTCTCTCCTTCCATCGTGTAGGGACTAGACATTACACTCAGGTTGTTGGGCTTGGAGGCAAGTGCCTTTACCCACTGAGCCATCTTGCCAGCCCCCTAAGCACATTTACTGTGCTTATGTTAAAGTCTTTAATGAGGGCTGGAGAGATGGCTCAGGGGTTAACAGCACTGACTATTCTTCCAGAGGTCCTGAGCAACCGTATGGTGGCTCACAACCATCTGTAATGAGTTCTGATGCGCTCTTCCGACCTATGGACATACATGCAGACAGACCACTATTTGCATAGTAAATAGAGAAATGTTAAAAAACACGAAGTCTTCAATGTACAGCTACTACTCTGCACTTTCTTGAGCAATTCTCTATGGCTTCTTGCTTTCTTCATCTACTCATGCAACCTCACATCAGACCCGACCCTGGCATTTCTCAGAAAGGCAAAATGTTCTTGGTGTACCCTTGCCTATTATCACACAGTGCTCAATACTTAAAATAAACATGTGTCCTATAAAACATACATTTTGAAGCGTCTTCCTTACACTCACTTTGTAGTTTAAAAAAAAAAGGAAAGAAAAAGAAATCTACTTGTAAAAGTCGTTAGTTTAATGCAGATCCCTCTAATGGGGTAGTTCAGTGCTCATGGTATAGACTTTCATTTCCCATGGCACTCTTAGGAGCCTTTTCACTATCTCCGACTTCTAATTTTTATTTGTCTATAAAAACAAACAACCAAACAACTGAGCCTGGCCAGACACAATCCCCTAGCCTTCGCCTTCCAAGTACAAGCTCTAAAGCCATGCCTCTCAAGCCCATCCTCTTACGATTTTTAGATTATTTGCGTTCCTAACTCACTGTAAGTCCTCACCAACTCTGTTCTTATAGACACAGTCAAGTCTTATAAATACATTGCATATGTGGCAGTCTAAGTGGGGGGCAAGCTTCTTCTTACATTTTTTAGAGTATACTTTTTGGAATATACTCACATGACACTAAATAAATGCAAGGCTAAGATGGTGCAACTCAGTTCACAATACACTATACCTGACCATTTTGAAGTATATTAAAGTTTATTATCATTATTTTTCCAAGCCATGATTTTTTTTAATTCATCAATTTTTAAATTTATTTTAAATACCAAACACAGTTTCCCTTCCTTCCTCTCCTCTCACTCCCTCCCCCCCTTCACTCCTCCTCCATCTCCTTTCAGATGGGGTCAGGCCTCCCATGGGAATCAACAAAGCATGGCATATCAAGCTGAAGCAGGACCAAGATCCTCCCCGCTGCGTCAAGGCTGAACAAGGCATCCTACCATAGGGAACAGGTTCCAAAGAATCAGCTCATGCATCAGGGACAGGTCCTGGTCCCACAGCCAGGGGTCCAACGAAAGACCAAGCTACACATCTGTCACCTAGATGCAGAGGGTCTAGGTGGGTCCCATGCCAGCTCCCTAGCTGTCCATTCAGAGTCCATGAGCTCCTACACTCTGCTCAGTTGTCTCTGTGGGTTTCCCAGTCATGATCTTGACCCCTATCCCCGCCCGCGCCTTGCTCACATAATCAATCCCTCCATCTTTTCTTCACATAGAGCTCGGCCCAGGAACTGGATGAAGGCTCCATGATGACAACTAGGGTAATTACCAGTCTGATTACAGGGAAGGCCAGTTCAGGCACCCTCTCCGTTAATGCTAGGAGTCTTAGCTGGGGCCATCCTTATGGATTCCAAGGAGTTTCCCTGGAGCCAGGTTTCTCCCTAACCCCATAATGGCCCCCTCTATCAAAGTATCTCTTTTATTACTCTCACTCTTCTTCCCATCCTCATGTTCCCATCCCTGCCAATCAACTCCCCCAGACCCCAGTTTACCCATATTTCCCTTCCCAGGGTGATCCATAAGAACCTCTTAGGGTCCTCCTTGCTACCGAGCTTCTCTAGGGCTGAAGATTGTAGGCTGGTTACCTTGGCTTTACATCTAATATTCACATATGAGTAAGTATATACTGTGTTTGTCTTTCTGGGTCTGGGTTTCTCACTAATTTTTTCTAGTTCTATCCATTTCCCTGAAAATTTCATGATAACATTTTTTTTCTGCTTATAATACTCCATTGTGTAGATATACCACATTTTCTTTATCCATTCTTCAATTGAGGGGCATCTATCTAGGTTGTTTCCAGGTTCTGGCTATTACAAATAATGTTGCTATGAACACAGTTGATTAAGTGTCCTTGTAGCATGGTTGAACATCCTTCGGGTATATGCCCAAAAGTGGTGTCGCTGGGTACTGTCCTCTTTTTTAATGGTTGCTGCCTTTTACTCTATGGATATCCTAGTGAGCAGCTGCAACTCTGCAACTACAAGCAGCATCTAGGCTGCATGAGCGCAGCCTGAGGAAATTCTGTTCCCTCCGGGCACCAACTCTTTCAAAGCTACTAAGAAAAAGTATCTAAATCTCTGTACTGCTAAAGAACTCAAGAGTCAAGGGTTGAGGTAGAATCCTGCATCCCAGAGAGGCTGAATAACCGAGTAGTAGCTCACGCAGCTACTACTCCTGAGAAGTCCTTATGCTTTTTCTCGCCCTCCTTATAAACCCTTCTCCACATGACGCCCACCTACAATTTCCTGTCAGCTAGTTGGCGACTCAGTCTCTGGACTGCAGGTGAATTTTATATAATCAAACATATCTATGCATCATCAAACAGATGTTTCAGAGCATAAAATAGTAACAAGCCTTAAAACAATATTCTACAACAGTTGGGTCTTGAGGTAGATTGAGTCCCAATTTTTGGAGAAACTGCCATACTGATTTCAAAATGGCTGTACAAGTTTGCACTTCCATTAGCAGCGGAGGAGTGTTTACCTTACTCCACATCCTCTTCAACATAGTTATGATTAGCATTTTTTTATCTTGGCCATTTTGACAAGTGTATGGTATCTCAGAGTCATTTTAATTTGCCTTTCCCTGATAGCTAAAAATGTTGAACACTTCTCGGCCATCCAAGATTCTTCTGTTGAGAATTCTCTGTTTTAAGTCTTCACCCCATTTTTGAAGGGGATTATTTGGTATTTTGAAGTCTACATTCTTGAGTTCTTTTTATATTATAGATATCAGTCCTCTGGTTGGTGAAAATCTTTTCCCATTCTGTAGGCTGCCATTTTATCTGTCTTTTACTTTACAGAAGCTTTTCTGTTTCAGGAGGTCCCATTTAATGTCGATCTCAGTGTCTGTGCTACTGGTGTTATATTAAGAAAGTTGTCTCCTGCTGCAATGTGTTCTAGGCTACTTCCCACTTCCTTTTCTATCAGGTTCAGTGTAACTGGATTTATGGTGAGGATTTAATCCACTTGGACTTGAGTTTTGTGCAGGGCAATAGATGCGGATCTACGTGCATTCTTCTACATGTCAACATCCAGTTACGCCAGCACCATCTGTTGAAGATTCTTTTGGCAAAAATCAGGTGTTCATAGGTGTGTGGGTTTATGTCAGGGTCTTTGATTCAATTCCATTGATCCACTTGACTGTTTTTATGCCAATACTGAACTGTTTTTTTATTACTATAGCTCTATAGAACAGCTTGAAGTGAGGGATGGTGATACCTCCAGAAGTTCCTTTATTGTACTGGGCTGTTTTAGCTATCTCGGGTTTTTTTGTTTTTCCATATGAAGCTTAGAACTTAAAAACAAAACCAGCAAATAACTCTCAAAATATGAGAAAAAGACGTACCTCACTGACTCGCTTGTCAGCCTTAAACCGGATGACTCTCTCCTCCTTCAGCTGCTTTAGGCATTCCTCCAGTTTCTCCTAGCACGCAGAGACGGAGGAAATACGGTAAGTAAGGTCCTCTGAGTCCTCAACAACCCCAGCTACACAGTGAAATTACGTGGCACGAGTGAGAACCAACCATAAAGCACGCGACACACAACAAACCCACGTAGGAGTTTATTAGAGAAGACATGTGAACAGGACTGGGAAGTCGGTGTGCAGAAAGAGAGGGCTGAAGATGGTGCATCCAGCTTTTAAAGGCTGCCTACCGCATGCGCACAGAGGGTTGAGTAGCTACATCATACGCAGATGGAGCTCACGCATGCGCACAAGGACTTATGTAGCTGCATCATATGTAGGTGATGTGACCACGCCACACGTAAGTCATGCAGGGCCTTTAAAGGCTCCTGGGGCGGCTAAGTATTTTGCCTGAGCGCTTATGCGCACATGCATGGCCCTTGAACCTGGAAGTGCCAGGCACGCAGGTTGCTGGAATCATAACACACAGCCCACAAACGACTTAGTGGCAAAGGCGGAAGTAACCTCAGACAGTAGGACGACATAGTTACTACTTGTACATACCAGCCAGGGCAGTTAATAACTAGAATGGATCAAATCAGCATATTGCAGGCTCACTTAAGTCCCACTCTAACTTGAGCTGCAGCTTTTACCATAAAAAGCATATACATAAAAGAGTTAGCCAATCCCCAATATTTAATTAAAGCCATGGGAGGAAATTTTCTTACTTATGGGTTTTTTGGGTTCCTCAGAATAATGGAAAACTCTGTAACATCCTCTTTTGTTTTGTTTTTTGTTTTTCAAGATAGGGTTTCTCTGTATAGCTTTAGTTGTCCTGGAACTTGCTATGTAGACCAGGCTAGTCTCAAACTCACAGAGATCCACCTGCCTCTGCCTCCCCAAGTGCTAGGGTTAAATGCATGTGCTAACACCAACTAGCTCTATAACTTTTTTTTTTTTAACAGGGTTTCTGTGTAGCTTTGGAGCCTGTCCTGGAACTAGCTCTTATAGACCAGGTTGGCCTGCTTCTGTTTCCTGAGTGCTGGGATTAAAGATGTGAACCACCATCGCCTGGCTTCTATAATACTCTTAACATACCTGAATCTTGTAAGTGCAACAGAAAAACCATCCTTAAAAGTGCAAACACTTGCCGGGCGGTGGTGGCACACGCCTTTAATCCCAGCACTCGGGAAAAGTAGGAGTATCGGCTACGGCAGAGAAGACAGAGCAACACAGCCTCTGTCAGTTGTGCGGCTGGCTTTGAATTCATGAGCAGGAAGCAGTCCCTGTCCCACAAGGTTTCTTCATCAAGCGTAGAGCTCACGAACATAGGTAGTTTTGCTCATCAGCTTGCTCTGAGGAGTCCCTCTCCACAGCTGAGGCTGGACTCACAGGTGGGCCATCACACACACCTGACATTTACGCTCTTTCTGGGATCCAAACTCCAGTCTTTCAGCTTTCATGGCAAGGGCTTTAACCGCCAAGTCTCTCTCCAGGCCCTGGGTTTACATTTTAGAGGCTTCTAAACATTTACTTAATCACAGAATTTTAATTTAAAAGTTTAGTTTAGGGCCGTTGAGATGGCTCAGTAGCACAACAAGGCAGCTCACGACTGTAACTCCAGTTCCAGGGGGCTGATGCCCTTTTCTAGTCTTACTAGACACACATGTGGTACACATATATACATGAATGTAAAGCATTCATACACATAAAATAAAAAATCTTTTAAAAAGTAATGTTATAGTTTTAAAAAGAGATATAAAATATCCAAAAGTGTGTGCACACAGCTGTTTTCCTCTCAACAGCTTGTTTTAAAATAGTCCCTCAATAATCATGTCCAACTCTTTATCTCCTTAAAGACTCATCTTTAAAAAACGTTTCCTCTGTATGTGTGCAGGGGTGGATTCCTGCATGTGTATACAGTGACTGTGGAAGCAGAAGAGCACACTGGATCCCCTGGCACTGGAGTTCGGGGGACTGGGAACCAGTGACAACGGTGATAGAAACTGAACTCAGCCCTCTGTAAGAGCAATACACGCTCTTAACTTCTCGGCCCTCTTTCCAAAGACAAGATTAACATTTTCTAAAAGTAAAATGTTCTGTACATTTTATGGCATGCTGTGTGTGTGCGTGTGTGTGCGTGTGTGTGTGCGTGTGCGTGTGACACACACAGTGCATACATGGAGGTCAGAAACCACTTCTCCTCCACCGTGGGGCTCCTGGGCACTGAACCCAGGCCATGAGGCCTAGCAGTAGGCACCTTCACCTTCCAAGCCATTCAACTAGCACAATCCCACTGCTTCATGTTAATCTAACCTAGCTCTTATGGTAAAGGGGAAAAGACATCGTCAACTCCTGTATTTAATTTAGGATTCACAAAACGGCTTTAACACACTGCAGCTAAAGAAAGGAAACTGCACTTTGCCTTTGATCTGCAAGCCAATGCTTTCACCAGGCTCGCTTACAGGACACAAACAAGGGGTTAAAGGGACATGGGTGACTACATAATAGTGGCAGCACCCCAAAGTCCCACCCAATCACGGACAACAGTCTCCACATCTCCACAGCACAGCCAAGTGCAATGACATGAAACAGCTTCTCCCCCTAGTGGGCAAACCAGACTCAATGTCACATCTGGATGAAGTGCTTCTCTCAGCACTCTTCTTGAGATGGCGGCTCATTATGTAGCTATGTCTGGCCTTACACTCCCCACCCTGCTGCCTCAGCCTCCGGAGATTTAGAGGTGCGCATCACAGACCTTTCCTAAGGCCCTGAAATACCTGTACCCCAAAGCTTTCTGATATTGTCCTAGGATTTGGCACGGCTACCAGCAACAGGGCCTATCACTATGACAGGGCACATCTACTGTGACTACTGGCTCACTTTCCCCTGTGAGCTGCAAGATGTGTGAAGGAGAGAAACTATTTTATTCAACTTTTATCCTATTGCCTCATGTGCCTAGAACAAAGTAAGCAGGCAATAAATAAAGAACAAAGACACCCTGGCCACATAAGATGTGTTTAGATCGTAGATTTCTTCAAATAAACAGGTGGCAGCATGCTCTTTTCTTCAATCTCCATTTCCTTACTACTAGTTAGTAGTTAAGGCTTGGTTTTTCATTATTTTTTCCTAAAAACTGAAGACTCTGGTGCAAGGTCCTAGTCCGTTAGCTGGAAAACTCTATAACTCTGGGTCCTGATTTCTTCATATATAGATTAGAGATAAATACAGGATGGTTAAGTGAATTAACCCAGACACAAACTCAGAAGAGTGCTTGGGATATATAGTTGATCAATGCAAAATGAATGAACACGTGAATTTAATTAAGATAGACAGCTCATAATCAGATAGTCTGCTCCCACTCACCCATTCGGAACTCCAGGGCAGCCACACCTAAGGCGGGCTTTTAGCCACAAAATACTGATATATCAAAATGTGCACAGAACAAGATCATCAGACAATACTCCCACAATGACCACCTAAAACCACCACTGCCCAGTTCTACCCTTAGACCATCACTGCCCAGTACCACCTCAGACCACACTGCCCAGTACCACTTCAGACCACACTGCCCAGTACAGGGAGCAAATCCTACTTTGTCGCATTTCTAATTGCACAGTGGAGTTGGGCTCCCTCCGGGCTGCAGGCTGCCCCGGCGTTTATTCCAAGAGATAGCTTTCCATGTGTACAGGCTCAGTTACATTTCTTTCTACCCACTGTCTCCTTTTAGTTAAGTGAGAATCCCTTCTATTGTCTTTATTGTGGGCGTACGTATTCTCAAAATGAAGAAATGGCCGAGAGTCCTCAATACACCTCGAGTAAGAAGCTGTGTAGTTGCAGTTCCTAACCTTTGTTGTCCTCACTGACTAGAGACACCTTTACCACATCATCCCCTGGGTTGGGCCACAGCAGTAGAAAGCTTGCCTGGAGCATGCATAAGTGTGATCTATAGCATATCAGATAAACAGAGGAAAGCAATATAGAACAACCCCACAGAACAAATCGCCCTCTCTCTTAGAGCCCTGGTGAAGGAAACCAGCACAGCACATGGAACAATGGGGAGGGCTCGATGCTCGAGAACTTTTTCTTCTCTGTGCATCTTAGCAATAAACCACTCAGGCACAAAACTGTACGTGCTGAACTCACAAGATGAAATGTGTTCCCGAATGGTCCACACGATCTATAATTTTCTAAGAGATTACTTTAAGAATTCCCTATATAAGTAAATTTGAAGTTGTGGCATTCATCACTGGGGTGGGGAACGCTTTGGACTGAACCTAGGGCATTATGTGCTCACCAGGGAAGGGGTTTACGATTCAGCTGTATCCCTTAGCTGGCTTTCATGTCTCTAAATCAAATACCGATTGCCGCAACCATATTAAGAAAAATTAGGTAAGTGCCATTCAATCATGCAATGACATTTTGAGAGGGTACCATCCATGAACTAGAAATCTGGGCCCTTACCACAACATACATGCTGGACCTTGATTTGGATGTCTGGGCTCTCAGAAATGTGAAACTCAACCTCTGCTGTTTTAAGCCAATGAATAAGTTAGTAACAGATGGAGAGCCATGTCTAGGTTTTGAAGTTCTCTACTGAGACAGGACTAGTTTTACGCAGTCACTGTTGGGCTGGGGGCATGGCTCAGTGGTAGTACGTAAGCTGAACAGCATGAGGCTCTGAATTCAAACCTCCCCTAATTACACATGAATCACATAACATACAGGAAAAGCCAAGCCCTTCCTAAAGACAAGGTCTCCCACAACTAAGTACAAATCAGCATATAAACAGTGTGCGTAAGTGCAAAAATTTGCTATGTAAGTTAACTTACCTATGGCCTACCCAAACAGAAAAATGGAATGACATTAGAAGCCGAGTTTTAGCTGGATGGAGGTGGTGCATGCCTTTAATCCCAATCCTTGGGAGGTAGACAGAGTTTAGTGAGTTTGAAGCCAGCCTGGTCTACAAAGCAAGTTCCAAGACAGCTAGGACTATTACACAGAGAAACCCTGTCTCGGAAAACAAACAAACAAAAAACCCACATAGTTTTTACTGTGAAAGGGGAATATCAGCATCAGTAGCAAAAATTTTTTCAAAGCCAGGGACTGCTTACAAGGGAGGCTAACAGAAGACCAGGAATCCAAGGCCAGCTTGAGGTACAGTGACTTCAAGGACAGCTAAGCTACGTAAGACTCTATCTCAAAACAAAAGAACCCCTTTTTAATTTCACTTCTACTAAAAACAAAGTCATATTTCCCACATGATAAGCAAGCTCAGCTGGCACTATCAACTTTCTCAGTGCCAGGCTAAGGAGCCAGCCCTGTCCAAGTCAAGTCCCACACACATAAGGACCTAAATGTGGACCTCAGAACAGAAAAAAGGGCGGGGTGTGGTGGTGCACACTAAAACCCAGCACCCAGGAGGCGAGCGGGCGACCTCTGGGGCTCATGACCAGGCAGTCAAGCCTAATTGGCAAACTCCGGGCCAGTGAAAGATTTAGTCTCAAAACCAAACCACCCAATGTGGACGCCAAGTGAGGAGCGACGCTAAGGCTGTGCATGCTCTCCTCCATATGCATGCATGCACGTACGGACGCATGTGCATATGTATGCCTGCGTGCACATCTTCTTACACACATATAGCACTGAATCGGCTGACTAGATGTCAGTACTCAATTTCCTTACGATTGTTTTTTGATCATTACAGTTCTCCTTGCAGCTAACATTTTGATTCTAAGAAGAGGAAAAATTGGTGCCATGTTTCTATTTTTATTTTTTGGAGTACACGTACTGTCATCTTCCCTTATTCCTCTTCACCACTGAGTACACTAGAGTCCAACGAGCTGCCTGGACCTGTTTGACAATCGTTACTTTGCAATGGTCTCCTGTACCTTGAACGGAAGAGCTGCATACCTGTAACGTTTCTTGTCTTGTGCTGGCTTTCTGAGATGTTTCATGGACACTGTCTGAAGAATCCTCAGCCTCGTCAGTTTCAGAGGAGGAAGGACTCTCTACTGTCACAGTCACAGGGAAATCTGATTGCTTAAATAAAGAGGATATGTCTTATTAATGCCGTTAGCTGAATACCAAACACCAGAGGCCACCTAATTATATCGACCTGTCTGAAATATCAAGCTATTACCTATAAATGGATCTCACTGCTCCTTAACCTAACACAATAACAACAGAAAACTGCCACTAATTTTTTTTTTTTTTTTGGTTTTTCAGGACGCGTTTCTTTATGTAGCTCTGGCTGTCCTGGAACTTGCTCTGCAGACCAAGCTGGCCTTGAACTTAGGAATCTACCTGACTTTGTCTCTGCTTTCCAAGTGCTGGGATTAAAGGTGTGGGCCACCACCTCCCGACCACTAACTTATTCTTGCTGTTACTACAGAATCCTGTATCACATATGGCTGATTACTGTTTGGTATTGCCCATATTACTTTGCTAAATTCCTCCTAGAAAAATGAAGAGCCAGGATAAACACTTCTTTTCAGGTCAATTCTTGCACTGTGGACGACAAATTTACTCTCTGATGTGAGACATGAAGAGTATGGAAGTATAATTTTAGGAGGAAGAGAATGAACAAAATATAAAGGCAATGAACTTACCTGTAATTGGTAATACTAGAATGGTTTAAAAATTAAATCACATACATATCTACAACTACCAGAAAACCTCATCTGCACTTCTCCGCACCCCGAACTAGTGTAGTAACAGTATGACTCTCCTGTCGAGCTTCAGTGAGTTTCCCTCTAGCTAACAACCTACTGAAAGTGTACAGGCTGACAGGGCTGGGACAAACCTTCGGTGACAGAATGAGAGGACATTTTAACATGTCAGTGTGTACAGAGTAGAGCTGACACACAAGGTGGTACATTTGATGTCCCCCTCTCCCCTTTTGAGAATCTGTGACCTCCATGAGCGACTGCAGGAGGACACATCACTATGACAGAATTAGCCTGATCCAGAACTGAGGCAACGGGACAGGGAATGTTTGTGACCTAACATTAACATGTGGTGTGTGTGTGTGTGTGTGTGTGTGTGTGTGTGTGTGTGTAAAATGCATGCACACACCCCAAAGCAACATTTCTTGAAAACTGGAACATTTTTGAGTGGCCATCCCATGACAGTAAGAAACAATATCCAAACCTATTGTGAGCACCAGCTCATTTGGTGCCTGGAGAAATACTATCTACATAGAAGGCCTCCCGATATGTGGCACTGGGACAGGAATCCGGAAAGCTTTAAATACACTTCTTTCAGGGAGGAAAACCATTTTCCAATGCTCTATTCACTTGACCCTGCACATCTCCTACTCTAATCCCCTATCGTTAGAAACATGACAAATACATACCTTCAGATGATTAGACAGATCGCGAGTTTTGATTAACGGAAAACCCCTAAAAGGATACCAACAAGTTAAGTTATATTTTGATGTATACACACTACATGATTATACTTATTTGTATTATGTGCACTAGCTATATAGAACCAGAGTACTAAATACCTCAAAATAACCTATGGAAAAAACCTGAGCAGACTGAGCAGCATGTCTCAGTGACAGGTTACTTAGACATGTTGGTTCCCAGGGAATGGCGGATACAGTCTGCCTTGCGGTCTTTCCTTAGGGCACTTCTTGGCAGAGGCTATGTGTGAGTCATCCTTTCCACTCACGAAATCAGCAGGAGAAGCTCCCACGTGACAGCTGTCAGGGCTAAGGCAAGGACAGAACACCTTACCTGTTTCTTTTTGCACGTTCTGCAGTGCGCCAAGGCAGGAAACCAGACACGCCCGGCGGCAGAGGATCCGGAGCATAGCCGTCTTTACTGAGCCCATGCTTTCTCCCATTACTCACAGGTTTCTTCGTAGCTAACCCTATGTCCAAGGAAGCGATGAGAGAAAATCAGGATGCACTGGAGTCTACAGCTTGCCACTCACACACTCCGAAGGGAACACAGATGAACGACCGACTACGAGGCCAAGGCTATTACACTGGGAGTGACTTTGTTTGCCTGTGTAGTTCAGGCTACACTTCCACCTCATGACCCTGTGTAGTTCAGGCTACACTTCCACCTCATGACCCTGTGTAGTTCAGGCTACACTTCCAACTCATGACCTTCCTGCCCGTGCCTTAAGAGTGTGAGCATTACAGGGATCCCTGCCTAGAAGAGCTGAAGGCAACCGAGTGGATGTTGTCCTCATTTTGATGACCTTCAGGCCTCACAAGTGGTGGTGATACCTTTTTTTTCTACTTCAAAATACATACATAATATTTTATGATGAACACCCCAGTACCAAGCATGAGAAACTTCACTGTGAGTTGTTGGTCAGGGTAGTCCAGCAAACTCTCAAAAGGCTGCTGCCATTGCCTTTGGTTGCCTCCAAAGACATCATGTAACTCAGACACGGGACGTGGAAGAACCAAGTGACCACTGGTCTGGAAGCCTCCTCCCTGAGGACTAGCCCTCATAGTACCCAGTGTGTTGATATCGTATTTGTATAAATAAAGCTTGACTGAAGATCAGAGGGTGGAGCTAGCCACTAGCTAACCATAGAGGTCTGGAGGTCTGTACAGATAGACAGGAAGTAATATGGCTGGGTAGAGAGAGGAAGTGATGAGCCAGTAGATATGGAGTATTTTCTCTGAATTTGTCAAGTGTTAGTGAACTAGACATTGTTAATGTATTTATTGCCTATATATAATATATATAATTATTGTACTTACTGTATATAGTTTCTTATATTAGTTATAACATTCTTTCTTTAATTTTTAGATAAAAAGGGGAAATATTATTTGTACATATAAAGCTTGCCTGAAGATCAGAGGGCAGAGCTAGCTACTAGCTAACCACAGAGGTCTGGAGGTCTGTATAGATAGATAGGCAGTGATATGGCTGGGTGGAGAGAGTAACTGATAAGGTGGGAGGAGACAGGAACTCAGTCTCCCAGTCTCTTCCACTGGGAGGTTAAGTAGGTAAGGTGGCTGTGGTTTTGCTCCTTTGTCTCTGATCTCTCAGCATTTTCTCCAATATATGACTCTGGGCTTTTATTATTAAGGCCTATTAGAACTCATGACACATGAGTTTAGAGATCACACACACAATCAGATAGAAGGATGAAATGAGGGGCTTACCTTAAAGTTAACGCTAAGAGTTAAACATGAAATACTTGCAGCAGCTAAAACCCACATATTCACACATTATTAGAACAAATCATATACTAAAGTTTACATTTAAGTTTTTGTCTCTGATATCACTGAGAACAAATAGCAAAGGTTTAACTAAAACAGTTGTATTTAATCTTATCCCTAGAGAACAAGAGTTCTAGACCAGTCTTAGTATGATCCTGTTTCTAAAAGAATAAAAAATAATAAAAGTAAAATAAAACAGAACGATGGCGCTTATCCCTCTGACCTGTTATACTATGTAAGAACTCCTTCAGCAGTACTGGGATGTCATCTAAAGGAAGCATATACCGTTATACAGGGCATATATTTTATTTTTTTAAAGTTAGGTGGTGATCAGAAGACAACTTGTAATAGTAATCTCCTTCCACCGTGCAAGTCCTGAGAATGGAGCCCAGGACATGAGGCTGGCAGGCAACTGCCTTCACTCGCACCCTCTCAGTGCCTAAGACAGATATGTCATACATGTAACTCACTGACAATCACCACACAGTCCTGTGCCATTTTCTGCATGCATTAATGTAACTGTTAAATTACAGGAACTCTGTTCATCCTGTGCTATTGCTCATTTTATTACTATTATTTTATAAGGCAGAGTCTCATGTAGCCCAGGCTAACCTCAAACTTGCTATGTAGCTGAAGATCCCCTTGCTCTTCTGACTCTCCTGCCTCTACCCCCCAAGTGCTTCCATTATTGTCGTTAAGTTAATTACCTTTAAAGAACAAACACTCCGGTCTACAGCAGTACACTGATAGTATTTCTTTGATTTTCAGAAAAATGTTACCACATTTTAATTAAAACTAAAAAAAAATCCGTAAGTATCTTGTTAGCTGAAAAACACTATAGTAAAAGTTCTAACCGACTCCTTGAACATACACTCCCAACGTAACTATGATACAATTAACATACAAGCTCTGTCCTCACCAAACCCTACACAGTCAGACACTGGGCAGCTCACATCCATGTCTTCAAGTAACTAAGGTAAATAGCAAAAAAGCCAAGAAATATAATTCCTCTTACTCAGTGGCCTATAAACTGCAGCCACAGCTCCCTCTCTCGAGCGCAGCTTTTTTCCTGCTACGGCCGAAAACTGAAAAGCATGCATTCACCTTTTCATCAACACCGTTTAAGTGTTTCGTGGCAGGACCTCTTAAAAGAGCTGCAGGGTTTTGCAGCTAAAGCTGAGTCAGGAAGCCTCTCTTAGATGAGAGTGCTTGCTTGCCTCTGGCAAGCAGAGCAGACCGAGAAATTGCTGCTACCAAGAAAACATGCTTTACTCTATTCTTTCCCAAGCTTTCTCAGGCTTTCTGTGGACTAAGTTATCCACGTCTGGGCGCCATTCTGTAGGCGTAAGTCACAAACAATCCCACACCAGTTTGGAATTAGATTATTAGAGAGGTTATTTATTTTAAGGGGGAAAAACTTACAGATCACCGTCCCAGACAACAGCCCTCTGCGCAATCAGGAATGGAGCCTACTTGCCAGAAGCAGAGCCAGAAGCCAGAGGGAGCGCAGAGGGAAGTGGCTGCTTTTTTAAAGGGCGAGAGACCACGCCCCAGTGGGCTGGTATCTCAGCGGCTATTGGCTGAAGGAGCGGAAGGAGCTCCCGCAACACCTCCCTCTTTTGTTTAAGTAAGAGAGTTCTAAACCTACTATGAAATTATATACAGTAAGTACAAATATCCTATTCTAACTAGGATTAAAGACGTGGGCCACCACCCACCTAGCTTCATTAGCAACCCATATACAAGTGCGATGCTACTATGTCAAGCATCCATTTTTTTAGATTTCAGGTAAAAGGAATAAATAAAACATTATTTGTTATTATTGTCCAGTTATCTTGATATATGTGGCATAGAAAGTCACCACAAACATCATTTTGGAAGTGAACAACAGGAAACATAAAACTTACTTGTTGCTGCTATTGTAGACTTTATGGTTCTCCTCTGAAGATTCTAGAGAACACATATAAAAAGCCCTTCTTATAGCCCTGGATTCTTACCACAAAAGTGTTAGGTGTGCTACAGGTGACGTGTTCCAGCTGGAGTGTAGCTCAGCTGCTGCACTGCTGCCCAGCATGTATGAGGCTCTAAGGTGCATCCTTACTCATCACCACGGAGGACTTGGCATCAGGCGCCTGTCTGCAAGGCCAGCACTCAGGCCACAGTGGCTACACAGAGAATTCCAAACTATCGTGGGCCGAGACAAGGCAAGTGCTCTAGAATATAAATTACTGCCACATTTATGCCTGTAACCCCAGCATTTAGGAGGTAGGAATGGGAAAGTCACTGCAAATTCAAAGCCAGCAGGAGAAATAGCCTGTCTCAAAACAAGTAAAGGACTTTCAGGTCCAGAACAATTTGTAGGAGCTAGTTCTCTCCTACTTGTGGGTTCTAAGGGTGAACATAGGTTGTCCTGCCTGAAGGCAGTGCCCTTATCTACATGCTAGTCCCTGAATGTTACTTTTATAATAAGAACTTTTCAGTTTGTACTCAATTACAAAACTAATAGTTTGAATTTTAGATTAACTAATACTTAGAAGTTTATGTATATACTATAACATATATATACATATATATTTTCATACTATATATGTTATATATAAATATAGCATATTTATATACTAGAGAATGGTGCTGACTAGTTCTATGTCAATTCAACACAAGCCAGAGTCATTTGGGAAGAAGAAACATCAACTCATCAATTATTGATTGATGGGGCAGAGTTATCCTCATTGGGGGTGGTGTCACCCCTGAGCAGGTGGTCCTGGAGCATATAAGAAAGCAGGCTGAGCAAGCCATGAGGAGCAAGCCAGTAAGCAGCATTCCTCCATGGCCTGTGCCACCAGCTCCTGCCTCCAAGTTCCTGTCTTGAGTTGCTGCCCTGACTTCCCTGGATGATGGACTATGATGTTGTAGTATGAACTAAAATAAACCCTTTCCTGCCTAAGCTGCTATTGGTCATGGTGTCTTGTCACATAATAGAAACCCTAAGACAAAAATGTTTTCCTAGCTGGGATGGTGATGTTTACCTGTAATCCCCTCAGAATATGCTGCAGTCAATACCGGTTACTACACAAGAGATGAGACTTTAACATTAGTGCCCTAACCACACGCTAGGTCTAAGTTTTCATGACGCTAAAAAGCCAGGACAAACACATACCAATTCTAATGGTAGCTTTTCCTTTCCGACTGCTTCCTAGGACGATCGTTCTCCTTTTCTGCTTAGTAGTTTTGGGCAGCTCCTTCACTGAGGGGGACGTTATCCACTGGTACTGGAAGAGAGAGCCAGGAGACATCAGCCACAGGTCACAAGAGGACTCCACTTTAACTGGACAGGAGGAAGATATTCTACACTAATAAAGTTTTGTAATTTTCAGTTCTCAGATTCCAGATTAATTAATGATACAATATTTAACAAAACAGAAAAGCCACCTGATCTGGAGGCAGCTGTGCTCACCACTATGCCACCAATGTTCCAAAGCCACTTGATTTTACTTCAGATAGCAGAAAAGGACCGTGACACTTTACTAGAAACAGAAGAAACTTGGAATTACAGAGAAATTCTTTTCAAAGGACTGAAACGAGTTATACCTCCGAGTTGGCACTCCTTCCGTTCTGGAGGACCTTTCTGATCACCGCTTTCATCATAGAGTGATCTAAAGTAAAAGAAAAGGAGACGGTTCAGGTGTTTTCCAGTGACTGAGTGCACCCATGAGAAAAGAATCCCACTAGCCACTGCTTTCCCATAAATCTAAAGCACACACTCACCTCTGCTTCTGAGCATTCCTGTCCCTCACTAACTTAGTTCACTGTAACACTTCGCCTACATCCACCAGCACTTAATGTCTGAAGTGGCTTTGGAAACCTCTGCACAGAAAACCAAGGGTTGTATTAAAGACAACTAATACAGTCAAACCGAAGTCATAAATGTCCTCAAAGA
The DNA here is from genome assembly GCF_037038515.1 of Microtus pennsylvanicus. Taxonomy (NCBI): domain Eukaryota; kingdom Metazoa; phylum Chordata; class Mammalia; order Rodentia; family Cricetidae; genus Microtus; species Microtus pennsylvanicus. The sequence continues at coordinate 97,207,448 of NC_134583.1, forward strand.
TGCTCCTTTCCAGCTTCCCTTTCTCAGTAAAAGGCGGCACCACCTTGTCAAGGACATCTGAAAATAGCTATTTCCTTCATAGCCAACACCTAATCTATCTGCAAATCTTCTCGCTCCTTGTTTCAACTTTCTGTCACCATGAGCCAACCACAATCCCTGTCTTGGATTTCTCTGCTAGGCTCCTATCCACTCGCCTTCCTTCTCCCTGGCCCCTGACTGAAATACTACTCGGAGTATGCCCTTTTCTATCTCTACTCCTCGTAGGGCTATCAGCTCACTTAGAATAGCCATGCCCTTACCTTCGCACCGAAGACCTACAGTATAAGTCCCTGAGCCATCTGAGCACACGACACATCAGGTTCTCCCTCAGGTTTCCTTCTTTTTCTTTCTTAAAGGTTCATTTGCTAATTATTTATATGTTTGTCTGTCTGCTTGTTTGTGTATGCAGGTGGCCATGGAGGCCAGAAGAAGGCATTGGATCTCTTGGAACTGGAGTTACAGGTGTTATGAGCAGCTTGACATGGGAGCTGGGAACCAAACTTTGGTCATCGGCAATTTCAGTAAGTGCTCTTACTAAAACCACGGCCTTGCTTATTCTAATACTTATAATACATAAAATAAAATAAAAAAATTTACAGATCAATTTTCCTCAAATCATCCATCCATTCATGTAACATGAATTCTAATTGTTCTTAATAATAAAAACTCAGAGGGCTGGAGAGATGGCTCAAAGGTTAAGGACGCTGACTGTTCTTCCAGAGGTCCTGAGTTCAATTCCCAGCAACCACCTGGTGGCACACAACCATCTACAATGAGATCTGGTGCCCTCTTCTGGCCTGCAGTCATACATGGAGGCAGCACACTGTATTGTATACATAATAAATAAAATCTTTAAAAATAAAATAAAATAATAAAAACTCAGAGTCAGTTATTAAGGGGTAAAATCTGAAGTAACAGAGTTCTTACCTCTACTAATGCTCAGACAGAAGGGGCCATCCTGTCCTCAGACTGCCTGCTTAGACTGCAGCCTTAGATTGACTATTAACATCTAGAGGAACAAGGCCTCTCCCCTTGAAGACCTGATAGAGCGCATCATGCCCTGCATGCTTGTGTAAAGGGGGGCAGTAATACCCTGCCTCTTTAAACAGGGAACCTTCTCATACTTCACTCTTCCTCCTCTCTCCCTCTCTCTGTGCATCCCTCTGTCTCTCTCTCTTCTCTTTCACCGTGCCTGCCCCCAAGGCCAGTCTCTTCCTTTCCCCTTCTCTCAATAAACTCCTCACCTAAGTTCTGTCTGTATAGCGTATTTGTCCCCCACCTGCCGCCAAGGTACCTTTCACGCAGAATCATAACACTGACTGTTGCTCAGACTGCTGCCTCAGACTGCACTGAGCTCCTGTCTCCTCCCACCTTATATTCTTCCCTCTGCCCAGACATATCGCTCCTGTCTCCACCTCCCTAGTGCTAGGATTAAAGGTGTGGGATCCCAAGTTCTGGGATCACCTCTGTGTGAGCTCTGTTTCTCTTTTAGACTGAATCAATTTCTGTGTAGCCCAGGGTGGCCTTGAACTAACAGAGATCCCTCTGCCTCTGTCTTCCAAGTCCTGGAATTAAAGGTTTGTGTCACCACTGCGTAGCCTCTATGGCTAACTAGTGGCTTAGCTCTGCATTCCGATCTTTAGGCAAGCTTTATTTATCTGTTAAAACACAAACAAAATATCACTACACACCCCGCCGTCTTGTACCTATACACTGACTGAATCCTTGTTCTGCAACAAACCTCCCTCAGAGCATCCACATCAGGTTCTTCTCCTCACTCAGCCAGCCACTTAAGCAAAGCATCAGTTCCCCATCTGTCTTCTTAAACTCTCTTTGCACTTCCTAGTATTCAAAATTCCTTATCTATTACACATTTACATTTGAACTCCCTTACTGATGGAGAGCAAGACTTTGTCTAGCTGGTACACTATAATATGCTTAGTATCTGAACCAGTGTTGAGACACATACAAAAATCAAAATTTCTTTACAAATTAGCAAACAAATGAAATGTTCTTCCCAAGAACTCAGAGATCCAGGGGATGTGAGGAGAGTGCTCTTGACAGGATCAGTTTTATTATCTAGGCTCACTTAGAGTAACTAGCCACCAAAACAATTGTGAAATACAACTCATTTAAAACAATGCATTATCTAAAGCACAAAATTACAAAACTAGAAAATAAATATGTTAAGTTTAAAAAACTTTCAATATGCAAATTCATTTTGTTAGGGCATTTGCTAATTTTAAAGAGATGACCTACCGATAAGTGGGTTTTTTCTTATATCCAGAACGACCAGGGTTCTGTTGGTTTCTAGGGCTTCCAGAAGAGCCTCGGCTCCTTCATTGGTGAGGCCGCACTGTTGCAGGTCAAGAGCTTTGGATGAGAGACAACGGGTCACTTGCCGACTGCACACAGTCTAACACACACACAGTTCTCATTCATGCTTAGGACATTCCTGAACAAGACTACTCACAGCAGATTCTAAATCTTGGGCATTAAAAAAAGAAAGAAAATCAGAAAAGCATATGAAAACATATAATTAAAAAAACTCTTCTATGATGTGCTACAGTGATGTTACCCCACCCCTACGTAAAAACAAAACAAAACAAAAACCCTCTCCCTACAACATGAGAGAAAGCATCACCCAGTGAGAATTATCTCATGATTAGCAAGGATGGCAGTGGCAGTGTAAACACTGCACTTAATTCCTGGACTCATAATCCTGAATTCCAAAGGAATCTCAGAAAACCACACTTTTAAAAAGAGAGGGGCTGGAGAGATGGTTAAGAGTATTGCTGCTCACTGGATGGTGGTGACACACCTTTAATCCCAGCAGAGGCAGACAGATCTCTGTGAGTTCGAGGCCATTTGAGGCCAGCCTGCTATACAGAGCTAGTTCCATGACAGCTAGGGCTGTTACACAGAAAAACCTTATCTCAAAAAACAAAGAAAAAGAGAAAAAAGAAAAAAAGGGTATTGCTGCTCTTCCGGAGGACCAAGGTTCCATTGCCAACACCCACAAGCAGTTCACAACTGTCTGCAACTCCAGCCCCTGGAGATCCAGTGCCCTTTTCTGGCCTCTGTGGGCAGTAGGTATGGCTGTGGTACACAGACAAAGCACCACATACAATAAATAAAAAGAAAGAGTTCCTGCCTTGACTTCCCTCTACAAAGGAGGTAAGCTATAAGGTGGAAAAACACCTTTCCTTCCCAAGTTGTTTTGGTAAGTGTAGTGGTTTAAATAAGAATAGCCCCCATAGGCTCATATATCTGAATGCTTAATCATCAAGGAGTGGAATTGTTCAGAAGAATTAGGAGGTGTAGCCTTGTTGAGTGAAGCGTGTCACTAGGGGTGGACTGTGAGGATTTAAAAGCCCACGCCAGGCCCAGTGTCTCTCTCTCCCCCTGCTGCCTGCAGATCAGGATGGAGAACTCTCGACTGCTTCTTCAGCATCACATCTGCCATGCTCCCCCCACTCCCAATACTGACAATGCACTAAGCCTCTGAACCCATAAGCAACCCCCCCAACTAAATGTTTCTTTTATAAGAGTGGCCTTGGTCATAGTGTCTCTTCATGGCAACAGTGACTAAGATAGTGAGTCTTTTATCACAGCAACAAAAAGCAGAGTAAACTAAGAAAAAGGAAGAAAGGCAGCCTTGCACAAGCAGAAGAGAGCTGACTCTAAAACTGGTCTGCTGGTGCCTGACCCAGAACTTTCCAGGCCCCAGAACTAGCAGAAATAAACTCTGCAGTTTAAAACACCAGTTCATAGTGCCCCATAATAGCCCAAACTAACACCCTGGACACTGAAGATAGAACCAACTAACCAAACAATTATTAACCAGTACATTTCACTAGAACATCAAATGAACCACAGCAATGAAACCTGGGGCAGCCAGGATGGCTCAGCAAGTAAAGCATCTGCTGTCAAGTGGACCCCTCAGTTCTCATCCTTGGAACCCACATGGTGGAAAAAGAGAACTAACTTTGGCAAGTTGTCCTCTGACCTCCACATGTGCACTGTGGCTTGACATGTACTTGGAACCACATCCTAAGTAAATAATACATGGTTTGTTTTAGTTGTGTGGGTTTTTGTGTGTGTGTGTGTGTTTTTTTTTTTTTATTTTAAAATAGCAGCCAGCACTCAGGAGGCAGAGACAGGTAGATACCTGGGAATTTGAGGGCAGTTTGATATACACAGCAAGCTCCAAGTTAGCCAGGGCTACCTAGTGATTTTGTCTAAAACAAACACTCCACATAGACACATATCATCTATTATATACTAGATCACACACACTCACACACACACCTGTAAACAAAGACAGTAGGGTTAGAAAACAGCAAGTTTGCTATAACTATTACTATAATCTCTAGGTGGACAGACACATCTATTTTTTTTTAAAGGCTGAAAATATGCCTAAATGAACAGCAGTTACTTCTAGATATTTTGATTACAGGGAAACACTGTTTTCTGTGGAGAATATATGTGGCTTTAGATTAAAAGTACAATAAAAGCTACTAGAGGATTTTCAATTTCTGAAGTGCATCTAACTTACCTCTAAGCCACAAATCCTCACTAAGAGAGTCTGCAAAAGCACCTGCACCCTGGTCACCAACTAGTGTGTTGCAGTTCAGTGTGATACGCCGTAACCCAGCCATGCCGTCAAAATCGGGTCTCCTGTAGCGAAGACTCTCAGCCCAGGTTTCTTCATGCCTTCTCATGGTCTGGTACTTCAAAGATAACAGTAGGGAGTCAGGTGCTGGAAGGAAATAGGAATCCTAAAGGGAAACTAGCCACGGCTGATTACATGCACCATACCCCTAAGTACAAATATGCTGGCAGTCTGCCCTTAGACGGTCCCAGCACAGAGTTCCAGTTGTGAGAATAGCCAATGGGTGACTGTTACTCAACAGTTACGTGAATTGACAATTTACTAAACTCTCAAAAATTTTATTTTCCTTTTCTGCCACATTAAAGAACTAGTTTAACACTGCTATCCTTCTAAACTCTATTCTGTCCTCTTGGGGCTCCCAATACAATTTAAGCACTTAACGTGTCTCATGGTTATTAAGAGGCTACATAAAACTATAAAAATATCTTACATATGTTTTATGTACACAGAAACAACAGGACCTATGTGTGCACATGTATAGTGATGGGGATTAAATTCAAGCCTTCGACACGCCCAGCAAAGTGCTCTACTGCTGAACAGCCAGGTCAACAGGTACAAGGTTCAGATGATAAAAAGATACATTCGGAGGCTGCAACATCGTCTTTTAACTCAATGGCTCTTGGGTGCTTCTTAGGGCACACATACTATCTTTAGAGTCCTAGAATAAGCAAGGAGAGTCTGACAGGCATTAGAAAAAAAATGGTTTGATTTTTAGTCACAGTTGTAGCCTTTAAGACTATAGCTAATTCTCTATATTCACCAGGTGAATTTTGCCAGTATGGGCCATTGATGTTAAAAGGAAAAACACCTCCCTGCTTGAACATCAAAAGAGCAAAGCATCTGTGACATGACACTAAAAGGAGTCAAGTTAATGTCATTTTCCTATTAAGAATAACCACATAAAGAAAGCATGGAGCCACAGCAGACACTACTGAGCACACGAGACCCTCAGAGTGAACTGTGACTTTACAGAGGTGAAGCAACTCATCCATGTTCACACGATACTAAATGAGTCAGGGCTTTCCTTTAGGCCATCTTGCTTCAGCCTCCACACAGTTAGGCTAGTGGTTAGGTAGGGCTAAAATCTGAGCTACTCAGTAGGTTGAGGCAGGTACATCACAGGTCCAGTGAGGCCTAAAGAGTGAGTTCAAGGCCAGTCTAGGCAACTTAATGAGAGCCAGTCTCAAAATAAAGTCAAAAAATGCTGGGATTGGGCTGGAGAGATGGCTCAGTGGTTAAGAGCATTGCCTGCTCTTCCAGAGGTCCTGAGTTCAATTCCCAGCAACCACATGGTGGCTCACAACCATCTGTAATGAGGTCTGGTGCCCTCTTCTGGCCTTCAGGCATACACACATTGTATGCATAATAAATAAATAAATAAATATAAAAAAAAAATGCTGGGATGTACTTCAGTGGTAGAGCACTTGCCTGAAGTGTGAGATCTCAGTTCAATGCCCAGCATAAAAACAAATAGCATTCCCCCAAAAATAAAACAACAACAAAAACCTTACAAAATTCAATCACCACACCAGAAAACAGATACACGCTCTTGACCACTATTTATCACAGGGGTCAAAGCATTTACTTTGTAAAGGTCTAAAAGTAAACATTCCCAGCTCCGTGGGTCTCAAACCAACTACTCAACTCTCCTGATCTAAGGCAGAAGTAGCCAACTACCATGCAGACAACTAGACAGGGCTGTGTTCCTTAGCATCCTTACTTGCAAAAACTATGTGACGGGCTAGATTCATTCCATAGTCCTTAGTTCTAGTCTTTATCCTTGCTACCAAACTACACAAACAAGCCAGCCAAGGTGACATACCCCTCTAATCTAGCACCCAGGAGGCTGAAGGAAGGGGACTACAGCAAGTTCCAGGCCAGCATGGACAGCACAAGTCCAACCTGGCTAGACCACATAGCAATATTCTGTCTCAACCCCCACTAGACCCAAACAAGCAAGCAAACAACAACAACAAAAAAGGCTTCACATCAAATTGTTAATAGTAGCTATAAGAACTACAAAGAATGTATGTACTGTTTCTTATTAGTTTATAAATTACAGTAGTTAGAGTGCCATCAGTGATTGGAAACTGTAATAGTATAAAGTTTCTTTGGGGGCTACAACATCTTCAACAACTAAAATAACAAAGGAGTATTATTTATAAAATATTATACCATAGCACAAACAATAAAAACGCAGAGACAGATATTGGGGTTCAACTCGAAAACCAGAAAAGCAAAGCAGTCAAGCCACTAGAGAAATTTTAACCTCTGCTAAGGCTGGGTGACCACAGACTAAGCAGACTAAGCAGATTAAGCAGCCTAAGAAGACTAAGCCTCTCTCTCCTCCCATTTTATAATCCCTCCAGTCCTGGAATTAAAGGCATGACTCCCTAGTACTGGAATTAAAAGTGTAAGCCACTATCACCTGGATTTATTTCTACATTGATCTTGTGTAGCCCAGGGTAGCCTTGAACTCACAGAGACCCATATGCCTCTGTCTCCCGAGTCCTGGGGTTAAAGGTGTGTGCCACCACTGCCTGACTTTTAGTGGCTTAGCTTTGCCCTTCTGATCTTTAGGCAAGCTTTATTTATTAAAATATAAATCAAACTCACTATATTTCCCCTTTTATTTTTAAAATAAAAAAGTCTATAACTAATATAAGAAAAACTATATATAGTAAGTACAATAACTATATACAATATATACAGGCAATAAATACATCAACAATGTCTAGTCCATTTGTATTTGATAAATTCAGAAAAAATATTCCATATTTATCCTATCTTGGTAAGTCCAAAGTCTTGTACCTAATTTACTTTCTATCATAACTTGCTTTCTGCAGAGGTAAACAAAGAACAGTAGTCTTCATCTCCCTCAGAGACCCAAGAAGGAAATATTAACTGAGTAAGCAGAGAGTGTGAGCAAGCAACTTCCAAAAAATGTGAGAAATGACAGAAAAAGCTGGCTGCCTGGACAGTCACCCAAAGTTCCTCTGCAACACTGGGGCATATCAGACTTTTCTATGAAGCAGGATGGTCTGAAAGTCTATCCTTCCTTGTCTTGACAATGTTTGGCAGTCACTTTCTTTTGTGTCCTGCTTGCCCAACTAGAACAGCATACTGTCAGCAATAGAGACAAGGGTGTTTTCTGGCCCAGTGGTTTGCTTTTACCACAAAGAAAGCTAACTCCATGTTGAGTTTCTTTGATGTCAATTATCTTCTCTGAAGTAGATTGATGCTGCCAGGAGCAGGCATGTCTCATTGTCATAAAAAAAAAAAAAGAGTCTATGTAACTAAAACATCTTAAATGCCATATTCTGTAGATCTCTGAAGTGTTTGAAGATGACCTATCTAAAATATCTCTGCTTGACCTTGAAAACATACCTACTGTAGCTACAAGTTCAATTGTAATAGGTGACTAATTACTAACCTGCATTTCCATATTATTCTAAACAGTTGGTAATAATAACTTTCAAAGACCAGAAATTTGCATTACATTGTTAAATGAGCTATACAGGTAAAATACCTTGAACAAGTTTAGAAATGTATGTACAGTATGTTCTAATAAAAATCTCAATTTGTATCAATATATAAAATTTGTATGTATAAAGTCCAATCTAATGCAAAATATTTAAAATTAGTAGTTGCTTTTTAAAAGTATATTCAATAATCTACCCTTTTATCCTATTGTATCTATAGCCCCCCTTGTTTTTGTCTAAAATAAAAAAAAAACACCCCACGTTGGGTGCCCTTTGAGATGGAAGTTTCTGTCCTGCCCAGTCCCACAGTCATTCAGTGCCAAATAAACACACAGAGGCTTTTGTTAATTATAAGCTGTTTGGCCTAGTGCTCAGGCTTATTACTAACTATCTCTTACTAATATGGGATTCCCCTCTGCATGTTGTGAATATGTTTTATTACTATTGGTTAATAAAAACTCTGCTTTGGGTCTATGGCAGGGTAGAGTATGGCAAGGGGGGAATTCCTAGCAGAAATGAAGGAGAAAAGAAGGCAGAGTCAGAGAGACACCGTGTAGCTGCCGAAGGAGACAGACACCCCAGAACCTTACTGGTAAACCACGAGCCTTGTGGTAAAATATAAAATAATAGAATGGGTTAATTTAAGATTAAGAAAATTAATTTCAGTTAATAAGAAACCTAAAATAATAGGCCAAGCAGTGTTTTAATTAATAGTTTCTGTGTGATTATTTTGGGTCTGGGCGGCTGGGAACAAACGAGCAGCCTCTGCCAACATCTTACAGCTGAGATTAACCCATACTTTTCATCCATGTTTAGCCATGTGGCTTGGTACTTTTTCTCAATAAGGCATTCTCATCTTGCTTCCTCTGCTTCTGAATGACAATTGCATCTCTCCTTTCCTATTCCCAGAATTCTCCTAGTCTGGTTGTCCTGCCTAAACTTCCTGCCTGCCTGACTACTGGCCAATCAGTGTTTTATTAAACCAATATGAGTGACAGATCTTTACATGTATAAGAACATTATCCCACAGTATTATACTTTAAAGTCTTATTTTTAAGATTAAATGAGTATCTTCAAGTGTCAGAATGCCACGCTAAACAACACTTACGTATCATGCAATGAAACTAAAACTACAATCTCTGTGTGGGAAAAAAAAAAAAAAAATCACTGCAACCCCATACCAAGGCATTAATGTGCTTCAATCACATCAGCCAGTCACCTTTAAGATCTTGGCCATATGATCGGCTCCTTGCCATGTCAGATTACATCCTGTGAAGTTGACGGTCTTGAGAGTGACAGAATTCTTTATGCCTTGACAAATAACTAAAGGAAAAAAAAAATGACACACAAGTAAGACCAAGATCCTATCAACTTGGTCAATCTTGGTTTATTCACGGTCTTCAGTCTATGCTAGTTTAAACACGTGTTCCTAAAATCACTTTACAACTCTCCCAGAGACTAACAGACTGGCTGCAATTTATCAATAACAAAAACACTGATCTATATTACAGCAAAGGCTTAATTCTACTAACTTGCCAAAACTGAAGACTATTGATATACGAACACTACAATCGTATTATAAAGCTGAGCACAGTGGCGCACGCCTTTAATTCCAGTACTTGGAAAGCAGAGGCAGGTGGATCTCTCTGAGTTTGAGGTCAGCCTGGTCTATATAGTGAGTTCCAGGCCAGCTACGTATTGAGACCTTGTCTCAAAAATAAATAAACTGGGGCTGGAGAGATGGCTCAGTGGTTAAGAACACTGGCTATTCTAGGATTCCTGAGTTCAGTTCCCAACAACCACATGGTGACTCACAACCATCTAAACTGAGACCTGGTGCCCTCTTACGGCATGCAGGCACACATAGAGACAGAATATTGTAAACAAATAAATAAATCTTAAAAAACTAAAACAAAAAACAATTGCATTACAGCTGTTTTACTTGGAGATGGTTATGACTTTCAATTCTCTTTACCCTACTATTGCCCTCCTCACAACAGTTTTTGAGTTTTTGAGACAGGATGAAGGAGCTCAAAAGGTAGACAGAGATCATCACAGCACACAGCAAACATGGCAACTACAGTTAAATGGCATGACTCACTTTCTAAACCTCCATCTCCAATTGGACAATTGGCAAGAGACAGGTGCACCAAGGATGCCGATTTACTCAATCCCTTAATAGAGGAAAAAAGTAAAATATGAATTGAGTATTTTTCCCACCAAAATCAGCGATCAAATGTCTGCAGGTCACATGAACAAGGCTTACCTTTGTTAGACTAGCCAGATCTCTCTCTCTCAGAGTCAGCCCATTCAGCTCCAGATTTCTGAGCATACTGGATGTGCTTAAGCAGCCTTTCAGAGCCTTACACAACTGGAAGCTCACATCCTTGGATCTTATAGCAGGAACCCGATTTCTGCAAGCTCTGTGTGTATCAGAACCTAAGACAAATTCATTGTAAGATCAGTGATGTCAGCCACACAATTTTAGTATTAAACTCTTCAGGGCTAAGGTACAGAAATGAACCATGCCCTTAAAGAAGAAATTCAAAACCACATGAGATACAGAAACATAAACGGTGCAAGGTATGGTTTCTCATGGAGGCAAAGAATTTGCACCTAAGGGATGTCTTAAAAAACAAACAAAAACCCTCAATTTGTATATAGAATAAAGAGGGAGTGGGAGAGAACTATGCAAAGGGACCCAAGCCTGACACCTGCTGGACAGTATAAATACTACAGGTGTGAGGGCTAGACCCTTCAGGATAGAAAAATGAGGGAAATTTACAGCCTAAAGCAAGTGGCTTTTACAACACTAGTGAGGACCAAGGCTGCCACTGGCTTAGAGAATGGTTAGAAAAACATGCCCCACTGTTGGGCCAATTACACAAAGGGAACCAGGGAGAGGCACCTGAACCCCTCAGATTAGAAAAAAGACCCCTTCCAGCAGGTTTTGGCTAGAGTGCAGCTCATATCCCAGTGCCTTTGTAAAGGACACACTGCAGCCAGTAGGTACTGGATCTGTGTGAGGTCGGCTGCACAGAGGGAAACCGAGTCCAGGAGCGGCAAAGCCAGTCAGGAGCTTCTTCAACAGCACAGGCTGACACAGCTGAGAGATAAACAAGTGGCGTCTAAGAGGTTAAAATCTGCAGCCTAGACCCACTGCACACAAGACAGGAAAAGCTGCAAAGGATGTCTGAAGAGAAACGGTCCAGTCTCCTTATATTCAGCATAGAATACTGGGCAGGATTAGGTATGCCTGCCTCAATTCTACGATACCACTCATCTTTCCTTTAATTTGGGTTATTACAATGGTAATCAAAGGATTCCTCAGAAGTACAATGCTGTCCTTGAAGAAGGATCACAAATGGTGTTATCTCAGACCTGGAAAAGGGCCAGGCTTCTCCACACCTTCCCTTTCAGTGGGTAACCTGCAGACACCTGACATGCACAATGCACTTTAGTCCTAAGAATTCTCGACAGGCTTGTTTCACTGCTTTTCAGATGAGTATTAAGAGCTTAAAATATGAAATTCAAACTCTATGTTACCACTAACACCTTACATGATACTATTCTTTAAAAAAAAAAAAATGGGGCTGAGATGACCAAATGGATAAAAGCGCAAGCAAGGAAAATGTGTGAGGACCCAAATCTGCACCACCTGCAAGGGGAAAGCCAGTAATCCCTGGGAAGCGACAAGAGATGATCCCAGGGGCAAACTAGCTAGCCAGACAATGGAAGCAGCAAGTCCCCTGAGTTCAGAAAACAAAAACAACCCTGTCTCAGTATATAAATTGGAAAGCAATGGAGAAAGATATCCAATGTCAATTTCTAGCCTCCATGCACATGAGAACATGTGTCTAGATACAAAAACATACACACGTAAGCACACACATGCCATATACATATACTTACACAAAATTATTTGCAAATCTAAAAATAAAAGAGTATGTGAAAAGCTGTTAAAAATAAAAGGGTATGTGAAAAGCTGCTGTGAGGCAGGCCCAACAGTGAAGGGCATTTGCTGTACAATCTGGAGGTCTGGAGTTTGAGATCCCAGTACCCATGGAAGCTAGGCCTCAGGGCAGGGCTTGTAACTCCAGTTTGGCAGGGGGTGGAGAAAACTGGACGGTTAGGGTTTGCTGGTTTCCAGCCAAGCGAAGTCCAAGAAAGACACTCAAAATAATGGGTGGAAAGTGACCAGAGGACACCCAACACTTCTTCTGCTTTTTCTGTGCGCATATGTGGCGAGACTAAGATCCACAAATACTTTAAGAAAAAAATTAGTACAGACCCATATATAAAGGATGATAAAACTTTTTGGCTTCTGGGCAAGTGTTCATGAATGACCACAGAAGCACCAGAAAGACTAAATAACAGTCCCTTGGGCTGGATAGATGGCCCAGCCTTAGACTAACTGCTGTTCTTGCAAAGGATACAAGTTCGATTCCCAGCACCCATATGGAGGCTCACAATCAAGTGTAATTCTACTTCCAGGATTCCAACGCCTTTTCCGGACTCCGCAGGCACATACATGCACGAAGGCTGCACACTCATACAAAATTTCCTAAAAATCGTAAAACACATCCCTGAAGGGTTGTTTGTTTTGTTATACATTTTTCTTTCCATTTTTAAAACTCTCTTCTTTTTCCGTATTAGGCTTACAATGAAGAGATTGTAAATTTAAAACCCTAAAGCAAAGAAGACGGGGGCGGGGGGGGGGGCAAAAGCATTAATGGTTAAGTCATTAAATTATCCTGCATATTCCCCTCGGGGAATACAGTTGATAAACCTCGCTGCGATAAGGGCCAATCTCGAGCCCTATTATTGTTTCTTTAACTACTCTCCCAGCCAACTGCCTGAAAAGGAGGCGGCGGCAAAAAACTCCTTTGTGGATGGGTGAGGCCGGCTTCGCAGGCTCCGTTGCACCGGACTCCCTCCGAACCCTCGCATCTCCCGGCTGCAGACCTGTCTCCCCGAGCCACGGCTGGAAGGAGCTCTTGATGGCCACCAGCGGCAAGTCGCGGTTCACCCTGAGCGTGCTGAGCAGCGGCGTCCAGTCCACCACGCGCAGCCGGTCGGCATTGAAGTCCAGCACGCCGTCCCGCAGGCAGGAGCGCACGGCGGGCAGCGGCACCGAGTCCTGCAGCGCGCACAGGTACTCGTAGTGCGAGAAGAAGTCAGCCGCGCTATCGCGCCGCAGCTTCACCGAGTCGATCATGACACCACCGCGGCCCGGGAGACACCACCAGCCGCCCCGCGCCTCCTCCCGCCGAGCCCCGGGCGGTTAGCGCCCGCTCCGCCCGCTCTGCCCGCTCTGCGCGCCACAGCCGCCGCTTCAGCCACCGGCGAGCTCCCGCGGGCGGCGCGCGCACACCGCGCTGTGCGTCGGCGCGCTCACTGTGCGTCAGAGCGCAAGTCACGCCCACCGGGTGGTGCGTCACCGTCTGTGCGACCCTCCGGCAGAGATGCAGTGAAGGCGCAGTAACTGTGGGTACCACAAATGAGTTGTGGATGGCGTGATGCATCTGAGAACAGGGGTTTGGCCTCGAGGAGATTCTTAGAGGCACTCCATTGCTTATGCTTCGCCACCGGGAGAATTCACAAGAGGAATTTTCCAATTCCGTATGCAAACCAGAAGACTTCCGCCGTTTCCTCTCAACTTTGGGTTAGACAAAACTGGAGTTTAGCTTAGTATTTTCCATTGATACTGGATTTCAATGTTAGTTCTGTAAATGTACTTGAAGGTGACTCCTGTATCACAGGGAAACCATTTAATGATTTTAGTAGAGTCGGTAGTGTTCAGCCTTGTAACTATTGAAAGAGAATTTAGAATTCACTCAGCAGTGGTTAAGTTCAGAGTTATATGCCTAGGCATTGCCATGTTACTTAATTGTGCATTAAAATAAATTACTTTGGGCAGAAACAAAGTGAACTCTGGGTAATAAATTCAACAGTTTGTTTCAGTCCTTTTAAGGATTTATTTATGGGTATGTGCCTGTATGCTCTCTGTGTGCAAGCGCCCTAAGAGGCCAGAAGAAGGCATCAGATTCCCCCAGAGCTGGTGTTCCTGGTGGTAGTGAACTGTCCAGTATGGGTGCTGTGAACCAGACTCGGGGACTCTGGAAGAAAAGCAAGTGAACTTAAGGGCTGAGCTGTCTCTCCAGCCTCCGTTTCCATTACTTTTAAAAAAGATTTTTTTAGCCACTGGCTGCTCTTCCAGAGGTCCTGAGTTCAATTCCCCGCAACCACATGGTAGCTCACAACCATCTGTAATGAGATCTGTCACCCTCTTTTGGCATGCAGGCATACATGGAGGCAGAATGTTGTACAAATAATAAATAAATAAATCTTTAAAAAATGTTCATATTTTATGTCTGTATGCTTGTGTGAATGTATGCTATGTGTGCGCAAGTGGTTGGGGAGTCGAGAAGACGGAGTCCGATTCCCTGGAGCTGGAGTTATAGGTAGTTTGTAGATGTGCAACATAAACGCTGGAAATGGAACCCAGCTCCTCTGGAAGAGCAGTAAATACTCTTAAGTGCTAAACCATTTCTCTGGAACACTTTTAAACAAGATGATAAATTGTTGGGGTTTGAGTTTGATTTGCTGTTTATAGGCAAGAGGTGTTATGAATGACTGGCTAAATGTTCTGTATTTGTAAACTCTTTTGTGTCCATGTTCATTTCTTTAAAACTCAATGTTGACGGGTTTTTGTAGTGCCTTTTCAATTGTATTCTAATAAATAAAGCTTGTTTGAAGATCTGAGGGTAAAACAGCCTCACTGGTGAGCCTTACAGACCAGGTAATAGTAATACACACTTTTAATCCCAGTATCTACATGTACCTTTAATCCCGGTAGCCACACTAGCTGCCATAGAAACCGGGTGGTGTATGCCTTTAATCTTAGTGATGCATGCCTTTAATCCCAGCCCTAGAGAGGATTATAAAATGGGAGATGACAGCTCTCAGTCACAGTCTCATTCTGAGATTCCTGGAGGCAGGATCACCATTTCAGATTGAGGTTGAGGTAAGAGCCAGTGGCTGGTTGTTTTGTTTTTCTAACCTTCAGGTTGAACCCCAATTTCTCTCTCTGAGTCTTTATTAATCATGGCTTCGGGTTTTGTTTTTTTTTTTTGTTTTGTTTTTTGTCGTTGGCAAATTGTGAAGTGTTCCATAACTTTATTTTCACTTTTGTTCCTATTGCATGAATGATGAAGATGATAGCTAACACGGGTAACTAGGACTGTTTATGTCTGTGACCTTATTTTCTGCATTTTTTTTTTTTTACTTTTGATACAACGTCTTGCTGTGTAGCCTAGTGTGGACTTTGTCATCTTCTTTCAGCCTCCTGAGTTCCAGGAACATAGGAAGGTACCACTACACTCAGTTAATTAGTTTAAATACAGAGAGTTTCACTTTTCCCCTACAAGGAATAGACGGTTACGTATCTGCTTTACAGGTGTGGAAAATGAGGAATTGTGAGGTTAGCCTAAATCCTAAGAACTGGCCTGACGTATCCAGTCTCTAGAATAATGATAGTCCTCCATCAAACTTTAGACACTATGTTCACAACATTCCTCTCCCACCAGCTGAGTTCTCCAGCCTTTTGCCAACACCACACACACACACACACACACACACACACCACATAGGCACCTACTCCCCTACAATTCCCTATCAATGGCCAACTGCTTTTCTGTACAACATTTAAGTTAAAATAGATAGTGACTTCATGTATCCACCAACGAGCTTGGAATGAAACGTCACCATTTCTATGGGGAAGCCCATGTAACCGTTCTTTTCAGCACAACTAGTCTTCTCTGACGCTGAGACAGCCGAATTTCTGAGCTTGCTGTGCCTCCCTGCAATGCATGTCCTAATATCGCTGCCATTTAGACACAAATTTTATCAAGTTTTCTCCTGTGTAGTGTTCTCTTTGCTAGGTTCATCCATGTTGATGTGTGGTACTCTACTCCAGTTCCCTTGCCGTGTAGGGTTTTGTATATGAGCATAAAATAGTTCATCTGTTTTCCTAATGTCCATCACTCTCTTACAGCTCCCTTTCCCTGTTCTTCTTAAAGTTAATTTTTTATACCATGTCAGTCCCTTCTCAGTCTCTCTTCTCCTCTTGCTTGAATGAAAGCATCCAACTGAAAAGCTAAAGAACACAGAAATGATCCCAAGTGCAATGAGAAATCTCTGGTTTTCTGCTTAGGATAGGGCAAGCAAAATGTCCTTCCCCCCTCACCCATTCCCACCTTTGGCAGTTGAGAGAGCTGGCCCTGGGGTCATGAAAATGTGGGAGCTAGCCGTGCCTCTCACCAGCTGCAGCATACAAGAAAGCGGGCTCTGCACCCTGTCTGGGCAGCACACTAGAGCTGACTCTATTGTCAGGGATGCAGAGGACATGTAGGTGAGCCAGCCCTGAGGGCAGGAGAGCGCAGAGTTGACCCAGCACCCCCATCATCTGCCATATGATAGCATGGGTGAGGGAAAGCTGTCCTTCCCCGTCCACCTATTGCTACCTTCATGAGAGCTGGTCCTGTCCCTCATCAGCTATAGCACATAGGAGAGCGGGCCCTGCACCCCACTGGGCACCATACTAGAACTGACCCAGGAGCACAGGTGAGTCAACCCTATTGGCATGAAAGCAGGACAGCTGACCGCTCTCCCCCTCATATGCCACCCCACACAGCAATCAGGAGAGAGGGCCCTGCACCTCACCTGAGCAAAAGCAACAGAGCTGGCCCTGGTGGTGTGAATGCGTGAGCTGGACCTGAGGACTTGAGAGCAGAACTGCATGCTGCGTTGGGTGAGCTAGCAAGAGCAGTGCTGGAGAGCTCACCCAGGCAGTGATGAGGGAAAACTCGCAGCTGACCAACCCAGCTACCACCCAGGCCCAGAACCAGGGCCATGAGTTAGCCCACCCCAGCATCCACCTCATCTACAAACCTGCTGGAGCATGTGAAGGGCATGAACCTTCAGATTCAAAACATCAGGATCTCTACCACAGAGGACAACAACAGCATATCCAATAGGTGCCCCAGTGAGAACCCATTATTAGTGGTGTAGCAGAAGCCAGAGACCTCAGGCCAGATCAATGACTCCAGTGACTCGTGGTGAAGAACACTTGTAAGTAAACATGAACAGAGTAAAGGGTGAATTGTGTGACTCAATGGGCTACGCTACAGCCTCCGCAAGGAAATTCTTCTGCTTCATCCCTTTTGGTATTTGGTTTTTCATCGAATTTTTGTTCTGCTTTGCTGGGGCATTTGCAAGGGCAGAGAGTGGATGCAAGGGGATGGGGAGATAAGTGAGATTGGAAGACACAAAGAATAAAAGTTTAAAAAGCAAGCAAGCAAGCTGTAAGCTATGAAGAGCAAGCCAGTGAGTGTTCCTCCATGGCCATTGCATCGGCTCTGGCCCTGACTTCCCTGAACGATGACCACAAGCTGTAAAATGAAATAAGACCTTTCCTCCCTTACTTCCGGTCATGATGTTTCATCACAGCAATAGAAACCCCAACTAATATAGCTAGGAAGTTATGAACAATTGACATCATGGTCAGCTGGGCACGAGGCCAATGGATCAGAGGCAGGGTAATGTTACTTCACTATATTTTAGTCGGCTTTCACTCACTGGACTTCCAGGAGAACTTAGCTCTGATGCTCCCTGCAGCCTATTGCTCTCGAGACACACGCCTTCAGGAAATCAAGGCATTTTGTCTCGGGCCAGGTTGGAACCTGACATGTCAGAGGAGCCCAGAGATGCTATGGTGTCTCGGGCCAGGTTGGAGCCTGACTTGTCGGAGGAGCTCGAAGATGCGATGGTGTTCTAGTTTGCTTTCTATTGCTGTGATAAAACACTGACCAAAATCAGAAGAGATTAATTTCAACTTTCTGTCCATTGCTGAGGGAAGTGAGGGAAGTGCGGGCAGGAAGTGAAGCAGAGCCTGTGAAAGAACACTGTGTGCTGGCTTCTTCTCCAGGCTCACAGTCAGTTCCCTCTCCTGTTGGGAGTTTCATGGTTTGTTTGTTTTGAGACAGGGTCTTACTATGTATCACCAACCAAGAAAATCCACCACAGGCTTACCACGTGCCGATTTCATCTCAGTTGAGGTTCTCTCTTGACTCTAGATTGTGCCAAGTTGACATAAATTTAGCCAGTAAACTATCTGACCTATCTTTCCGTTGAAACACATATGAATGTTGTTGCCTATCTCTGACATCCACTTCTTGGCACCTGCATTGCGTTCTATTGGCTTTGTGAGAATACCACATTTCATTGGCTTAGTCACAGAGGGGCCACCCTGGATGGTGTTGTAGGCTGTCTTATTTTAACTGGCACGTGGTCACATTTTTTATTGCCACCCTCTTTCCTTATGACTGTTCACACAGTCACCCCAAACCTCCACTCTTCACGTTACACTCTATCCTCCATCTCAGCTAGCCCACCTTGAAGGGACAGTTCTGGTTCTGACCGGATGCAGTTGCCCCTCTTTCTTCCTCTAACTGTAATTACTGTCCAATCTATGCTCCACAACCCCTCTTCCACCTTTCGATCACCCACTGTGACCTCCCATTGCTCTTAGAAAAGGCACAAGTCTTCACCGTGAAGCCCACAGACAGGCTGCTGACTGAGAACCGTCTGTGTTCTCACGTGATAAGGAACTACTTCAGAGGGGAAATCAAGTCCTCCGCACACATACAGTTCAGTCCTACCAAGAGTGTTTCCCAGACAAAACTTCCTTGATAGGAGAAGCAATGGTTATGCCCTGGAAAAGCTCCTGTCTTCGTTGTGCACAGGCTCTTGTGGGAGCCCTGTGTACCAAGTGCCACATCCCCGGGACAGGGTGAGCCTCAGGAGTCCAGCCCACAGGGACATCCAGGGAGACTGTCAGTAGCTCATTGCCTCCCTCTGTAAATGTGATTGAGCTCAATGTGCACCTAATACGCACCTCCCCTTTCTCAGCCCTTGTGTTCTTTTAACAAGCAAGCATTTCCTTCATCCTTGACTCATCAAGTCGTTCACCATGGGCTCTCATACAATCAGTAACTCTCATTCATGGTTGGCACCCATATCTCACATATTTAGGATGAATATTTACCATTATAGTCTGTGAAAAAGGGGATCGCATCTATTTCGCTCACTCTCAAATCCCCAGCAATGAATACAGTTTCTGACAATAGCTATTGAATTCATATGTCAGTTAATAACCCAGTTAATAACCGGGCAGCTCTGGTTAACAGCATCTCCCTTGCTCTTCCTATCTCCTTGCATCACCATCACTTCAGCTGAACCATTCGTTATTTCACAAGCAAGGGCTGCTCCCAATGGCAGCTGGGCTTCCTATACCCAGGCGCTCCTTATCCTTGACCTCCCAGAGTTCTTCTGTTTCTTCCAAAACCTGCC
This sequence comes from Microtus pennsylvanicus, assembly GCF_037038515.1. NCBI lineage: Eukaryota > Metazoa > Chordata > Mammalia > Rodentia > Cricetidae > Microtus > Microtus pennsylvanicus. The sequence continues at coordinate 97,227,056 of NC_134583.1, forward strand.
AGGACCCTTATTCCCGACAGAATGTAATATAGTTGTACTTTTTGTTTGTTTGTTTGTTAAAATAGAAGTCTTTTATTGCATCATGCATATATCCCAAATTAGCTTTATAATCTGGAAACTTGTATTTATAGCTGATAACTTAGATCCTTTTATGGGGTGGGGGAGATAGGGGACAGGGCAGAATCTTATATAGACAGGTCTTGCTGTCCTGGAAATTACCATGTAGACCAAGCCAGCCTCGAACTCATGGAGATCTGCCTGCTTCTGCTTTAAGAGTGCTGGAATTAAAGGCATCTGTCACCACACCCAATGATAATTTAGGTCTTATTCTACGGTCTGCCATACTATTCCTTTTTTCAAAAACAGATACTATGGTGGTTTGAAAGAAAAAGGTCCCTAAAGGACACTATTGGGAGGTGTGGCTTTGCCGAAGTAGGTATGGCTTGTTAGAGGATGTGTGTCACTGAGGAGATGGGCTTTGAGGACTTTTGCTTAAGCTTCACGCAGTGTCTCAGTCAACTTCCTGCTGGCTGCAAGATGTAGGACTCTCAGCTACTGCTCCAGCCCCATGTCTGCCTGCACGCTGCCATGCTCCCCGTCAAGATGATAATGGGCCAACCCAATTAAATGTTTTCCTTATAAGAGTTGCTGTGCTCATGTGTCTCTTCACAGCAATAGAAACCCTAACTAAGACAGATACTATCCAAGAATTACTTGATGTTCTTATTTTATTCTTTAAAAAAAAAACTGTTGTGGTTTGCCAAGTCCAAGCAGTTGGATTTGAGATAGATTCAATATCAGTTCCTTCAAGGATGAACTCATCTTTCTGGTTTAAGATACTGACAAGCCACACCTGTTATTAGATCCCTGAAAATGTACTTTTCATCCAGGTCATTGATTTCAGCAAGAGACCATTCTCTTAAATAGTCAGGCTGATGGGGCAGTGAGCACACACAGGCTGCATCTCATAACGGAGCCCAGTGTGACACCCTTGAGTATGTCCTGTATCTGACGGCAAATGGTATCAAGTGACCAGTTCCTTTCCACTTCTCTACCATGTGCCAAGCCAGAAACTCTTTTCTTTCTGAGAGGACTGAGCTCTACGTTTATGTAAGTGAAGCCCCCAGAGGAGGCTGAAGCAGCTGGTCACATTGAATCCGAAGCCAAGGAGTTCTGAGGTTTTTTACAACAACTGTATTCTTGTAAAGTGACGTCCGCATTTCTAGAAAGTTGACAGTCTTATTGCCAAAAGATGTTTTCTTACCGTAGATGTTTTCTTACTGCTGGGGTGCAGGGGGGATGCTGTAGGGGGAAGCATGCTAGTGCTCTTAAGGTTGCCATCGAAGACCTTTCCAGGACTGTCTTTGAGGTGTTGTTGTTGTTACTGCTGCTGCTGTTTTAATCCCATAGCCTTAATGTCCATACTTTTGTTCCCTCTCAAGTCTGTCTATCATGATACACGTCATTCTCATCACCATTCAGATTGCCTTTTTCTCTGGGGAAAAAAAACTTTTCCATGAATCCAACAAAATAAGTCTCCTCAACACTGAACTTGCAAACAGTTAAATTAAGATCCATAAGAAACTTCCTTGAGGTATCTGTCTTGCCTCTCTCTGGATCTGAACTCTCCAAAGCAGGTACCTCTGTTCCGTGCAGTCCTCGGCATTGTATCATGTACACTCGGCATGGTCGATCAGATCTGGTAACAAGTGGATGAGGGGGTCTCCATGAGAATGTCTACAATGTACACTCGGCATGGTCGATCAGATCTGGTAACAAGTGGATGAGGGGGTCTCCATGAGAATGTCTACAATGTACACTCGGCATGGTCGATCAGATCTGGTAACAAGTGGATGAGGGGGTCTCCATGAGAATGTCTACAATGTACACTTGGCATGGTCGATCAGATCTGGTAACACGTGGATGAGGGGGTCTCCAGAGAATGTCTACAATGTACACTCGGCATGGTCGATCAGATCTGGTAACACGTGGATGAGGGGGTCTCCATGAGAATGTGTTCTCTGTCTCTTTTTTTCATTTTCCAGTTTCTGTAGTTAGGCCTATGTTTAAATGGTGTGGTGCTTCATAGCAATACAATATCTAAGCTCATAAGGGTTACAGAGAGCTGGTAAGAGCGTCTTTCTATCCCCACTAGATCAGTTTGTTCTGTCTCGAGTGGAGAGAGCAAGATGTAGTGTCTATTAAATGTCTTTGTTCCTTTGACTTTTTGAAGCATTGGGTGCGTAGGTGCTGAGCACTTGGGGAAATGTCCAAACTGATTGCAGTTTCCCCTGAGAATCGCTGCCACTCCCAATCACTGCCACTGTAGTTCCAGCCTTCCACAGTCACAAGACACATCTTCAACACAGACAGGGAGAAAATGAACGGAGATAACTTTTAATCAGACTGAAAGTTTTGGAAGATATTTTAGGGCACACAAAATATGCACAGAAACTTTACCTAAGTGAAACATGTTGGGGAATGCCAAGAGTTTCAGAAATCTCAAATTTTCTAAGTTGCTTCGAAACAGGCATGATGGCAGCTACCCGTGTAACAGTGATTTGGAAGATGTTGCAACAATGATACAGACCACCTAAAATTTTCAGTGACATACTCAACAAACTGTATTTCTTTCCTGGGTCTACAGGTTAGCTGAGTGGATACTGGGCCTCTGGAGGACTGGCTCTTGTTCCATGCTTTGGGTCATTTGCATATCTATTTTACATATCTCACTCTGGGGCTTGTGAGGCAAGCATTGGCTCCCACAGTTATATCTTAGCTGATCCATGTTCGTGAAGCACAGAGGCAAGTTCTTGTGTTGTAGTTACTGAAGCGTAAGAAGTGGACAGATTCCTCCAAGGCTGTAAAAGTCGCTGCTGGCTTTATATCTGTTCATAGGCCAATGGCCCAGCTACATCACAGACTGTGTCAGTTACTTCCCTCGCTGCTGTAACAAAAATACCTGTTCAAACAGCTTAAGAGGAAAGGGTTTATTTGGACTCACCGTTCAATGACAGGGAAGTCACCATGGTAAGAATTTGAAACAGCTGATCACATTTGGATCCACAATCTGGGGCAGAGAGTGACAAGTGTCCGTTCTCAGTGAGCTGTATCCTTTTTAGTCTATCCAGGGCCCCAACCCATGGAACACTGCAGCCCACAGTTAAGATGGCTCTTCCTACCCCGATTAACCTAATCTAGATAACCCCTTCCTGACATGCCCAGAAGCTAATGTAGTGTAGATGACACCTCAGGCACATGCAGAGGCTTGTCTCCTGGAGGATTCTAGCACCCGCCAAGTTGCCAATGAATAATAAAGCCTTGCGCAGATCTAAGCTGTGTCTACAGTATGTGCATATATTTAACATTGGGTGAACTCAAAGAAGACTATTGCATCTTGAGTGTTACCATGGTTTCAAAGCTATTTGGAAATGTGATAAACCCCATAAAGGTCTTTTCACCTTTTTGAGAATGCAAGCTGAATCCACAGGAAGAGATGAAGAAAAACAGGAATAAGTAGATAGGCCGACCAAACAAAGTCTGTAGACATCATCTCTCCTTTCTCCTCTCTGTTTCCTGAAAAGAAAAATTTCATGAAGAATAAATAACAATGTATCCTTATATCAAGTATTACCTCTAGAAACATACTCAGAGCTCACTAAAGGATTAAACGTTACACTAGAAAGCATCTACCCAGCATTAACAAGTGCAGCAGACGGACTTGGACATATTTTTATAGGCATGGTGCAACCCACAGCAATTTTCCATAATCCTGCTTTTCTTGGTCATCTAGTTGGGGCAGACATGAGTTCTTTTATTCTAATCTTTAATGATTAACTCATATCACACATCATACTGTAAATCTCTGTGTGTGTGTGTGTGTGTGTGTGTGTGTGTGTGTGTGTGTGTGTGTGTGAAGGGGGGCTGCAGAATGGATGCAAAGGGTTAACAAGGCTGTAGTAGGGGTTCAAGAGGTTCCAGAAGTAGGCAGGTAAAGATGTAAACAAAGTCCACATTGATAGAGGAAGGAACCCAAACTAGCTACCAGTAAGAAGCTGCTCCTCTCAGAACTCTGCCTCACAGCTTTAGAGCAAAGCTGAAGAGTTGAGTCCAGCTGCAGAGGCAAAGGGCAGGGCCAGGACCAGAAAAATGAATGGAAGGACAGACGGGGTGAGGTCCACAGGGGTGGACACAGGGATAGAACACATCAACAATGAGATCAAGTTGGGCTGAAGCCTCGAGGGCAATTGGGAGTTGGTCCTTTATACAGACACTGATGTCATGAGACAGGTCATGGAGGGCGTTGCCATCACAGTGTTAGGTGTCCAGGTGAGGAGGTCACCCCGTTTCCTCAACCTAGTTATCTGGTAAGTTCTCGGGTCTGCTTTTCCTGGCATGTATGTCACCTTATTTTTAATTTTTCATTAATTAGACAAACGGGAGTCACATGGGAAGAGGGAACCTCTCTGAGAAAATGACTCCATCACATTAGCCTGCAGACAAACCAACGGGGCATTGTCTTGATTAATGACTGACGTGGGCAGGCAGCCCACCGTGAGTGTGGTCATGCCCAGGCAGGAGGCTCTGAGTTGTATACAAAAACCAAACTAAGCAAAGCAATAATCAGTGTCCAGACCCCTTAGTCTCTTCTGCTTCAGTTCTTGCCCTGCATGAGCTCCCGTGCCTACTTCCCTCAATGACAGCCTGTGACTGGGGCATGTAAGCCAAATAAATGCTTCCCTCAAAGTTGCTTTTATTGTGGCCTTTATCAAAGCAATAGAAAGCAAACCTGGACAGTTCCCATGTATCCCTATAATCTTAATTCACTTAAGCGAATTTTTAGGGTAGCATGCTTTCTACTCCCAGGAATATATAATTTGTATGTCAGAGAGATGGCCCTTTATCCTCAAAGTGGTATCAAAAGCTGCTTGTAAAATGGAGTCTCCCAAGGCCAGGCACGGCCTGAAAAACCACTGCTCTACACAATATGGAGTAACTCAGAGCAGGAACCAGCCTGACCTCAGCAACCCCATGTCCATTTTAGAGACAAAATGCTTGGAGAGTTTGAAGACCTTAGCTCGGATCACACAGCCAGTGTGACTGCTAGCTGTGCTTCTGGATGACCGACTGGACTTCCAGATGCAGAGACGGCTCACTAGCAAAGGAAGTCACTAAGAATTTTTAGTACTCGGCTACGTCTTTACTCAAGTTGAGTTGAAGCAGATAACACACAGCCATCTAGCTAATCTGCTTCCTACGTTGTCTATAGAAAAGACAGGGAGAGCCGGGAAAAAAACCACTGAAAGATCCCGGGCTCTGTTATGAAACAAATCTACCACAAAGGGTTTCAGATGTCTCCCATAAGGTGGTGGGGGCTGAGGCGTGTTCCAGTAATGAGATGCGGTTAATACAACCTCCCTAAAGCTTGCGGAATTAAAAATTGTAATTCCATTATTTTTCTCCTAAGTCTGTACGTGAACAGAGATCAACAGTGTCAGGTGTCATCTGTGGGACATGGCTCCACCCCACACCAGCAGCAGAGACCCCAGCCAGGGCAAAACTGGGGTTCATGGCCTCAGCAAAGGAACGCATTTCAGAGCTAACCAAATGTGAAACAAAGCAGCGACTAAGTGTGTGTGTGTGAGAGAGAGAGAGAGAGAGAGAGAGAGACAGAGAGAGAGAGAGAGAGACAGAGAGAGACAGAGAGAGAGAGAGAGACAGACAGAGAGAGAGAGAGAGAGAGAGAGAGAGAGAGAGAGAGAGAGAGAGAGAGAGAGAGCGCACCAATAGGACCAGCATGATCTTCCCTATGAGAGAACTGTGTTTGTGTCTTTACAATGGCGTATATATTCTTGTAGCTTTCTAGCTTAACGTCTCTAAAGGTTGCTAAGAAACCGGTCCCCTTTCTAACACGGCCCGAAGTGTGTAATTCATGAGAGGGTTAAAGGCTCAGCGAACAGGGTTGGAGTAGATTTATGAGACACACTCTCTGGGTTTAGGGAAGAGGGGAATGGCAGAAACTCGAGTTTTGTTGACATCAGGCTGTGTTCACTCTATGTTGTGTAAAGCAGTGGTTTTTCAGACCATGGCTCACTCTGAAAGATTCCATTTCACAAGCAGCTTTTGACTGCATTTTGAGGACGGAGGATGACTGTGTGCCAGGGTAGACAGGCACACAATGCCATCTGTCAGGTACCTTCCAGGCAGCGCAGACTAACAGACCACTTCTTTATGGCCGTAGACAGAGTGCCACCCTGAACAGGGTAAACTGAGACTGCAGGTAGGGCTGCATGGATGCATTAAAATCATGCCAGTGACACCAGACTGTTATATAAGCATGCGAAGCTCGGTGTCTGACTGCTGGGAAGAGCTCAGCAAGCACCTGGTGACTCTTCAGATTGACAGAAAGTTCAAAACTGGTTTTGTTCTGTTTTGTTTTCCTATAGGAAATAATCTCACTGCTCCCTGGCGGAAGTGGAATTTGCAAATACATTCTTGCCCAGCAACGAACTGTACAGCCACGCTGCTTGGAGTCTCCATTCCTTTGCTTCTAGTGAGAGACAGTAAATATTTATGATGGTAACGGACTCCTTGTAGCCACAGCTCGCAAGGACATATGTATTAAGCAGGTGGCGCAGAACCAAGAGTGATCACGAAGTTGACAAGCTGGCATGAAGTTTCTTTTATTAACTAGCCACAGACCCCTTAGAAAACAAACAAAAGGCAACAAAAAAAGTCAATGCCGAATGTTTTAATTCGTAACTAAATATTTTTCTCTGGTGCAAAATATATCTCCAGTACTGAAGTGCACATTGTCTATGCAGCTGGGGCCCTAGGTGGGTTCATTTGAAGTCTGTAGGACTTTCTGGATTAGGAAAGACGCAGGTGATCCTCGGGAGGCAAGCTTCTGAGTCTTCATGTTTTTATAGATGCGATTCTGAGTAGCCTTTGCTGGTAACTTACTGAGCCTTGTGTATGCTTCAGGAATTCAGACGCCTTATGAATTTTAAAGTAAACGTGAATTTTGTCCATATGGGCTCTAGTTGAAAGAATGTTCTTTCAAATCCTGCTAGTTTCAGTGTATGGTGAAGGGAATGGCTCTTTCAGAAGACTGTGCTTCATCGCCATCACTATCCCTATGTGTGTGTGTGTGTTGTGGTATGTGTGTGTGTGGGGGGTGTGGTATGTGTGTGTGTTTGGTGTGGTGTAGTGTGGTGTGTGTGTGTGTGGCGTGTGTGTATGTGCGTGGTGTGGTATGGTGTGTGTGTGTATGTGCGTGGTGTGGTATGGTGTGTGTGTGTATGTGCGTGGTGTGGTATGGTGTGTGTGTGTATGTGCGTGGTGTGGTATGGTGTGTGTGTGTGTGTATGTGTGTGGTTCCAGGATATGTGTAGTTCACATTACCAGGCTTCTGGGACAAGTGCCTTTACCTGTGGAACCATCTCTCTGCCTGTCTCCTACCCCCACCCCCACGATTTTTTTAAAAGGACTATTTCTGCTTTATTGGTAAAACTGTTCCTCCCTGTATCATGCTAAAGCTAACAGACTGAATGCTAAGTAGAAGCAACCAAAACCCACACCTTCAGATCTTCCACTTGTCTTTGCCTCCAGTCTGGGAGAATAAGTGGTTCTGCCACTAGGCGGCAGTGTTCCTTTACCAAGGACATTTAATAAGCCTTCAAAAACAAAAGAAACCGCTGCCTGGAGCCTCTTCCTTAGGAACTTTTAAAACAGACTTCCTGGTTTCAGCTCCCTAGGAGACAGCAGCATTAGACAGCAAGGCTGCGGTGATTGCTCAGAACAAAAAGCTGTTTTTGTATTAGTTGTAGTGGGACAGGGAACCCGGTTTGCTCTTCGGGCTGATGAGAGAGGGGGAGTTGATTGGGGGAGGGGGAGATATGGGAGGCGGTGGCGGGGAAGAGACAGAAATCTTAAATAAATAAATAAATAATTTTTTTTTAAAAAAAAGCTGTTTTTGCTGGTCACTGTACATTGCAAAACAGGTAGATTTGTAGTGTTAAGCAAGCTTTTTCCAGGAACTGAAAAACAAAACAATAACAAAAACCCTATCTTTTGTAAAGTGGGTATGTTTCTGCAGTGGTTGGTCCTGGTATAGCGTTAATTTCATTTACAAAAGAATGTCTCTAGCATTGTAGTTACAAACATCTGTGTATGATGTGCCGAAGACTTACAGAAAAAAGATCTAAATCTGGAGTGTCTCCCACCCTCAATTCCAAATAGAATGAGCAAATATTGTAAATAAAAATACTGGGCACTCAGTTAAATTTGGATCCCGACATACAATGAATAAATCATCTTACTGCAGTTATGAAACAGGCAATACTTAGAATTTACACCGTAGGTCTACATGCCACAGCCTTGTACCTGCAGATCCAAACAACTGCAGAGCAAAAGGATTCCAGGATAGAATTGTTTCTATATTGAGCTAATTCTTCCTAGTTACTGTTCTTTCAGAAGAACTACACAACAATCATACACACAGCGTCTCCACGGCACTGCACAACAAACATGCACATGGTGTCTTCATAGCACTGCACAGCGGCCATGCGCACAGCGTCTCCACGGCACTGCACAGCGAGCATGCGCACAGCATCTCCACGGCACTGCACAATGTCCATGCACACAGCGTATCCACGGCACTGCACAATGTCCATGCGCACAGCGTATCCACGGCACTGCACAATGTCCATGCGCACAGCGTATCCACGGCACTGCACAATGTCCATGCGCACAGCGTATCCACGGCACTGCACAACAAACATGCACATGGTGTCTTCATAGCACTGCACAGCGGCCATGTGCACAGCATCTCCACGGCACTGCACAGCGACCATGCGCACAGCATCTCCACGGCACTGCACAGCGGCCATGCGCACAGCGTCTCCACGGCACTGCACAGCGGCCATGTGCACAGCGTCTCCACGGCACTGCACAGCGGCCATGTGCACAGCATCTCCACGGCACTGCACAGCGAGCATGCGCACAGCGTCTCCACGGCACTGCACAACAAACATGCACACGGTGTCTTCATAGCACTGCACAGCGGCCATGTGCACAGCATCTCCACGGCACTGCACAGCGAGCATGCGCACAGCGTCTCCACGGCACTGCACAACAAACATGCACACGGTGTCTTCATAGCACTGCACAGCGGCCATGTGCACAGCGTCTCCACGGCACTGCACAGCGGCCATGTGCACAGCGTCTCCACGGCACTGCACAATGTCCATGCACACAGCGTCTCCATGGCACTGCACAATGTCCATGCACACAGCGTCTCCACGGCACTGCACAATGTCCATGTGCACAGCGTCTCCACGGCACTGCACAATGTCCATGCACACAGTGTCTCCACGGGACTGCACAGCGACCATGCGCACAGCATCTCCACGGCACTGCACAATGTCCATGCACACAGCGTCTCCACGGCACTGCACAATGTCCATGTGCACAGTGTCTCCACGGCACTGCACAGCGACCATGTGCACAGCATCTCCACAGCACTGCACAGCGGCCATGCGCACAGCATCTCCACGGCACTGCACAATGTCCACGCACACAGCGTCTCCACGGTACTGCACAGCGACCATGTGCACAGCATCTCCACGGCACTGCACAATGTCCACGCACACAGCGTCTCCACGGCACTGCACAATGTCCATGCGCACAGCGTCTCCACGGCACTGCACAATGTCCATGCGCACAGCGTCTCCACGGCACTGCACAGCGACCATGTGCACAGCGTCTCCACGGCACACAATGTCCACGCACACAGCGTCTCCACGGCACTGCACAGCGACCATGCGCACAGCATCTCCACGGCACTGCACAGCGACCATGTGCACAGATTCTCCACAGCACTGCACAGCGACCATGCGCACAGCGTCTCCACGGCACTGCACAGCGACCATGCGCACATCATCTCCATAGTATTAGGTTTTGATGATTTGAAGTTTGTAAGAAGATATGCCCAGGTTACCATTTTACATGAGCTACCATTTTATGAAAAGTAATTTTATATGATTAGCATCCAAGGATTTGGGTTTGGGGTGGATGTCTTGGAACCAAGCCCATGGATAGAAAGGGGATGACTGGATTAAAAACAGATTACTCATCCAGGAATTTCTATATCATAGCCCTGGTCCCTGAATTCTATTTTTGATGCAAGTTCTCACTACTTAGCTCAGGTTGGCATCAAACTTAGTGATCTTTCTGCTTCCACTGCCCAAGGGCTAGATTTAGAGGTGTGCACCATGGTATCTTCAGGTGACCTCAGATTACACTCTCAAACAGGCAGCCCAGGATGATGAGTGCTTTTTAAATGTTTATTATCCATTCTATCTATCTATCTATCTATCTATCTATCTATCTATCCATCCATCTATCTATCTACCTATCTATTTATTTATTTTCTTTGAGACTGTTTCTCTGTGTTATCCCTGGCTGTCCTGGAACTTTCTCTGTAGACCAGGATGGCCTCCAACCCACAGAGATCTGCCTGCCTCTGTCTCTGCCTTTTATGTTGAATTGAAGAAGGTGTGTTCAACAACTGCCTGGCCTCCACTGTATTCTTATTTTGACAGCTTTCCATTCAGTTCCATATCCCACTTCCAAGTGGGTTGGTTTCGCAGGGCGGTGGTGGCGCACGCCTTTAATCCCAGCACTTGGGAGGCAGAGGCAGGCAGATCTCTGTGAGTTCGAGACCAGCCTGGTCTACAAGAGCTAGTTCCAGGACAGGCTCCAAAACCACAGAGAAACCCTGTCTCGAAAAAAACAAAAAAAAAAAAAAACACCAAATGGGTTGGTTTCTTTATTTTTAATTTTTGAATTCTTCATATATATTAGACACTAGTCTATTAAATGTTCAGCCAGCAAAGATTTATTTTTTCCATTTTCTGGGCTCCCTTTACACTCAATTGAGTTTCCTGTATAGAAGGTTAAAGTTGTTGTTGCTTCACTTTGTTTGTTTTTTGACACAGGGTTTCTCTGCCATGGACTAGCTCTGTAGACCAGGCAGGCCTTGAACTCACAGAGATCTGCCTGCCTCTGCCTCCCGAGTGCTGAGATTAAAGGTGTGCGCCACCACCGAGCAACTGCTTCACTTTATCTTTATGTGTATGGCTGTTTCACCTGAATGTATATCTTTACAACTTGCATGTCTGGTGCCCACAGAGGCCAGAAGAAGTACCAGGTCCCCAGGAACTAGAGTAACAGGCAACTATAAGTTGTCACATAGGTGCTGGGAACCAAGCCTATGCCCTCTGGAAGAGCAGCCAATGCTCCTAACCACTGATCCATCTTACCAGCCACATAAAATACTTTTAATCCCATGAGCTCTTACTTGACAATTGTTGGTCTTAACTGCCTGTGCTATGGGAATCTTACTAAGAAAAGATGTATCTGTGTCTATACCCTATTTATCTTCTAGCAATTTCAGACTTCCAGGGTTTTTATCCATTTGCAGTTGAATTTTGTGTGGGGTACAAGAAGGAGGTCCAGTCTTATTTTTTGTATGTTGAAGTATGGGTTTCCAAGCACCATTTCTTGAAGATGGTATCTTTTCTTTAGTGTGTCTTTTTGACATCTTTGTCAAAAATCAGGTATTTGTATAGCCTAATCCGGGTCCTCCATTTTATTCCACTTACACCTTTCTGTTTTTCTGTTGGCATCGTGTATTTTCAAATCTGAGTTTGGGTTATAATTTGAGATAAAGTAGGGTGATACCTGCTGTAGTATCATTTTTGGTCAAGACTGCATTGACAATCCTTAACTTTTGATCTTGCCACATAAATTTTGAGATTTTGTTTTCTAAGTCTGTGAAGAATGGCCTTGGGTTTTTGATTGATAGAACTGTATCTACTGATTGCTTTGGGTAGGATGGCCATTTTCTCAAGATTAATTCTTCCAATCCCTGAGCACAGGACATCTTTCCATCTTCTAATGTCTTCTTCACTCTTTCTCCAGTGCCTTACATTTCTCACTGAGAGATCTTTCATTTTCCTCGGTAAGGTTTATTCACAAGTGTTTTGTTTTATTATTTTATTCGTGACTATTGTGGATTGGATTGTTTCTTTGATTTTTTTTGTCAGTATGATTGTTTTTAGTATAGAGAAAGGTTACTGAATTTTGTGTGATTATTTTGTAACCTGCTACTTTTCTGAAAGTGTTTATCAGCTCTACATGTTTTTTGGTGGGTCTTTCCCTGTCTTGTATGTATAGAATCATATCATTAGCAAATACGGATACTTTGTCTTCTTTACCTAATTTGTATTGCTATTTTCTTTTCTTTCATTGTTGCCCTAAGACATTAGGCATTGTATTGTACAGGAGTGGAGAGAGTGGGCATCCTTGACTTGTTCCTGATCTTTTTAGGAATATTTTGAGTTTTCCTCCATTTAGTATGATGTTGGCTGGTTGTTTGATGGATTTGAGGGCCTATCCCACTGTGGATGGTACCACACCTGAGCTGGTCCTGGGTTGTTTAAGAAAGTAGGCTGAGCAAACCAGGGAGCAGCACTCCTTCATGGCTGTACTTTAGTTTTGCTTCAGGTTCCTGCCTGGAGTTTCTGCCCTGACCTCCCCTCATTGACTGCAAGCTATAAGGCGAAATAAATCTTTGTCTCCCCAATTTTCTTTGGGTCCTGGTGTTTATTACAGTAAGGAAAACCTAACTAGGACCCTTATCAAGTCAGAGCTTCTCCACTTACATCCATGATTCTCAACTGGGGGCCCATTTCCCCAGGGGACATTGGTTGTCTTGGGAGGTTTTTGTCTTGACTTACTGTGGGTTGAATCTAGGGCTTTACACATAGTAGGTAGCAAGTACATCCCCAGTCCATGGAGGCAGGTTTGGTTGTGGTAATTCTGTGCATGTTGGTGCTACTGGAAGTTGGTAGGTATAATCAGTAAATGCTACAAAAAAAAAAAAAAAAAGAACCGTGCAGTGTGCACAGGACAGTGGCTCTCTCTCCGTCCACAGTCATGAATGCAGACATCCGGACCGCCCGGAATGCTAGCCGTGCTGGTGCTGAGAGGCTCTGTCCAGGGAATCAGAGCAGGGAAGGAGCAGCGCTGCCCAATGTCTCAGTGATCACGGAGCAAGCGCCCTAGTTTTCTTCATGTAAAACACCAAGGTCTCGAAAGACCAGCGAACCACAGCCTTCTCTAAGTACCCAGTCCCCTTTCTCACTCATCCGGTCATAAAAAAACTTCCATTAGTCTGGTTGAGTCTCTAAAACAAAATGCTGTGACAGGCTGGGCCTCAGGAACATAAAGGCTGCTGTTACACAAGTAAGGTATCGCTGAAGTTGCTGGAACTCCCTGATGGCTGGAGCAGAATCTTCTATAACGGTTACCTTGTTTACCTTGTGCGTTTACAAGGGAAGGAGAACTCACTAGACTGGACTCTTCTGGATGGAAATAGGTCTGTACTGGGACATTAGCACGTGGTGATGAGCACTTTGGCTTTAGAGCCATCACCACTTTACAGCATGTGCCCAGTCTTTCAGTTGTTGACACAGTCAGTTGTCCTGCTACTGCCCCCAGGGCACCTCCGCAGACTTCTTTCCTTAATAAGAGTAGGGTGCTATGAGAGATCACTGGGTCATTTTTCCTCTACAGAAAAGAATTTTGTTCTTAGATCAGGTGCACGCTTTTAATCCCAGCACTCGGGAAACAGAGACAGGCAGATTTCTGAGTTTATGGCCAGCTTGGTCTACATAGTGAGTTCCAGGACAGCCAGAGCTTCATAGAGAGACCCTACCTCAAAACCAAAACAAAAGCAAAACCACAAACAGAAAGAATTTTAGTCAGGCCAGTGGAGGCTTCGTTCTTCCTTAGATTTGCCTGAGAAAGCCTTAGAGTGTCATCGTCAGAGTGAACCTGTCAAAATGATGTAAACTGAACACAAAGCTGGACTCCAGCGGCGCAGCAGGTGTCTGCTTGATGATGAAATGACTGAGTAGAGACAGTAAATGACTGGACTCCAGCGGCGCAGCAGGTGTCTTCTCGACAATACGTACATGACTAAGTACAGAGAGTAAAACGCTCTTTGTGTAACCCACGTGCTAGTAAACATGAAAACTTCATCCTCTTGTCCTCCTAATCTCCCATCCTTCCTCTGTCCTCATGGAAGGTTCCTTTAGTGCCCTGTATTATGTCAAGACGTTGCCAGCTTCTCTCCTGTGCCACCTGGCACGTATCTTCTTCCATGTCTCGGTTAAGGTTGTCTTCATGCCCTTCAGGCTAAAACATGGGGGGAGGGTGGGAGGAGAAATGGAGAAGGCAGAAAAGTTCATACTTGATTGGTGTCATCAATGAATGGCTTCCTTGTGTTACCCTTTTCTCAGTGGATCCTCATGAAAATTCTCGTTGCCTGTGGATCCTCCACTTCTCATTTTTCCCACACAGGCAAATGGATGTCTTTCCTAACTGGCCATTTGCAGCTCCTTCAGCAATGCCTAAACACCTAGCAACTCATCACCAGCTTCCTTCTGCTCAAGTTCTGTTCCTCTCCCAGATGGCTCTTGTGAAGATTCCTGTGGCTTCCAGGCTGGCTGTCTCTCATGAGTGGCACGAATCTGGTCCTCAGGAAACACACTTCGTTGCCCACAGCCTCCTCATCAGTCAGCTTCTAAACATAACTGTCTCTTCGCATTTGAATCTTCTTGTAGGAATCAGATACTGATTTAGCCCCGTAAGCTGTGGATGACGCATCTTAGACTACATGCAAATTCCTTCTGATCATTCCTTCATTCTAGAATCATTTTCTCCTCCCTCCCTGCACACCAACATCTGTCCCCACAATCCAGTTTCTCCTTTGGTTACCCTGTGTACTCTGTCTCTTTTCTATTTTGCTTGATAAATGGATTCTCTTGTCCTTTTTAGATATTTCTTTGGACATTTGCTTTGCATCTTCATTTCTCAGTGGAAACACTCTCAAGGAATTTCCCACTTACATAAGCAATGTTTGTGCCAGTCACATGGCCATGATTCTGTGTCAGGCATAAGGCTGAGGGGTGTGCATGTGGCAACCATGGCAACTGCCATTCACCAGCTACCCGAGTCATCTTTCACTCTTTATATAGTATTCATTGCACCCCCTTGAAAGCTATACACGCATTTTACCACTGTGGCGTGCTTGTCCTTAGCACATTCAAGGTAGGGGCCCGTTCTTCCTTTTCCCAGGGTTCCTGGCCTTAGCCATAGAGTCATAAAGTCCTGAGCAACCTAGTCAGTTCACTCTTTCTTTTGTTCACATCCTCAAAAAATTAGAGCAAATTTCTTTATCAAGGGATAAAGATATTTTACAAACTGTAAATTCATACATAGTCATAGCAAAAAGATAGCATTGTAAAGAACCTGGAAATGGAGAACAGTTTCCATCAGCAGAAAGATGAGGACCTGGGTTTGATTATCAGCACCGATGTGGTGGCTCACAGCTGTCTGTAACATCAGTTTCAGAGAATCTGATGTCCTCCTCTCCAAGGATACTAGGCATGCATGTGTGCACAGACATACATAAGGGTGAAATCCCCACACATGTTAAAAAGAAAAGATAGCATGATGTGGTGGTGCATGCCTGTCTCAAACAAAACAAAAAAAAACCTCCAAAGATTATTGTGAAAGGTGGCTTGAGAGGCAGGCACCTGCCATCAGCTTAGTCTCCACGCTTTATTTTTCTTGTATTTTTAGTTGGTTGAGACATGAAGCGTGGATTTTAGAACTCATTGGGAATCATTTGTTAACGCAAGAGAAAACCTATGTACTAGTCTACCCTGGAGGGATATCTGCAAACCGCATTCATGATGGAAAGTCAGTGGTGGAGATAAATGTGATCCCTATCCCAGGAGAGAGCCTGACCATCCCCCAGTTCCCAACTCTCCTAAGAATGCACACTCTGTGGTAAGATTTAACTTTTGTAGGTCACACGAGGGCACCAACATTCTTAACAGTATAGGTCGTAAATGCAAAGATTTTAGAATTCAGAAGCAACTTGTGGGTGGCACTGAACTTTGAGCAAGAGATCAGAGGAGTCTGGAATTATTTCCTGAGAAGTCTCAGGCACTTCTTATGAATGGTCACACCCACGGAGAACTCAATTATCCTAGTCCCGTCAGACGTTCAGTCATTCCTGAAGAACAAAAACAGTCACTGTCTTGGGGTTGCTATTGCTGTGGTAAAACATCATGACCAAAGATATCTCATCTTGCACTTCCAGGTAACACTCCATCACAGCCAGAACTCGAGGAAGGGACCTGGAGGCAGGAACTAATGCAGAGACCATGGAGAAATGTTGTTTATTGGCTTGCTCCTCACAGTTTGCTCAGTCTGCCTTTTACATGCCCTAGGACCAGCTCTCAGGAGATGATACCACCCACAGTGAGCTGGTCCTTCTCACATGAATCATCAACCAAGAAAATGCCCTACAGGCTGGCCTGTTGAGTTTCCTTCCACTCAGATAACTCTAGCTTGTGTCAAGTTGACAAAACACTCTCCAGCACAATCAGGAAGCTTCACAATGTTCCCCCTTCTCAGGGAGCCTGTCACAGTAGCAGACATATTAAACTTCATAGTAATGGTGGGAGAATTGTGTCTGGGATACAGGTAGGAGAGTCACGGGCTCGCAGCACATACAATGCTGTAGATAGCTAGGATATAATTTACTCTAGAGTTATGGCTTAGTAAAACAGCCGCTAGGTCTTTATTAATAAAGCAGAACATACTGTTCTGGTAGTTTTACAACTGAATTTCAAGATTATTGGTATTTTTTTTACCATCCTAGGTGTTTTATTTATTTACAAACAGGAATAGGGTTTCCTTCTATATTATTTTGATTTGTGATGCTTTTGAGTTGAGAAGTAATTGTGGGCATGGGAAGGAGAAAACAAGCAAAGGAAAATGGGGAGATGTCTATTACTGTAGCTTGGATTTCTTATTCTATACTTTATTCCCTTTGTTGTCTGGATAGTTTTTCATCTAAAATTGTGGGTTACTTATGCTAATGTGCTTTCTATAGGAGCCACATTTAAATTCCCTTTCCCAGGGAGTAGTTCTTTGCTTCCAGAGAGGGACCTAGAATGATTCCTGCAGCTTCTATGTTAGAACCAATGACAAGATGCATGAATGAATCTCAGGATGGCTCCCACAAGACTGGTTTTCCTTTCTGTGCTCGGTGACCCTGGTGTGGCCTCTCCTTAGCATCAGGTCAAGGATGGCGGTGCAAACACCGTGTTTCCTTCCAGCCCACAAGTGTGGGCGTCCTTTTCCTCTGTTGACAGTGGTAGAGTTTTAACCCACAGCCTTGCGCATGCTAAGCAAGCACAGGGCCACTGAGCTACATCCCCAGGTCCCAGAATGTGACTTTTAAAAGCATCTGCAGTTCAAAAGTCCAAAATCAATAGTGAGACCAGCCCCAAGACGGCCAATGGACTACCACCTCCAGACTGATACCTAGGAATAACTGTCAAGGATGAAAATGGAAGTCTTCTTTTCCAGACCTAATCATAAGCTGCTGCCACACTCCTGGACTCTTTTCTCAGAAGAACACCAACCAGAAAGACATCACAGAGCCTTCAACCAGATTCAGTGGGAAAATAAACACCCCAGCCCTGGAGAGGGTTAATATTCAAATCAACAAATGAGGGGATCTATGCTTTTCTCGCATACTTTAACAAATCCTATGTAGTCCCCACTGTCCTTTGTCTGATACGGAACCAGCTCATTTCATAGTTATAGCATCAATAAAATATCAAGAGACAACAGAAAGAAGGATACAAAAGCAGACTAGTATGTAATTCTATGTAGCTAAATAGCTCTTTACATTTGCATTTCCATCACGTTTTCTTGGATCTGTGATATATGAGGAGGGTTTAACAATAGTCCTGTGTGGTTGGTATTAGCCCCAGGAAGCGAGATAACAACATAGCTAAGATATTAGGATTGCTTCACAAAGAAGTCTTCCTTTCCTGTTGATTTATATAGTTCCTTGTTAATTTAAAATAAGTATCTTGTTAGATACATTGCATTGTTATTTATTTTTGTTGTAACACTGTTTTAAGTTCATTTAAATTTAAACAACTGAAGTTTTAAAAATGTGTGTCTAGGGTGGGGTGTGTGTGAGATCCATGTGCAGCGGATGTGTGTGTACATGTTGTATCCAAGAGTCTGCAAGTGTATGTGCATGTGTGCACACGTGCATACAGAGGCCAGATGTTGTCACTGGGTCTCCCTCTTTCGCTTTCTGCTTGTTGTTTTGAGTCGGGCTCCTTCCCTGAACCCAGAGCTCCCCAGCTGGGTGGAGTAGCTGGTCATCAAGCTCCGGGATCTGCTGGTCTCCACTCCCACTTCCACCCCAGTGCTAGGGTTACAAGTGAGCAATGTCACACCTGGTTTATATGTGGGTGTTAAATTCGGGTCTTCGCACTCACACGGCAGGCTACTTCCGCAACCTCGACAGTTCCAGTTTTTTTTTAATTTATTTATTTATTAAAGATTTCTGTCTCTTCCCCGCCACCGCCTCCCATTTCCCTCCCCCTCCCCCAATTAAGTCCCCCCCCCCCCAGCCCGAGAAGCAATCAGGGTTCCCTGTCCTGTGGGAAGTCCAAGGAACCCCCACCTCCATCCAGGTCTAGTAAGTTGAGCATCCAAACTGCCTAGGCTCCCACAAAGACAGTTCCAGTTTTAACCAAGCATCATGGCAAAGGACTGTTTCCATAATTGATTTTTGTTTTATGACAAGAAATTACGAAATCTTATCATTTTCAAGCACAGATTAAAACAATTCTTCGCAGGGCTGGAGAGATGGCTCAGCAGTTAAAAGCATTTGTTCTTGCAGAGGACCTGGGTTTGATTCCTGGCTTGCACATTGTAGCTCACACTACCCATAATCCCAGTTCCAGTGGAGCCGCTGTCCTCTTCTGACTTCTGTTGGGCATCAGGCACGTATGTGGTACACAAACATACCTGCAGGAAAAACTCTCATACACATAAAATAAACAAATTTTTAAAAAGTAATTATCTTTTGAACAAATTAGTCCCCTTTGGATTGTATCAGATTATAATGGAAGGAAGCATAAACATAATTGTGTGTGTGAGTGTACATCTCTACGAAAATCAACATGCTAAGGGGCTGGAGAGATGGCTCAGAGGTTGAAAGCACTGGCTACGCTTCCAGAGGACCACACCAATTCCTAGCACCCACAAAAGAAATCAGCATGTTAAAACAACAGACTGTAGAGGGAGACATAACCTTCACAACCTGCAACTCCTACAAAGGAGAAGAGATAGATTCTGTGATGGTTATTCTTTCATTATGAACTTGACTAGATTTGGAATAACACCTTCCAACGGATTGGGACTGCAGACTGAAAAGGAGAAAGCAAGCTGAACATTCGTGTCTCCACTTCCTGAGTGAGGACACAATGTGACCAGATGCCTCGTGTTCCTGCAGTCATGACTCCACTGCTGTGACGGTCTATACCTTCAGGCTGTGAGCCAAAACCTTCCTTCTTAAATGGCTGTTGTCAAGTATTTTACCACAGGAGCAGGAAACAAGTGGTGTAGAAAACTGATCCTGAAAATGAGGCCCTGTTATAATAAACATGACCGTATGGTCTTTAAGTCTTTGGGGCTGGTTTGAAGGGAAAATAAGAGGATTTTGCAAACTTAGGCCACAGAAACCATAGGCTGCTGTAAGCAGAATTTAGTGGAAGGAGCTTGGAAGAATAGAATGCTTAGAGACATGCAGACAGTGGAGCCTGACTCATGAGACTTCAGAGAAGGTCAAGTACTCTGACAAACTGGACCACAGTAATTAACATTACATTCTGGCAAAATCTGGATTAATTATGATTATGTCTTGAGAACTTGAGTCAGGATAAATTAGAAAGTAATGGTCTAATTTTTTGGCAAATGAATTTCAAGGTAGCATGTCATTCAGTCCCAGGCATGGTTACTGCTTGATGAGAGAGAGAGGGGGGGGGGGTTGAGAGAGCACATGACGACATGAAAACTGTCAAGTCTCATAAAAGAAGGAATAGGGACAAGTTTAGAGTTGTAAGCCAGGAGGGTGCAGACAAAGAACCTATAATTTTTAAAGCTATTGTGCAATTAAAGAGAAACTTTCCACTGCCGCTGGAACAATGAGAAAGTTGCCCCAACGTCAAGACCCCACCCATTCAAAGCTCCAGCCTGTAGACAGGGAAATTCATTTGAATGGAGAGAGCCTGACCTGAGAATAATGCTGAAGGGGTTTCCTGCTCAAAAACAATGTTTTCTCCAAGACAGCATAAAGAGGCCCTGGTAATTTTGGTTCAAAGGCAGATAGGCTCTATCTCAAACTGTTTATAAAATTTGGCAAGGTCATTCAGATGGTATGAGGTTTGTAGTTAAGTAAAATGAAAACCATGGAGGTCACAGAGTTTATGTCAAGGTTCCCGAAAGCCACTGAGACAAACCAATGGAAAGCAGGATCAGAGTTCCCACAGTAGGACCTAAGAGGGCATTGTACAAAGCTAGGAAGGTGCAACCTGAAGTGTAATGGAGAACTCGGGATCATAGGAGATGTTAGGACCTTTGAACATCCACTGAGGAAAGCCTTAGGCACAGAACTGAACCAGCCCAAGACAAAGAACACGCAGGTTATAAACAACAGAGCAGGAGGGAAGAACTACCCAAGTCTTGCAAGATGACTCCATCATGACCCCCAGATGCTAGACATGGAAATGAGGGGCCCTGGGAATCAACCTGCTGCCCTGCTATCTTTCTCTGCTCTCTGGCTCTTCCTCACTTTTGTAATGGTAATGTTTATTCTTTGTCAATGCATATAGAAAGTACATGTGTACTTAAAGCAGAAAAAAGAGAGGGGTAAACTACATAAGAGAGATACATATAAAGAACTTCAGGAGTCCTGAGGAAGATAGACCTCTGGTGTAGGAGTTTCTTCTGTTCATATGTTGCTTTCATTGGTTAATGAATAAAGAAACTGCCTTGGCCTTTTGATAGTGCAGAACTTAGGTAGGTGGGGAAAACAGAACTGAATGCTGTGAGGAAGTGGAGCTGCCATGGAGCCACCAGAGTCAGACATGCTGAATCTTTCCTAGTAAGCCACTGCCACATAGCAATATACAGATTAATAGAAATGGGTTAAATCAAGATGCGAGAGTTAGCCAATAAGAGGCTAGAGATAATGGGCCAAGCAGTGTTTTAATTAATATAGTTTCTGTGTGGTTATTTTAGGTGTAAGCTAGCCGGGCAGCCAGGACAAACAAGCAGCCCTCTTCCTTATACAGACCTCAGCTTCTAGGCTTCAACCAAACACATTCCCGTGTGGTTCCAGATCTGTTTCAGGATTTCAGAGTTGGTTCTGGTGGTTCTCAGGTCATACCTTGAGAAGTTGTGATCTAGTAGTCTTTTTTAAAAGATAGCATTATAGTTTGTGTGTGTGTGTGTGTGTGTGTGTGTGTGTGTGTGTGTTTATTTGTTAGGGGAGGAATAGCTATTATTCAGCTTAAAAGCTTAACCAAATTTTAGTTATGCTAACACAGAACTTACATACTTTGATAGAAACTTTCTTGCTATAACTGCAAAAAAATATTTCTCAGAACAAGAGTCCCTATCTAAAACCTTTGAGGCTGGATGTGTTTGAGAACCCAAATCTTTCATAGTAGGGCACTAAGCAGTGTCTCTAACAGAGTGCTAGTAGTATCAACATTGTTCAGAATCCATAACCTCTTTCCATAGACCAAGATATCCCAGCACTTCCCTCAAAGCCTTCCATGTTTGCCTGAAGAAATATCCAAATTTAGGTCAACATTAGCAAGTTTTACTTACATGATCTTCTCATATGCATATACATTTTATAATCTATTCATCAGTTATATTTCTGTTATTATCAGTTGATACACCTGCTATAACAACGGGGAGTATGCCTGCAGTGTCATGAGTTTCTAGGGAAACTAGGCTCTCCTTTCGGGGCTCTTCTCTTTTTAATATTGTTACTATTATTAGTGTCTTATGTGTTTGTATGAGATTTCAGTTGTTTCTCTTCTTGTACCTTTCTGTGAGTTTTGGCATCTGACTCAGGCTCATACAATGAACACTTGCTGAGTGATCATACCGGCCCATTTCCTTCTTTCCTTTACTTTCTTTGAGACGGAGTCTCACTGTATAGGCCTGACTGGACTGGTACTTTCTCATGTAGACCGGGCTGACTTCAATCTGACAGAGAATACCTTTGCTTCCCTTGAGTGCTGCGATTCAAGATGAGCACCACCACATCTGGCTAGCCTCTCTATATGAGCCTTCAAAGTCCCTAAAGTAGACTGTCATGCCTTTAGACCAGCACAATGCATGGGTGTATTCTTGCTACTGTTAAAGGTTTCTTCACATTTTATTTTGATACTGTTTCCTGTACCCACTTAATCTGAAGGTTTACAGAGAGGAGAGGTGAACATCAGGGAAGGATCCTTTGGTATTGGGAAGTAATACCTTCACAATGGCATGCCAAGTCTCTTTCCCCTAAATTCCTTTGTGTTGCTTAAATGTGGGCTACCGGAGATGTTTATATGTAGTTGGTCCTTGGGACCAAGTACTCTATAAGGATGAAGGCTGAGGTTCTTGCTGCATTGAGTCAGATAATGCTCATCTCAAAAGAATAAGAGCTTCTGTGTACAGCCGGCATAAGCCAGCTAAGTGGAACAATTTTCAAAAGTTCTTAGTGATCTTGTTTCTCCCTGCTTGTGTGACTCAGCCATGGCTTTGGACCAGTAATTCAAACAGGAAACATGATTTTGTTTCTGAAGACCACAGCACACTCATTTCTGCAACATTCAGGATTTAAACTCTTAGTACTTGAGCCAGGTGTTCTGACACATTCCTTTAACCCTAGCACTTGGGAGGCAGAGGCAGGCAGTCTCTGTGAATTCAAGCCCCCCCCCCCCGCCTTGCTCTACATATTGAGTTCCAGGACAGCCAAGTTTACAGAGTGGGACCCTGTCTCAAAAGCAAATAAATAAGATCAATCCATAGCACTTGGAGGCTCCAAATAATTCTTTATCTAATTTTGGAGTGGATGCAGGAAGATGACTAAGCAACTGAGCCTTGGATCCGTGTGGCTTGTCTTCTAATTCATTAGAATTAGGTCTTCTAATTCATCGACACCAACCCTCATCACCTTGGTCCCCACCACCATGGGGCCTCTTGATTCTGCAGGAACTCAAGTCACAGAAGTGAGCCTAGCTCATGACCTCAACCACAGGGGCTTGGGGTTCAAGGTTTGGAATGGAGGGTGATCTGATCTTAAACAATGACCATTAAACAGACATGGAGACCCTCGGCTGTTAGATTGCTGTAAAGAAAACGAAAACAACTCAAGAGCAAGAGCTGAGAGGAAACTGGGGAGGTTGTGCCACACTCTGTCTCCAGGACTTGGGTTTACTTGAAGTCCTCAGTAGGATTTTGAGCATCTGCCAGAGCAGATGCATTTCTTACAGGCAGTACACCTAGACTGTGAAACAGGTGGGGTTGGTTGGTTTTTGTCCACTTGAGACCAGCTAGAATCATCTGTGAAGGAACCTCAGTTGAAAAGGCACCTTCTTCAGATTGGCCTTTGGGCAAGTCTGTGACTCATCTGATTGCTGTCAGAGGGTCCAGCCCACCCAGAGAGATGCCACCCCTAGGCAGGTGGTCCAGGGCAATATAAGAAAGCAAGCTGAGTAAGCCAGCAAACAGAACTGTTCTGCAGACCCTGCTTCAGTTCCTGTCCTGAGCCCCTGCCCTGACTTCCCTCAGTGATGAATTATGACATGGAAGTGTAAAATGAAATAAGCCCTCTCCTCCCCAAGAGGCTTTGGTCATGGTGTTTACCACAACAATAGAAAGCATACTAGAATATAAGGCCTTGTCTACCCACCTTTCACAAGAAAACTGTTTCTGCTGGACTCTTTGAATGGCAACAATGATGCATTTTGAATTTTACCATCTGCTGGGATCCAGAGAAACAACCTCTCAGAAGCAATCTGGTGTTGCCACAGGAGTTTGGTGCGTTTTTGTGTATAGACCAATCCGGGGAAGCTCTGCCATGTTCTGCTGACGCTTAGCAACTTCAAAACATCGGAGTGGTCAGATGAGTTGGTCTGGATTAGTCCGATTGTAGAAGTGTTTGCGGCCACCCCACCTATCCTAGTGAAAGCTGCTTCAGACCACAGCTGCAGAAAAGGGGAGCTGGGACTCCTTGAGGGTGACCCAAGACTGGCAGGAAATGAAGATGGCAAGGACAGCGGACTATGATCTATTTCAGACTTGGAGTTCAGTGAAGGAGAGGAATTTTGTTTAGGGACAATTTCCCCTTAGCGAATTAGAGGAAAATTTACGTTTGTCAAGTTTGGGGAATTTTTTCTCCTCTTTAGGTTTACGGTGCAAACTCCAGGGATACATCTAAATAAGATTTCTTTATGCCAGGGTATCTGCGTAATAAAGCATCACATTGTGCTCCATAAACTTAGAGAATTTATGTGTCAATAAAAAATAAAACTATAGAAAAGAAAATAGAAGGCATCTTTGCTGCTTGAAAGAACCCATAACCTTGGACTAATTTATTGTTTGCTGTGACTCACTTCAGAGGCATTTGGGGACAATAACTAAATGCAAGAAATTCTCTCAGAGCTCTGAGGGATAGCGATGAAGAGATTGATGTGGGGGGGATTTCTCCAAGTCGGGGGGGGGGGCTGACAGCATTAGAATATTGTTGGGCTCTGAAGGGCTCATCAGCTTTTCCTGACTTGCCTGAACAGCTAAGAGCGCCCCGGAAGAGCGGAAAAGAAGCCTGTCCTCCTCTGACATCTCAGGCAATCCAAACCGGAAATGGAAGAAACAACTGTGGTCTCTCCTCGCCCAAGAGGATAAGGTTGATAAGGAGAATGATAAGAGTCCCCGACAGGCCTGGGTGTTGTGTTGTGTTTTACATGTCGATGGGATGCTGCAGTTGGAAGTATGCATCTACGTAATGATTGGCCCCTTGCCTCCTTACCTTCAAACAAAGCTGAACCTCCTCCCAGAGACAGGCCAGCTGCTGTTTCTTACCCAGAGGGATTTTGCTCCCCAGGAAACTCTTCCTGAAAAAGTTGTTGAGCTGTAGCACTGACTGCTCTTCCAGAGGACCCAGATTCAATTCCCAGGACATGGCAGCTCACAACTGTCTGTAACTCCAGTTCCAGGGGACTTGACACCCATGACAAAGTACCAATGCACATAAAATAAAAGTAAAAATAACTATATGGTAGATAACCAGAAATCGAGAGGTAAGATAAGAGGAGATAAAGGGATATGAATAAGAAAGTAAGAAGTCAATGGATTTTTATTTGCAGATAAAGTTTCCTATGCAATGTCTCCAACAGAAAAATTCTATCTGATAAGCAACTTTAAGACAGTTGAGAGTTACAAAATTAACATACCCAATGTAGAAACCTTCTGAGAAAAAAAATTAGGGCAACTATCTCACATTTGCTTCAAAAATTACCCCAGGATAAACCTAACCAAGGAAATGAACAGTCTTTACAAGAAAAACTTTGAAACCCTGACAAAAAATGGTACGGAAGACACTAGAAGCTGGGAGGACCTCAATGTTTCTAGATTGGTTGGTTGGTGGAAGACACTAGAAGATGGGAGGACCTTAATGCTTCTAGATTGGAACTGAAACTGTGAAAATGGTTTCCTTAAAAAAAAATCAATCTACATACAAGATTTCATACAATTTTTCATCACAGTTCTATTGTGGAGTATTAGTTGAAAATTTGTTACATTTGTTTATGCTGTGAAATATTAGTTTAATGATACAAAAATGTGCTGCATTCTTTTATGTTGCATTTGTTTAACTCAGTAAAACTCTTAGTTTGCCTGTCTAAAACACCTGATTGATCTAATAATGAACTGAATGGCCAATAGCTAGGCAGGAGAGAGAAATAGGCTGGCTTTCAGGCAGAGAGAATAAATAAGAAAGAAAAGGAGGAGAGAACACCAGGAGCCAGTCACCCAGCCAGCCAGTCAGCCATGGAGTAAGAAGAAAAGCAAGATATATAGAATAAAGAGAGGTAAAAAGCCCAGAGGCAAAATGTAGTTAACGGGGAAACAGGATAATTTAAATCAAGCTGGCTAGAAATGAGCCAAGCTAAGGCCAGGTATTCCTAAGTAAGAATAATTCTCTGTATATTTATTTGGGAGCTGGGTGGCAGGTCCCCAGAGAGTTAAAAACAAAACAAAAGAACCAACTAAGCAAGTCAATACCACTATTCACTGAAAAAAGAATCTTAAAATTCATATGGGAGTCTCAGAAGATCCCAAGTAGTCAAATCAATGCTGAGCAAAAAGCTTCATGACAAAGACAATCTTTTCAACAAATGGTGATGGAATAACCGGGTATCCACTGTCTCTTGTATGTGGATCCTAACTTGTATGTCTATATAAAATGAAAGTAGAAACTAAATTCCTAAGAGAAAGCAGGGCAGGGTTGAAGGCTATGTGAAAGACAAGAGGGAAATTGTAGGGAAATTGCTTAACAAAAAATATGTGTAACACCACACCAGCTACACACATTGAAATTTTGTTTTGGTTTTCAAGACAAGGTTTCTCTGTGTAGCTCTGGTTGTCCTGCAATTCACTCTGTAGACCAGAGTAGCCTTGAACTCAGAGATCTGCTGGGATTAGTGTGCCAAGACTACCTATTTGACTTTGAAAATTTTAAAAACAATGGGAAAAAAAGCCAAAGTAACCACTAAAAAACTAAAATTCATGTTTAAAAGATTAAAATTTTTGGCAATATTAAACTTGAAAACAATTTACTCTTTGATGAAAAACCTAAAAACAATTCAAAAGGCAAGAGAGAGGTGCCTAATCTCAAACACAGAAATTATTCCCGCTCGCCAGTAAGAGTAGCCAACACAGTGGAAGCATGGGAAAGCGCATCAGTGTGGACGTCCAGGGAGCAGAAAATCCGGCTCAGTGTACTGTCCATCAGAGACCGCTCACTCACACCAACAAGGTGCTTTTCCTCACGAGACAAGGTTAGGAAGGCTAGCAACACCCCTTCTTCTCACACAACAGCAAAATCCCATCAAAAGAAAAACTTGGAACAAATTGGGGGAAGGTTCATACTTTAAATCGTATGCAATAAATAATAAGTAAATAAATCTTATGCAGTTCTTAAAAGAATGATGATATATTCTATATATTTGGAAATGTGTCTGTTTTCAAACGAAAAAAGAAGCCTGCTTCTGAACAGTAATACAGCATTTTTCATTGGAAAAAGTTTTTTGAGATGATTATATAATTGCATCATTTCCCCCTTCCAATTCCTCCTTCCAAAATCCTGCCATATGCCCCCTTTACTCTCTTTCAAATTTATGGCTTCTTTTTCATTAATTTTAGTTAATTTCTCATTAGCTAATATATTCCTAAATTTGTAAATACAAGTTGCTCAGTCTGTATAATGTTACCTGTATGTATGTTTTCAGGGCTGACTATTTGGTATTGGCTAGCCAATCGGTGCACTCTTCCCTGGGGAAGACTGTTCCTCCCACCCTTAGCTGCCTGGAGTTCTTTGTGTAGGGTTGAGGTCTTCTGAAACCTTCCCTGCACCCCATCCATGTTGACCTGTCAATTGGTATCATCTTTGTTCAGCTCCTGGTTATGCAGTCATATTGGTGAGAATTTGTGGGTGAAGCTTCTAACATTCCTAGGAGACATGCGCTCACAGCACTTAAGAACAGTAAGCCCAGCAGGCTCTCATTTTTAAAAAATCAAGCAGTTTTACTTTGTAAACCAGTGAACACATCCGTATCAATGATGGTGAAGAGGGTCCATTGGTTCATACGAAGTGTGCCCATTTACTAAGGTGTGCCCACACTGCAATGCGGCCGTTCTAGAGGTGGTGAGAAATACACTTTCTGCCCCAGCCCTGCTCTCTCATTTACTGTTTTATTATTATTATTATTCACAGAACCTAATGTACATCAATTGGCTTTCACATTAATGCCGTCCAAGGGCACAGTGATAAAGAGGATGAGGCCTTAACATACAGACATGGATATTATACACGTTTTTTTCTACAATCTCTATAGACGTTTCTGAAATCTTTCAGCCTTAGGAGGCAAACACAAGCCAGGTTGTCAAAAATTTAATCTGCTGAGAATTTTATTTTCGATCAGCTGGGATTGTGAGAAAACAACCTCATTGCCATCACCATCAGCAGCAGCACCATCAGCAGCAGCACCATCAGCAGCAGCAACATTCCAAAAGATTTGTAAAAGGCTCACGCTTGATGCAGAATCTGGTATTGGCCACTTCATTTTTATTAATGCTTGATGATTGCATAGAAATACTAACTTATTATGCTATTCACACGTGTGCCACTTGATGTACCTGCAACCATCCCAGACCAAATGACCCGTGGCTCTGGCTGACAGCTTGACTAAAGCCTATAGCACCCTGAGCAGAGGATCCGGATGAAGCTTGTGCAGACCCATGGCCCAAGCCAACAGAAATAATAATAGTGTGATGTTTTCAATTGCTAGACTGTGATAGGTTCTTATGCTGCTTACAATTAATACTTAGTAATTCGTGTACTGGAAAGTGTGCATCAGGTTTATAACTATTTGTGTGTGTGTGTGTGTGTGTGTGTGTGTGTGTGTGTGTGTATTTGATCTGTGTAGGTATGTATGGGCATACACATACCATGGTGCACATGTAGAGGTCAGAGGTCAATTATCCCGGCCAGCGGGATGTGAACTGGTGATCCCTGATAAACCTAGGGGAGAGGAATGAAGGGGCAAGAGACACGAGAAATGACGGCAAGACAGGATTTCTGATCAAGCCGTCCCATTTATTCTTTTTTCAGAAGCTGTTAAATAGCAAACGGGCAAGGGGGGGGGGAGGGAAAGGTGTCAGGGGGTAGGGAAGGGTGTCAGGAAACTCAGGTCTGCTGGAATTCAGGTCCGAAGGTGTCCAAGCTGTAAATACTGAGGGTCTGTGATTGTTGACTAACAAAGGAAAATGCTAATGAGTTCCAGAGCCTGGTGTCTGCAGGTTTCTGCTAAGAGATAGGATGGCAGGTTGATTTCCTAGACCCTGCAGAGGGGATAGAGGTAAATATTTTTATTAATTTGTGAGCTTAAGATGGCTGTAACCAAAATGCAGATCTCAAAATACAGGTCTTTGCTTCCGGCACTCCATCAAATTGCCTGTAGGCAAGTCTGTAGGGTATTTTCTTGATTAATGATTGATGTGGGAGGGCTCAGCCAACTAGGGGTGGAGCCATAGGTAGTCTTGGGTGCTATAAGAAAGCAGGCTAAGCAAGCCATAGGAGCAAGCCAGTAAGCAGCATTCCTCCATGGCTTCAGCTTTAGTTTCTGCCTTCAAGTTCCTGCCTTGAGTTCCTGCCCTGACTCTTTTTATAATGAGTTGTGATCAGTATGTGTAAACCAAAGAAACCCTTTACTCCCCAAGATGCTTTTGGCCTTGGTGTTTATCAGAGCTATAGAAAGCAAAGTAGGACCATGTGGGATCCACAGTTGGAACTCACGTCTTCCCAATTCTCTTTGGGTTAATTTAAGATGTAAGAGCTGGCTAGACATATGCTTAAGCTATGGGCCAAATAGTATTGTAATTAATTTCGTTGCTGTGTGATTATTTTGGATCTGGGTGGCCAGGAATAAACAAACAGGCTCTGCCTACATCACATTTTCTTTATTTCATCACTGATAAGATTAGGTTGCTTGTATATCTTAGCTACTGTGTCTAGTGCCACAATGAGGGACGACACACTGATGTCATTTTCTTTGGCTATATACCCAAAACTGAGATTGCTAGAATCTACGGTAGCTCTGTGTTTTTATTTTTTATTTCTGTACTGTTTGTCATAGTGACTATGCCAATGTATATTCCCAGCCACAGTGTACAAGGTTCCCTTCTCTGGGCACAGTTACCCGTACTCACTATAGTGATAATCATTCGTATTAGAATGAAGGGAAATCGTACTATGGAAATTTTAGTTTTATAAGCAAAAAACAAGCAATTGAAAAGCAAAATTAAGGAAACAATTTCTTTCCAAATACTACCAAAAAGGTTCAAAAATACTTGGAATTTTATTTACCAAATGACTGAAACCTATGAAGGACCATTGAGAGAAATTAAATAAGACTTAAATATATAAGTACAGATGTTTCACACTTGTGTTCTGGGAAAACTTAATAGCAAGTTGCTAATTCCCTCCATATTAACCTACTGACCCATCACAATCTTTATAAAAATCCAACAGGCTTCCCTAAAATTTGCAGAGAGCACAAGGAACCCCAAAAAGTCAAATCCACTGTGGAAAGGAGCAAGGTCAGAGGCCCTACGTGGCTTGACTGAAGATTCCATATAATGCTCCAGTAATGGAGACCGTGTTGTGCTACCACAAACAGGAAGAGATGAGTGGGTTAGGATAGAGAATCCAGAAGTAATTTTACATGCTTATGGCCCATGCATTTTGAAAATGGCCTCCAAGGTAAACAGTAAGGTTTGAATTTCTTTTTTAATAAATAGGGCTGGCAAAACTGCACATCTAATGTGGAAAAAAAAAGGCAACTCGGACTCCTTTTTCTCATAACAAAGCAAAAATTCACCCAAGAAAAATTATAGACCTCAATACGAGGGTTGAAACTATAAACTTTTCAGCAGTAAAAAGAGATGAAAATCTTTGTGACCTTGGTCTGGGCAAACATTTCTTAGATGTGATACCAAAAAGCATCCTTGTGTAAATAAGAAGTTGACAGGTGGCATTCATCAAACTGAAATTTATTTGGTCTTCAAAGGACAACATTAAAAAGATGAACTGTCAAGCCATAGATTGGGAGATAACATGTAAGACAGTTACCTGATAAAGGACTTGTATTTAGTACGCATGTTAAGCCTTAGTAACTCAGTATTAAGACAAACGTTTCAGCAATGGGCAACATATTTGAAGAGACAATGCACCCAAAGGTATACAACTGGCAAATGAGAACTTACGGAGACAGACTACATACTGTTTCACATTAGAAAAGTGCAAATTAAAGCCAAGACGAGCTGGGGCACAGGTGTTAGCATAACAGAATACTATTTGTCCACAAAAAAAAAAGAATTAAGGTATAGCAGGAGTAATAAAAACCCAGAGACAGATATTGGAATTCAAGCTGAAGGTCAGAAAAGCAGAGCAGTAAACCACTAGAGAGACCTTTTACCTCTACCAATGCTCAGACGAAAGGGGCGATTCTCACACTACCCAGACAGCACTGTCTCCACCAAACCTCAGACTCCACACTTCAGTGAGCTCCTGTCTTTTCCTCTTTATATTCCTTTCTCAGCCCATTTTATCGCTCTTGTCTCCACTTCCCTAGTGCTGGAATTAAAGGTGTGTGACTCCCAAACCCTGGGATTAAAGGTGTGAGCCACCACCACGTGGATCTGTTTCTGGATTGATCTTGTGTAGCCCAAGGGAGCCTTGAACTCACAGAGGTCTGCCTGCCTCTGGCTCCTGAGTCCTGGGATTAAAGGTGTGTGCCACCACTTCCTGGCCTCTAGTAGCTTAGCTTTGCACTCTGATCTTCAGGCAAGCTTTATTTATTAAAATACAAATAAAACATCACCACATTAAGGCCTTCCATTTGTGACAATGTGTATAGACTCAGAGACCAACCGTCATGTCAAATGAAATCATCCCGGAACAGAAAAGCAAGTACCACATCGTGTCCCTCATATACGGGATATAAGATGTTGAATTTACAGAAGTTGAAAGGAGAATGGTGCTTTTTGGAGGGCAAAGAGAGTGGGTGGAGGGAGAGATAGAGATAGACTGGTCAGTGGACACTGGGCTACAGTTAGCAGCAAAATGTTCTGCTGTGCCCAGTATGGTGACGTTGATGACACTTTTGTGTGTGTGTGTCAGCTTTTGAGTTGGTGACAGTATTGTTGGCCCTCTCGAGGTCTGAAACACAACAACAGACAATATAAAGATGCTTCCAAGCCCAAGAACTTGACAATATTCTTGGGAAAGTCAGGAAAAATAAAAGAAAGCAAATGTATTTTTACATGTATGAGTCCCATGTTGACAAACACTATCAAGGTAAAAATGGCCATGTGAGATATTAAGCAGTGATGGAATCAAGTAGAAAAGTGCAGGGACACATGCTTAACTGAGGAAATTCCCCCAAATGAATGTCATTTCTGTCCAATCCTAAAGAGATGAAATACAGAGAAGAGGTGTCACCAGACAGCTAACAACAGGAACAGAGGCCCAAGCAGAGAAAAACAAACTTACTAGAGACCATGCAAGAGATGTGTTTGAGGCACTAAGAGGGCGTGGGAGGAAAGAGCCCATTCTCAGGCTCTTTCCCAGAACACTTTACCCTGAGTGCTGAGGTTAAGAATCACAGCGCAATCAGCCGCACAGACTGGATCTTGTTCATCTTACAGAGGACGCTGTGAGGCTCAGGGGTGATTCACTCAATCAGCTGCAGCAGACAGAGAAACTTCAACCCTTAGCAGAGTACCCTTCAGACTAGAGGTTTTGCTTGCTCGCCTCTGCAAAGACCTCTACCGAAACTCAATCTCGCTTTGTTATATTTGCTGTTTGGGATGCATTTACCTAAAAGGCAGGTGGAAAGTGGAGACTAAAATCTTGTTTTCCCGAGATGTGGCATCATCTCTACCTTCACCTGTTCATTCTACCCCAATCATGGAGAACCTAGAATTCAACTCTAAAATTCAGTTTTTCCTTTAGTGGCAAAATCGATTTTGAAATAGCTATTTAAGATGTTCTCCAAAGTGGCAGTCCAGTGTCAACATACGGAGAGTTTGAGCAGCCCAGGCAAAATTAATTACATTAAAAATTTATTACTTTATCAGGAGAGTGAGGCAGATGAGGACAGGATTTTGGAAGTTGAGCAATTTTTCAGAACTAAACATTCAAAAGCACAGTCAGAACACACACATAGAGAAAATCAGGTTTTTATACCAAAGAAATTTAAACTGCCAAATGCCACAATGGTGTTGAGAAACTTGGAGGGGAGGCACCATTTGGGGAATTCTGGGAACATGACGAGCAACTTTGAAGGCAGCTGCTGGTGAGGAATGAAAAGGTTCTAGATCAAAGGTCAGAAAACTTGGGGGTCCAAGGAGACCTTCCACCACCTAGTCATGTGAACTCGGGCATCTTTATTCATAAAACAGAATTTCCTGAAGTGCTCCCTAGGCCCCTTCTAGGCCCACCACACTGCCTGCAGAACACAATGTTCTGATCCGAGTACTCACAACTATTCAGTCAGGTCCAATTCATCAAGCCATAGAGGGGTTTAATATTTAGCTAGTGATTTTGAGCATGACTTGGTAACTCAAGTAAGTGGTGGCCTCATGATATATCGAACACATCAGCTTGCCGCTGCTGCTAAAGTGCCTTGGGTTCTGACTTTGCACAGCTAAATACTGTTTCCTTGAAATGCGACCTCCCATTCTCGATGTATTGTTTTCCTCTGGCCAAGTCATTCCCACTTCTAGAACCTGTCTGGCGTGGAGAGAATGCGGCCACCTTTTGAAAGGGTTTGAGAACTCGAAAGAAGAAATGGCACCTCAGCGTCCTTCATTTTCACATATGTGCAATACCTAATGTCATTGCAACCTCTTTACATGCACACAAACACTCAGTCACCATTGCCTAGATCTCCACAAGGTTAGTAAAACAGCACAGACGGGGTCACCACTGTGCCATCAACGTTACTTAGAAAGGCTTGAAAGCCAAAACCATGAATGGCTAGGGGTGGGAAGTGGGGTTTCACTGAAAATTGAAATGCCTACTGAATATTGCACATTGTACTGGATTTGACCCTGGGAACAGTAAAGATACAAAGGGTTGCTTGGATGTAAACATAATTTTTGGACAGGGTCTCACTCCATTGCTCAGGCTAACTTCAGACTCACAATCCTCCTGTCTCACTTCCTGAGTGCCTATGCCACCACCGCCAGCAGGAGAATTTCTAACTGTGACTCTTTAGAGACTGAACTTGATGGTACAACAACAAAATTTCAGCTCAAGATGATCAACATCTGATAAACCTAATCCCAAACAAGAGAAGACTGCCCACTGCCAGATGCTAGAATCTCCACGTACAAACATTAGCTGTGGCTTTTATCCACGGCCTTTCTTGCCTACCCAGTTCCCTGTCATAATCCCAAGAGCAACATTACCCCAGAGAGATTCACAGGCACACATCTAAGTCAAGGCAGGGAAATGAGGCAACTGAAAAATGGTTCAGTTGTAGATACACTAAGTGTTCTGGGAAGTGCATATACATTTGAAAGCTAATTGCTTCTTTAAGTTCTTTGAGTATCGTATTCATGGATTTAAAAAATTACTGATTTACTTGATGAAGAGTTTAGCAAATGAAGAAATTGAAGCTTAATTTCCAGATGCTTTGATTGCTCCTAAACGCTTTTAGTTTTTTTTTTTAATGTGTTTTAGAATGCTTTAGAATCCTTCACTCTGGAAATATAAACCCGCTACTTAATCACACAATAAGTGAACCCTGGCATCCAAGCTGGTCAAGGGACCTGACCTGGAAGTATCTTTTCTGGACTCTGTTGGGAGAGTCATCTGTCTTCTGCTGCTCAAGTCACTCCCCATCTCCATGGAAAATTTCAGAATGTTCTCATAGCTATAAATCTCTAGCCTAATAGGACACGTGCTAGCCTGTGAGACTGCACATTCCAGGGTGTGGAAGCTTTTGATTTGGTTCTTTTCCTACAACTGATGGGCTTGCCTGCCTCCTCTTTCCACCATGCCCCCAAACCAGCAGTCATAATCATACTATGCAAAGGTGTCCTGAAGATGCCTCAGACCAAAGGTTACAGCCGGTTCTTGGATTAAACGTGCAAAGTTCAGAATTAGATCCAGACTCCTTGCCATTGTGTGTTCTGGGGAAAAGTTCTTTTCTCTCTCCGAGCCTCGGTTTTTCCCTCTGTATAATGGAGGGAGTCATCTCTACTATAATCATCATAAAACTCAAACAAGATTATATAGTAACACACATGCATGCACACAGGTCCACACACGCTAGCGCACACACAGGCACAGCCTAGTTCTTGGCACACATGCACACATACACACACTCACGCACACGTACACACACATGCACAGTACACTCACACACACGTACACACACATGCACACATACACACACTCACGCACACGTGCACACATACACACACTCACGCACACGTACACACACATGCACACATACACACTCACGCACATGCACACACACATGCACACATACACACACTCACACACACGTACACACACATGCACACATACACACTCACGCACATGCACACACACATGCACACATACACACACTCACACACACGTACACACACATGCACACATACACACATGCACACGTACACACACATGCACACATACACACACTCACGCACACGTACACACATGCACACATGCACACGTACACACACATGCACACATATACACACTCACGCACACGTACACACACATGCACACGTACACACACATGCACACATACACACACTCACGCACACGTACACACATGCACCCACATAGCCTAGTTCTTGGTGCACAGTCAGAACTTGCAACAGAAATTAATGTTGTCACTGTTATTTCTAATTCCTGTTTGAAAACTGTCCACACCCCCAGAAAATCAGTGCAAGTCTCTGACTCTTTCAGTGGAAGGGAAACGAAAACTCTTGCCACCCAATTTAATTTTCAGATGTGAAAACTCATGTCTTTCTGATCTAAGAGGCGAGTACCCAACCTCCAGAACCAAAGTTAGACATTATTCTGTTGCACACTCAAGTCTGCTCATTCTTTGGTGTGTATGGAATTCTTTCTTTTGCTTTCTTTCTTCTTTTCTTTTTCTCTTTTCCTTTCTTTTCTTTCTCTTTTTCTTTTTAGGTCACTTTCACTTTTAATTTTAACTAGTTATCCTGTGAGCCTTAGGCAAATCAAAATAGCCATGGGGGAGAAAAATCTGAAAATAGTGCAAAATAATTAGGAAGACAAGCCTAGCTAGAAGGGAGGAGTGTAAGGTTTAAATAGGCTGGCTTGAAATATTATAGAATAATGTTATTGCAAGCGGTGATAGTGTCTTTAATTTTCTAAACATTTGGGGTCCCTCTCCTCAGAAAAATGCTGCCAAGAGCAATGCCTAGCATCAATTGTACATGTGATGTTCAGTGTCCCCTACATACCACTAACACTTGGGATCCGAAGAGCTCCAGGTTCCCAAAGTTTTCCATTGCGTATGCACAATGAGCTGTCTTTTGTATGAGAGCCAAGTCCAAATACAAAATTCACTCACGTTTGATATGCACTTTATATACACTGGTCAAAGGGAATTTTATAACAATATTTTAAATAACATTGTGGATGAAACCAAATTTCGTGTTGTACAGAATTTCCCACTTAAAGTGTTCTGTCAGTGTTTAAGAAGTCGAAGATTTTGGAGCATTTGGGTTAGAGATTTTTAAATTAGGCGTCCCAAATATATTTTACAAATATAATAATATTAAGAAGTCCCCACCGGCCCTCCTCGCTGCTGTCTTTCAGCTAAAGAAGAGTTAAGGTTTTGAAGAAGAGAAAGGATAAGCACAATGCTCCTCCCCTGAGATAGACGGCAGTTTAGCAAGAAATAGAAAATGGATCCCTCATAGTTGGGTAACGCCCTTCCTGCTTCAGGAAGCTGGTCCACTGAAGCCCAGGCAGAAGAGGAGATGAAGGACAGAGTCTTGCTTAAACTGGACTAAGCATCTCATAGATATCTTTTGAGACATAGATCTATGTTGGTTTCCTTTTGCTATGATACAATGGCCACAGCATGCTGCCTATAAAGAAAATAGGTTTATTTGCTTACTTTATATTGACTAGTTTGCCCGTGCATCTGTGCATGCCATGGTGTGAATCTGAGGATCAGAACAAGGCTCAGGAGTTGGTCCTCTTCTCCCACGTGGGTCCTGAGCCTGCACTCAGATCATCAGGCTTGGAGACAAACACCTTTACCTGCTGAGCCATCTGATCTGACTGAAAAAGAGGCTCATGCAGCTCATAACTTTGGAAAGTAAGAGTCTCGGACTCAAACCTCGTTTGTTTGGCCTCTGATAGGGGCCTATCAATAGGTAACATCATGTTGGGGGCATGGAAGAAACAGAAGTTACCTTGCTAGACAGGAAACCAGAGAGACTGGAGTTCCACAGTTCCTTCTGGGGAAAAAAAAGCCCTAAATGACCCAAAGCCTTCCTTCCCTTACTCTCCTCCCTACTCCCTCCCAGCATCCCAGAACATGAATCTTTAGAGGGAACCCCAAACATATCTATAACAAAATCCTTGAAGTTTTTGAGGTGGGAACTGTTGGCCTTTTGCCAATGACTACTGGAGTATATGTCCCTCTCTGGCCAGCTGTCATTAGCCCTCCCAATTGCATCAATAAAAACCAAGGTGCTATCCTTTAGTCCAGTTTCTTTCTGAGCTTTTTACATTAGGTGCTTAGAGTTTAACCCAACTGGATATTATGCCTATGATACACATAATATATAAGTCTCATGTTTCCTGAGACTACAGCTCTTTCCAAATCATATTGGACAGTTTGTTTGTCTCATTAAGATGTTGCTTTTCCATCTGGGCGGTGGTGGCGCACGCCTTTAATCCCAGCACTCAGGAGGCAGAGGCAGGTGGATCTCTGTGAGGTTGAGGCCAGCCTGGTCTACAAGAGCTAGTTCCAGGACATGCCCCAAAGCTACAGAGAAACCCTGTCTCAAAAAACCAAAGCCAAAACAAAAAACAAACAAACAAAAATGTTGCTTTTCTAGCCCTCCTGTTTATAGCTTTGATTCTGAATTAAGTTCCATTTGATTTTTACCTTTTTGTATGTAACTATACAATATGAATTATTTAAGGTTACATTAGAATATTTAGAAAATTGAAGGCAGATAGTTTTCTTCGTTGTGTTTTGTTTGGTCTGGTATTTTGGATTCTAAAGCCAGTTTTCCAAGTACCATGATCTCCTGCTGCACTGCCAGAATTACCTACTTGTGGGTTAATTTAGAAAGTTAACATCTTAGCTGGGCACTGGTGACCCTCGCCTTTAGTGCCAGCACTTGGGAGGCAAAGGCAGGCAGATCTCTGAGGCCAGCCTGGTCTACAGAGAAAGGACAGCTAGAGCTACACAGAGAAACTCTATCAAAAAGACAAAAACAAACACACCGGAAAAATGAATTAAGAACGTTGACATCCTTAGATTCTTTCATTTAGAGACAAGTACAGCTTTTATCTTGTTCTTCTGGGGACTTCACAGTGTTCTTGTTGGTTTATTCCTACCCGGGGTGGGTGGGTGGGGGGCACGGGGACGGGGTGGGGGTGGGGGAACACAGGAACTTTTTAAAACCTTGATGTTGCCGTTAGGAATGGGAATCTGTTGCTTTTCTTTTTCGATAGAGAAAACCAAAGAAGGAAAAAAAGAAAGTAAGACTTGAATGAAAAACAAATAAAAAGAAAGAGAGGAAAGGGAGTGAAGGAGGAAGGGAGTAAATAAAAGGGTGGGGAGGGGAGCGAGAACTCCCCGTGGGTGTGGCTTCCAACTAGGAGGCCTTGAAGGCTGAAGGTTAGGGTGAGCAAGCATTACAGCAGCGGGGGAGCGGGTTTGGACTCAGCCTGGGAATCTTGTGCATTTCTGCTCACCAGCGATGTGATCCTGTTCCAGTTACCCAGTTACAATTCTCACTTGTAAAACGTGGAAAATTACTGCGCTGGCGATCCTAGGGTCAACTGAAATAGCCTAAGGTGGCTGCTTGACGGGCTCTCTCCCCAAAACGGAGTCCCACACAGTGTGTGTCCTCTTCCCCTATGGCTTTCCCTTGCTCCTCGCCGGCTGTGGAAATCCAGGAGTCTGCCCAGGACAACACAGAGCCTTAATCTTACCGTGTTAGGAAATGCATCTTCCAAGACTGCAGAATATACAGGCAAGCATGCCAAAGGGTCTTTTAAAACGCAGTAGAAAAGACACGTGGTAGGAGCTTACTATGAATCTGGAAGAAAAGTCTCGTAATCCTGAAAAAAAAAAAAAGATCACCCCCTACACAAGGAGGCATTGTTGAACTGTGGATCCTTATTTAGGACTAAATTCCCACTGAGAAGTACCCTCTATTTCTACCGAACAAAGGGCGCCTTGTTCAGGGGACAATGCTGGCCACATAGCACTGGAAAGCGTCTCATCCCCATGGTGATGGCAACCCCCACCTCCGCCCCACCCCCAGCACTGAAGCATCTAGAGTGGTGGTACCACCTGACCAGAGCCTCTCCACTGACCGACATCCCTGAGGCTCCAGGGATGGAAAACGGAACTGGGCCAGCGCTCCGGGCCACACAGTCTGCTCACTTCAGGGTTCAAACCCTCTTGGAACGTCAGATTTATGCGGCGTGAGAATGAAAGAGAGGAAGCAAAACTTACAAATCGACTAGAATGCCCCTAAGGAGATCTCTCACTGGCATGCACGGTTGTTCCTATCTGTGGCTCTCTTGCGCGTGAAGAACACTTGCGAATCAGTCCAGATTTAAGATGCCTCTCCCCGTGCTGGGACCTAGAGGAAGCCTGTTCACCTGTCTGAGCCTCAATTTCATCTGCTGAAAAATGGGCTTCATAACTGGGACCTCGGAGAACTGCTCCAAGAATTCAATCAGTCAGATATAAAAACGTGCTCCATCAAAATCAGAATTATTCTATTGTCACATGGTGAACTGCACTTGGAGCCTGTGAAGTCTGTGGTGGTTTAGGATTCTACTTTTCAAAGGAAAATTTGATTTCTCCAATAGCCGAACATGAGCATCATATGACTCTGGGGATAGTGAATGATGTATCTTATTAGGTGATTTTTTTTTTCTTCTTAAAACAGGGCAATTCTCACATACCAGTGGATGGTCCTAGATCCTTGTGTATGTGGGCAGCACAAATTGCTTCAGGAAGTAATAATTTTTTAAAAGGGAGAACCCAAAGTTGGAAGGGGACGAGGAGTTGGGAGTGGATCTGGGAGGAGTTAGGGGGAAGAGTAGGACATTAATATGATCAAAATTCATTGTCTCATTAAAAGTCTCAGAAATTGATAAAAATGCTATATTAAAAAGGAGTGGTTTCAGAGTTGGAGAGATGGCTCAGAGGTTAAGAGCACTGGCACCTCTTACAGAGGTCCTGAGTTCAATTCCCAGCAACCACATGGTGGCTCACAAGCATCTGGAATGAGATCTGGTGCCCTTTTCTGGTGTGTAGGAATATATGCAGACAGAACATTGTATTCAAAATAAATAAATAAACCTTTTTTTTTTAAAGGGGTGGTGGTGGTTTTTCTTAACCACTGAGCCTTGTTTCTATGTGACCCACACACTGACATTTATTCACTGAACCTAAAGGTCGGCTGTATTCAGAGTCCAGTCACATCTACCACACATTCAGCCACTAGCTGGTCAAAGGCCTGACTTCAATCCTTGCACCCCATATGCTGGGTGTGGTGATTCAGATCTGTAACTACTAGGGAGGCAGAAGCAAGAGGATCAGAGCTTCAAGGTCATCCTGGGCTACTTAGTGAGTTCAAGGCCAATCTGAGACGTAGGAGATCCTGTTTTAAACAAACAAACTCAAAAAGAAAGAAATTGCGCACAGACACAGTATCCACTCCCTGCCCTCCCCCCAACTTTTTTCTAGACAAGGTGTCTCTTCGGAGCCTTGACTGCCCTGGAACTTGCTCTAGAGACCAGGTAGTCTCCAACTCAGGGATCTGCCTGACTGCCTCCCCAGTGCTAGGATTTAAGGTATGGGCCACCACACCAGACCTGTTTTTAAGAGCTGTATCAAGCAAGAGTGTTGGAAACAATAATAAATAAACTACATTTTCTTGGGGAACACTGTTTCTCATCAATCAAGTTTAACAATATCAACGCTCTTCTCAAATCCCTCAACTGAGCAATGTAACTCATAAAACTACTTCGCAGTTTCCTTTAGAAAGCAGAAATGCGATCATTCATTGTGAAGGGATGTTAGATTATTTTTTTCCAAAAGCCTTCTCTGGATCAACGGAGATAATATTGTGTTTTCTGTTTTTGGGTTGGTCCATTTATGTGGAATGTATTGCATTTATTGATTTGTGTGTGTTGAACCAATATCCCTATATCTCTGGAATTTGCTAATGTGATCATAGTGAATGATCTTTTTATTGATAGATTAGTTGATATATTTTAAATTTTGTATATGTGGGGAGTGTGTACATGTGAGTCAAGGTGCCCTCAGAGATCAGAGGTGATGGATTCTCCTGGAGGTGGAGATACTGGTGGTTATGAGCTACCAAATGTGAGTGCTAAGACTTGAACTTGGGTCCTGTCAGAGTAGAATATGTCCTTAGCCACCAAGTCATCTCTTCATCTCCTACAGTTTATTTTATTTATATTGTGAATAATCTTTTTATGTATTCTTGAATTTGTTGAGAGTTTTCCTGAGAATATTTACACCTGTGTCCATCAGAGAGCTTGATCTGTAATCTATCTGAGCCTGGACTTTTTAGAATTGAGACTATAAAAATGTTTTATTAACATATGTATTAATTATTCATAGTAATGATCTACATTATAATGCTTTCATACCTGTACAGAATGTAATTTGATTTATTCACCCTTTATTACCCTATCTTCATTCCCTCCCACTTTTATTAATGTTCTTCCTCTTCCCAAGTAGTTCCTCCTCTACTTTCACACCCCTGCCTTGATTATAGGAGCAAGGGCACATCACTGAGGAAAATCTCAGTCTCCTCATGGATCACTAACTGCACATAAGTCCTCAGTAGAGCTAGGGATCTATGAACTCCTCCCTCTTCTATGGTTGGGTATTGACAGGTCAAAATTTGTGTAAAACTTGTGCATGTAATCATGGTTGTTGTGAGTTCACAAGTGAAGCTTCCTTGTCTGCCTGGAAGTCAGCATGCCACCCCTGTTCTCCCCAAGTTAGGGGGGCTTTATTTTATTATTGCCTAAATTTTGTGGCTTGCTATACATCTATTTACATTATTTATTTCACTTTGGCTTAATTTTGATAGGTCATATGCATCCATGAACCACC
This sequence comes from Microtus pennsylvanicus, assembly GCF_037038515.1. NCBI lineage: Eukaryota > Metazoa > Chordata > Mammalia > Rodentia > Cricetidae > Microtus > Microtus pennsylvanicus. The sequence continues at coordinate 97,269,265 of NC_134583.1, forward strand.
CATTCCTTTTAGATTTTCCAATTAAGCAAAATACAAGTGTCTTTAAAGTATCTCCATTTTTTCACCCTTTTATTTTTTTATACATATTTGCTTCAGATCAATTTCTAAGACAGGTTTTGGTAACTGAAGGGCCCATATGAGTGTTTTATATTGTCTATACCCAAGGTATGCTGTGGACAGTCTGAACTAAAACAGGATATAGCATCTTTGTAAAGACAGGCTTAGAAATAAAAATCCAGTAATTTAGAATGCTTCTTTCCTGTGGCTGAGGGCTTGAGTCACACATCCAGCTAGGTATAGCCAGAAGCCCAGAGTATAGACCACCAAGAACAAAACCAGGTACTGGCTGTGATTTCCTGTATTTCACTGGTATCTATTGTGATGCTTTCCTTGTAATCTCTAATTTCATTAATTTGAGACTCCACCCCCAGGGGGTGGGGGTTGTTTTGTTGAACTTATTTATCTTTTCAAAGAAACAATACTGTTTCCTGAAATCTTCATATGGATTTTTAAATTTGCATTTTGTTAATTCTACCACTATTTTTTTCCTTTCATTAACTAAGTTTGAATTTGACTTGCTCTTTTTTTCAAGGTCCTAAGGTGCATCATTAAGTTGTTTGAGATTCCTCCACTTTTTAATGCAGATACTTATAGCTATGAACTTCTCTGTTTAGGATTACTTTCATTGTATCTTTTTTTTTAATTTATTAGATTTTTTTTAAAAAAAATACCAATCCAAGTTCCCACTTCCTCCCCCTCCTTCCATTTCCTCTATACACCCTCTCACCCCCCCCCCTTCAATCCTCAGAGAGGGTAAGGCATATTGTTTTGTGGAAGGTCCAAGGCCCTCCCTACTATATCTAGGCTTGGCAAGGTATACATCCAAAGAGAATAGATTCCGAAAAAGCCAGTACATGTGGTAGGGATAAATCCCAGTGCCACTGCCAGTGGCCCCTCAGTCTGTCCCAGCCATACAACTGTCAACCACATGCAGAGGGACTAGTTTGGTCCTATGCTTGTTCCTTCCCAGTCCGGCTAGTGTTGGTGAGCTCCCGTTAGCTCAGGTAGACCGTTTTAGTGGGTGAACCCATCATAGTCTTAACCTCTTTGCTCATATTCTCATTCCTCCCACTCTTCAACTGGACTTTGGCAGTTCAGTCCAGTGCTCTGATATGGGTCTCTGCTTCTGTTTCCATCTGTTGCTGGATGAAGGTTCTATGGTGATATTTAAGATATTCATTAGTCTGACTGCAGGGCAAACCAGGATTGGACCCCCTCTCCTCTATTGCTTAGGGTCTTAGCTGGAGTCAGCCTAAGAATTCCTAGGAATTCTCTAGAGCCAGGTTTTTGTCAACCCTATAATGGCTCCCTCAATGATGATATCTCTTTCCTTGCTCTCATCTCTGTCCTTTCTCCATCTCAACTATCCCATTCCCTCAAGTTCTCCTTAACTCTCCCCTTCTCCCCTCCTCTTCCTCCACCCTCCCTTCTCTCCTCACCCTCATACTCCCAATTTTGTCAGGTGATCTTGTCTGTTTCCAATTTCCAGGTAGATCTATATATATTTTTCTTTGGGTTCACCTTATCACTTAGCTTCTCTAGGATCATGAACTATAGACTCAATGTCCTTTGTTTATAGCTAGTATCCACTTATGAGTGAGTCCATACCATATTCATCTTTTTGGGTCTGGGTTAGCTCACTCAGGATAGTGTTTTTTAATTCCATCTGTTTGCATGCAAAATTCAAGATCTCACTGTTTTTTTTACCGCTGAGTAGTACTCTAATGTGTAAATGTGCCACATTTTCTTTATCCATTCTTTGGTTGAGGGGCATCTAGGTTGTTTCTGTATTACAGATTCTGATATTACAAATAATGTTGCTCTGACCATAGTTGAGCAAATGCCTTTGTAGTATGATTGAGCATCTTTTGGGTAGATGTTCAAGAGTGGTATTGCTAAATGGAGAAAAACTCAAAGCGATTTCACTAAAATCTGGAACAAGACAAGGCTATCCACTCTTTCTATATCTCTTCAACATAGTTCTTGAAGTTTTAGCAATAGCAATAAGACAACAAAAGAAGATCAAGAGGATTCAAATTGGAAAGAAAGAAGTCAAACTTTCATTATTTGCAGATGATATGATAGTGTACATAAGTGACTCCAAAAACTCTACCAAAGAACTCCTACAGCTGATAAATACATTCAGTGATGTGGCAGGATACAAGATCAACTCAAAGGAAAAATCAGTAGCCCTCCTATAACACAAACGATAAAGAAGCAGAGAGGGAAATCAAAGAAACATCACCTTTCACAATAGCCACAAATAACATAAAATATCTTGGAGTAATACTAACCAAGGAAGTGAAAGATCTACTTGACAAGAACTTTAAATCTTTAAAGAAAAAAACTGAAGAAGATACCTGAAAATGGAAAGATCTCCCATGTTCTTGGATAGGTAGGATCAACATAGTAAAAATGGCAATCCTACAAAAAAAAGCAATCTATAGATTCAATGCAATCCCCATCAAAATCCCAACACAGTTCTTCACTGACCCTGAAAGAACAATAATTAACTTCATATGGAAAAACAAAAAACCCAGAATAGCTGAAACAATCCTGTATAGTAAAGGAACTTCCAGAGGCATCACCATCCCTGACATCAAGCTCTATTACAGAACTACAGTAATGAAAACAGATAGGTATGAATCAAAGACCTGGATATTAATCCACACACCTATGAACACCTGATTTTTGACAAAGAAACTAAAATGTATTTATACAATGGAAAAAAGAAAGCATCTTCAACAAATGGTGCTGGCATAACTAGATGTCAACATGTAGAAGAATGAAAATAGATCCATATCTATCCCCATGCACCAAACTCAAGTCCAAATGGATTAAAGACCTCAATATAAATCCGACCACACTGATCCTGATAGAAGAGAAAGTGGGAAGTTATTTTCAATGCATTGGCACAGGAGACCACTTCCTAAATATAACCTCAGTAGCACAGACACTGAGAGCAACAACAAATAGGACCTCCTGAAACTGAGGGTCAACATAGTAAAAATAGCTTTTGTAAGTGACTTTGTCTTATTTCTTTGCTCTATGAAGTATCTTAACTAGAACATGACATGAGAATGTTGTTTCCTGATCTTGTTTGGTGTTACAAATGCCTCTGGCATCTAGACAGGCATTTCTTTCCTTGGATCTGGGGGGTTTGTCTATGATTTTACTGAAAATATTTTCCTATGACTTTAACACTATTCTTCTCTTTCTTCTATGCCCACAATTCCTGGGTTTTGGTCTTTTCATTGTTTCCCATAGATCTCGAAAGTTCTTTCATGCTCTCTCATCATGTGCATATTCTAATTCTTCTAACTAGTCTTTTCACTTTGATAATGTGTCACATCCATGATCTGTTGATGAGGCTTTCCGCACAGCTTTTCTTTTAGCTTATTGAGCTTTTCCTTTCTAATCTTTCAAGTTCTTAAAATTTTCTCTTTATTGAATTCTACTTTCATATTCTGTATTGACTTTCTTATTTCATTTAGCTCTTTATATTCTCTTGAGTTTGAGTCTTCTTTCATTGAACATACTTAAAATCATTTTTTGTCAAAGGTTTTATTGAATTTTTACTCTCATTGGAGGACCTATAAAAACAGTAATTTTACAGGAGTTCTGTGACTTTGCTTTTTCATGTTTCTTGTGTTTTTGAATTGCGACTTCGACGTCAATGGTCAGATCTTAGGGTATTTTTGTTTCGTTTTGTTTTGATTACTTTTACTCTCTCATCCAAAGTGTTTTCAGTGTTCAGGAGTGACTAGGGGTCGGTGAGTGTGCAGTGCTAGACTTCTCCTCCAGGCTGGTGTTTGAGACCCCAGGCTTCATCGTCATACACCACTGAAGGTAGACTAATGTCTTCCAAATCAATCACATTCAAACTGTAGGCCCACTATGAACAAACCTACTAATGCAGTAACAACCCACAAGCCTTTAAATGTTAATCATTTTAAAATGCAAGGGAACACGGATAATATGGTGTCCTCTAATATGCTAGCTCTTCTGGATATGAGTGGCATGAAAAATAAAAAGAAGAGGAGGAAAATGGTGGTTAGTTTGGGGCTGGTAGAGTAAAACAGAGGAAGGAAAAGTAGATCAAAGGGAAGCAACAGCTATGAGGAAGGGGTAGGGTGGTTTTGGCTAAAGATAGAGTAAAAAGGAAGAGGTAAAGACATGCAATAAGACAGAGTTCCAGGTCTTGAGAAGGTCAGCCACAGAGACCTGCAAAGCACAGCCTAGGTTCCTTTGGATAGCCCGCTGATGGGGAGAAGGGAAAAATAGAGGGGGTGAAATAAAAGGAAAAGCCAGAAAGTGGGACAGAGCTGCTGGCAACAGTGTCACTGGGTATAAATACAAGGAAGAATGTGAAGGAGAGAGAGAGAGCTGGACAAGGGGTCAGAGAGCGAGTGTCACCTTGCCTGATGGATGGTTGAAGCCTTTTCTAATCTCTGTGTTCCTTCAGGGGCTCTCTGATGCCTGTCACAGCCCTGTCACACATCCAAGTCACAGATGTTGGTCACAGCTCCAGACAATCCTCTGGGAAATTCTTGAAAATGCTGTTCTTGACTCTGAGCAGTCCTTGCTGAGGTTTTGGTCAGGTCACAGGGCTGGCCCTGATAGTGGTGTTCCTTTATAGGTCAGGTCAGAGACGCTGGTCCTGCAGAAGGTTCACCACAAGTGCTGCTCCTCTCTGGAATATTCCTTCCCAACATTGGGCGTGCTGTTTCAAGTCTAAGTTCTCCTGGAGACCAGCACGGCGGGGCTCTAGTGTGGACAGTCTTTACTGTAGTCTAAAGACATTCTGCTGTTTTGGTGGGCAGTCCTGGAACACCTGTTCTGGAGTTCCAGACAGTGCAGTTCACTGAATGCTTGGGGCTGTCACTCTGACTCAGTAGGAGTCCTTTCAGATGGCATCTTGCTGCTGCTTAGCCTGAGGGCCAAGAGAAGATGGTTTTCTTTGCTTCTTCCTACTCTGCGGCTACCGTATGCAACTTTTGTCTTCCTTCCGTTGACTACAACACCTCCAACGCTGCTGCACACTCCCTCCTGGACACCGAAAACGCGTTCTATGAGAGAACAAGAGGGGTAAAAGCAAACAAAATAATTTTGATTATTTTCCCTCTTACTATAGTGAGAGTACAATGTTTATTTTCTATAGTTCTTTGTCTTAAGTGTGGCCCCGGTGACTCTGTCTCATAGGAGGCACCAGTGCCCCCAGAATAAGCCAATCTCTCCCGAAGAGATTTTGTTTGTTTTTCTTGTTTTGATTCTTAAGGTTTCCTGCTTTACTCTTTATTAGACTAGAGATTTTTGGCTTCCACTACCTCTTCTGCTAGCTATTATCCAGCTGTCCCCAGTTTGTTCCCTGGAGACTCTAACAAATCATAGCTGCATGTCGCCCGCTATCTTGGATCTTTTCACTTTTCTTTTGTTTTCTTTTCTTTCTTAAACTGGCAGTCTTAACTACTTTTCTATTCCAGTGATAAAATGCCACGACCAAGGCACTGATAAATAAAGCATTTAATTTGGGGCTTATGGTTCCAGAGGGTTAGAATCCATAACCATCACGATGAGAAGCATGACAGCAGGAAGGTAGATGTGGTCCTGGAACAGTAGCTGAGAGACCACATCTTGATGCCCAAGCAGGAGGCAGAGTTACCTGGGAATGGTTGGCCTCTGGAAACCTCAAAGCTAGATCACAGAGACACACCTCCTCTAACAAGGCCACATCCCTTCATCCTTCCCAAACAGTTCTAACTGGGGACCAAGCATTCAAACATACGTGCCTATGGGGGATACTCTCATTCAAACCACCACACTGGCTTAACTTTCCCAAGCATCACTTTGGGGGCTCTGGAGATTAATGATTCTCATACTTGACCTGGTACCAGCATCACCTTGGAGGACTTTCACACCACTTACCGCCCAACCTCATCCTCAGAGTCCTGATTAAGGAGATCAAGGTCAGGAGATTTTTCCCCTCTTGTGAGTTGTGGGGTGCTGCGGATGCTGGACTGGGAGCACGTATCGGAACCACTGGGATCAGGACTGCTATGCAGCAGGATGATCTGGCAGTCAGGGGATCCCATTAGAGGACCGTTCACAGACAACAGTCGTGACTTGACCAGGTGAAGCAAGACACACGAGAAGTGACTGGACTCAGGGCAGGATCTGAGTACCTATCGCAGAAGGCTTGCAGAATAATACGACACGAGACACTATGAGAGACGGAAGTGAGTGCAGGATTTTAGACAAAGTAGCACGATCAAAGGGGCTGATGGTGAGTGAGAAAGACTTTCTGGAGGGGTGAGGAGAGAATTCAGAGGTTTAGTACAAAACTTACTATAATATGAGTCCTTTAAATATATAGAAATATACCAAGTGTTCCATCCAAGTGGCACATTTTACACAATTGTGTACTACACAGAGGTAAAAAAAAAAATGGTATCTTGAAATTTGCAGGCAAATGGAGCCATCTAGAAAAAAGCCATATTGAGTGAAGTAACCCAGACCCAGAAAGACAAATATAATATGTACTTACTTATAAGTGGCTGTTAGACATAAGGTCAAGAAAAACTAGCCTAGGGGGCTGGAGAGGTGGCTCAGTGGTTAAGAGCATTGTCTGCTCTTGCAAAGGTCATGAGTTCAATTCCCAGCAACCACATGGTGGCTCACAACCATCTTTAATGAGGTCTGGTGCCCTCTTCTGGTCTGCAGACACACACAGACAGAATATTGTATACTATCAACCATCTTTAATGAGGTCTGGTGCCCTCTTCTGGTCTGCAGACACACACAGACAGAATATTGTATACATAATAAATAAATAAGTATTTAAGAAAAAAAAAAGAAAAACTAGCCTACCGGTCACAACCCCAGAAAAACTAGACAGCAAAGAGGACTCTAAGAGAGACATACATGGATCTACACAGGAAGGCGAAAAAGACAAGATCTCCTGAGTAAATTGGGAGCATGGGAGTCACAGGAGAGGGTAGAAGGGGAGAGGGAAGAAACAAACTAAAGTGCTCAGGAGTAACCAAAAAAAAAAAATTACACCTAGTAAGTCTTTGTTTTTGAGCAGCCTGGATCGCAAGGGAGAGTTCAGGAAAGCAGGGCTTGTTAGTGTGCACCTAGTGCCATGAAGACTGGCCAAGACTGGTGAGAGGGGAGATAAAAAGATGCTCCAGGTAGCAGTCTCCTAGCTGGAGGTCAGGAGCCTGTGGCGAGACTGAGAAGTGGTGGCCTGGGAGGTGAGGCGGCAGCTGTGAGAGCCTGGAGTCCTGGATGTCAAGGGGAGAAAGTGTCTCCTCGGTTCAGGTGCCTGTACCACTAGGTCACCTTGTGTTGACATTTACAAGTCCCCACCGTGGAGCACGTGCCAGCTAGCAGTGTGCGCGCATATAGCAAATTTGGAAGCGACTCCTACAGATAGCGAATTCCACCCGGACACGATGGCACTACAAGAGAGGTGTCTCACACCGCTGAGCTGGTTTTAGTTTCGCAATTTCAACTCACTCCACGGACAGACAGCGGCCCTTCTTTTACACTTGAGCAATCTGTCTAGCTGGCTGTTTTTCTCGAAGCAATTGGTCCCATTTTGCAAGATTAAGCTATAAATCTAAGGAACTGCGTGTGTGGTCGGACTGCTGGGAACTTGTGTGGGTGCACTTGATAAATTTTTCAGAGGGCAAGGCTTTTCCTGCTCTGTCCTTTCATTTTCTGAGTGATTCTTAGGAGTTTATCTTTTTTTTTTTTTTTTGATGTACAAATTATGGCGAAGAAATGCTTCAGATAGCTCATCCATTAAGTTCTGAGCCATCCCTTGGGTTTGTTTTCATTTGTGGAGCAGGATGGGCGCAGCCATAGTCTCAGCATTAGAGGACCTGGGTCAGATTGCCATTGGGCCGGAACAGAGCTCAGGATTAGTGATGGTTAACAGGAAGCAGCAGTTGGGACCCGGAGGCTCCGGGGAGCCACCCACCTTAGTCTAACAAAGCAACTCAGGTTAATTCAGCCAAGAAGGCATAAGAAACACAAGATCCAGGACCCGCCCTGCGCATCCAGATGCCAGACATCTGCAGGCACGGCAGCCTTATTCTCCAAACTCAGCTCCCCGTGTTCTCAGAGCAGTGAGCTGGCCGGCTTGCTTCCCGTTGACAAACATGGCTGCTGGCAACTCAGGACTCTCAGAGCATAGCCATTCCTTGCAGCTTTTGTCAAGATATATCTGAAGGTGAGCCAGTCTTCCTCAGGAAAACCTTACAGAAAGTCCACGGCGCACAACTTTACGTAGCTTCTTTTTGTGAATTACTATTTCTTGGTCCTCGTATTTAAATAGGAATGATCCCTGAAAATGCCATATATGTTTTGTTTTGTTTTTTTGCTTGGAGGGACAATTATATGAGTAACTCAGCATTATTTCTCTAGGTAGATGGGAGGGGGGAAGAGCTAGCCATACACCAGATCACTTGGAAGACTCAGGTGGTGGGGGCTGAGCCTTGCTCCAGGAGGGGCGTGTGAGCACAGCCCTGAGGGATGCTGTTTCCCTTGGGAACTGGAGGAATCCTACTGCTGTCCACAGCAGCTGCCAAGGCCAGGCTTCCCAGGACTGCAATGCTTCTCTATAAGAGAAGAAATGCCTATTATTTTGATTTACTTTTTAAAGATATCTTTGCTTTTTTAGATTTATTTATTTATTTTATATATAGGTGAGATCTCTGTATGACTTTATGCCAAAAGAGGGCATCAGATCCCACTATAGATGGTTGTGTGTGGTTGCTGGGAATTGAACTTGGGACCTCTGGAAGAGCAGCCAGTGCTTTTAACCACTGAGCCATCTCTCCAGCCCTATTCTGATTTACTTTTTAAATGAGTTACTGAAGTACTCAGGGTCAAATATGTGGTCCGTCCATTCAACACACATTTTAGAACTATTTCAGGCACAGACCTATGTATTGGGCATGTTAGTAAAGAAAAGGGACAGAAATATCTGCCTCTTTGGGGTGAAAAATTCTAGTGGAAGGAAAACTAATGCCCACAAATGTAGCTGTTAGATTAGATTGTTGGAAAGCCATAATAATGCTACAGACAACGTCCAGTGTGGTAAGAGGTGGGGGTGAGAGACAAGTTGCCAATTTAAACAGAAATGACAGAGTTGACTCTGTGGACCGGGAGATTCTGGAATGAGCGTTTGCAGGAGGCAGAGTGTTAGGTGAGTAGATTGTAGTGGGTACCCCCACCAGGCGCGTGCTAGGAGCAGCACAGTATAGACTGGGTATGGCTGGAGTGGGGTGAAGGAAGGAGAATGCAGCAGGAGGCAGTCAGGGACCCTCCCTGTGCAGGGCTTTGCTAGCTATACTAAGGACTTGGCATTCGATGGAGTGGAATGAGAGGCTTGGTAGGTCCGGCGTTAGGTAGAGAAATGATAAGATCTGAGAAGCATTCTAGGAAAGTCGTTCTGGTTTCTGAGAATCGTCTCTTGGAAGAAAAGTTTGATAAGAAGACCAAGAAGGAAGCTGTAGCAAGAGTTCAGGCCAGGAGGGTGTGACGTCTTTACTGAAGAGGGAACTATGGGATGGGGGCAGTGTATGACTGACACGGGCCAACGATGGCACCAAACATTTGCGTAGGATTAATTGCAGTGAGAGAGTTTCCATCAACTGAGATGAGGGAAACATCAAATAGACGAGGTTTAAGGAAGAAAATGAAAACGGTGTTTTTAGACACACTTTGAGGCGTCTCAGAGGCGTCCCAGTAGCCATGTCCAGAAGGCAGCCGTGTGTGTATCAAGAGGCACGCTGGTCACAAGATTGAAATGTGGGGTTTGTTGATATACAGATAAAAGAGTTCATTGAGAAGTTTACCCTGGGTAAAGACGAACAGAGCTGGGAAATGGGCGGTGAAACAAAGACAGGCAAAGGAAGTCCTAGAGGGACCCGAGGCAAATGAAAAAAGAGTGTGGATGTCCTGGCCGCCAAGAGAATGCCTGTTGAAACAGAGGTGATCAAACGCCAGAGACTCACAGGGAAACTTCTTCCTCAATAGATTGCAGAATAGTAGCACCTGCATGATAGTCTGAATGAGATAATTTGTGTGACTTTCTAATCACAATGTTTGATGTTAGTAAGGGCTCAAAATCACACTTAGTATTTTGATTCTCAACATCTCTGAAAAGAAAAAAAAACACCAACAACTCACTACAAAGATGCTCAGTTCCTAAAATGACCTCCAGGGGGCGCCCGAGGCCTTTCTTCCTTATCTATTTTAGCTGCAAGGCAAAATGGATTCGCCGAGCAAACAGTCCTTCGGCTGAAAGTCTACACAATCCAGCGCGATGGGTGTCTCGTGTCCGTGTGGACAAGAATTTTTTGATCTTGTTAAAATGCAGAGGGTCAGGGATTTGGCTCAGCAGGTAAAAGCACTGGCTTGGCACCGCTTGCCAAGACGACCTGTAATCTGAGTACTCTTGTTGAGACGGGAGACGGGGTGAGGAAAAGGCTGGAAGATTAGAGCCAGCTCCTGGAGTAGGCAGTGTGGCAGACACTTGTAGTGTGGTTTCCTTAACGGCAAAGAAAATGAAATATTGCTTTGGAAAGTAAAATCAGAACAAGAGGGTCTAATGTTTTTAATTATTTTTTTTCTTCTTTTCTTAAATCAGACCCCTTCCGCTCTTGGTATTACTCTGCCTGGGTTTACTGTTTCTAACCTCGTTCTTAGTCCAGAGCGGGGAAGGTTGTCTCCCAGAGATAAATAACACGGGGTAGAAGATGCAGATCCAATGGGACAAGTGTGTTGGTGAAAGAAATGCAGGGGGAATCTTGGGAACCCCGTTAACCAGCTTGAAAAGCTGCCCCCTTGTGAAGAGAGAGCCGCTGGCCTCCCTGAGAAGGCCTCAGAAGTAGAGGAATCACGGGCATAGAGGTGAGGCTTAGCTTTCGTCCTTTCTTTCTCACTTCCCTTCCCCTTCTGTTCTTTTTCCTGTTCCTTAGGTGTAACGCCCTGCCTGCTCTATGCACTATGTGCTATGGTACAGTTCGTGAGCCAGGCAAGGGGCTGGAGATTGAAACGCACATATACACACAGAGACAGAGACATGGGTCATCCTTGAATTCCCCAAGAATGCCAACTTTATTGTGTTCCAGGGCTGCTTCTATAGGGTCTCCCTGACCAGTGGCCACGCCCCCAGCTCTCAGCTGCAAGCCTACCAGAAACCACTTCTCTGCCATCAGGAACTCCTGAGGGTCTCCTGCTCACAGCAGCTGCAAGCATAGAAAACAAGCCACTTACGGGAAATTTAGGGTCTGGGGGTCCACAGTCCCCAACATTTAGGCTCTCACAGAATCTCAGTGGGCCCAGCATTTGCATTCCTGGCAGTCACCGCTCCTTTGAGCATGGCGTGGACCTGCCACTGGACCTGAGCAGTCTGCAGAGCCCGGCATGCGCTGCTATAGACACTTGGTGGTATCCGGCATCAGTAGCCAGGTAACCAGACCCTCCCTCCCACCTCCTCCTACTCCCATACCCCTCCCCTGCTTTTCCAGTTTCTTAGTCGAGATTAAGGAAGAAAGCAGGTTGGAAATGCAAAACTGACATGTGTTTGTAGACTGGCCTATTTTTGAGAGGCCAGCGGAACCTTTAGTAAATTCAAAACTAAAATAGTTACGTGGGAAGAGGAACAGGCGGCCAACCCTCATCCCCACCACTTCCACATTAGCTGTCTAAGCTCACCTGCAGACCAGCGTTTCCCTGCTGACGGGCTCTCCAGTGTGGCTGTGCCTTTGGGAATCCCTTCCAGCGGTGTCTGGGAGTTCTAGCTGCCACTCGGCTTTCCCAGCCCTGGATGTCATCAAGTTCTTTGCTATGATCTCCTTACGTTCTAACTTATGCTTCCTTGACCAGTAAGGACCTCGTGTGTTTATTGACTGGCTGTATATCTCCTTGCTCATTTTAAAAACTTAGGTCACCCAAAATACACAAAAATAAATTAGGATGGTAATTTTCTGACTCAGTTGTGATAGTTGATCGTATATATCTGCTTGCAAGTTCAATAATTTACAAATGTATTAGCCCACCTCATAGCTTCACATTTCATGCTTATAGTGGTGTATTTCAGAGAGAATGCTCTTCGCTTTGATGCCTTTCAACATACCGATTTATTTTTCCATCTTTAAGTGACTTCTCTTGTTTTGTATCTAAGAACTATTTGTGTAATTTGTGACCACAAGCTAGAATCATCACTTTAATGTTCATTTATGATTCGTTTGGGTTGATTCTTGCATATGGTGTGATAACTGAGTCAAGACTGATAATATTTATAAAAGTGTATTTCTTCTGATTAGTCCCTTGTGGGTTTGTTGCTTTGGAGTAAAGGTCTCACTGTGTAGTCCGGACTGACCTGATATTTGTTATTTGGAGGCTGGTCTTAAACTTGTAAGGTTGATTTACTACCTTTGCTTCCTAATTGCAGGAACGTGTCACACACCCCTGGCCTCTGTTATGTTTTGATACATTATTAGTTTTTTCATTCTTTGCTCCCCAGAGCTAGCCTGTACCAAGATTTTTAATGTTTATTCTCTTGTGGTCTAGTTCCGTTGTATTTGATAATAAGTGTGTCCATAAACACATACACATATGCACACACACACACACATACACGCACGCATACACACTGTTTCTTTTCACGCATTCTGAGTTCCAATAGCTTTCTTGGTATATGTGGATATAGTTTTTGTCTTTTAAAATCCAGACTCTTTTTGTATTATATGACTTCACTACCTTTGTTCATCCATCCCTTTATTAATGGGCATAACGATAAGAGACCATGTTTATGAGTACAAACATTATCCTAATAACTGCCAATGTAGACGGTCCCTGTGTCGTGTAAGATGTGTCTAGTAGATGCTCAGTTCCTAGGTGCTAGGATGGGCCCCCTCACTAAAATTACTGAGTCAATTGAGAATTCAATAGTAAGAGAGTGATTTATACCGTACATCTTCACCCCACCCCAAGACTCTGAAATTACTGTCAATATAAGAGGAATGAAGTCATTTTATCTCTTCAAAAACATGCACCACTTGATTGCTCGTGAGGGCAGATGTTGATTGTTTCTGAATTGGCCTTTTCTGTACGTCTCCTCTCCACTAAGTTGGTAATTTTGAAGAACTTCGTCAATGTTTTCTGTCTAGAACTGTCTGTCCTTCATCTTCCTTATGATGAACTCTTAGAGAGACTTACCTGCCTTTTCTTATGTATCTTCCCACACGTAAATTTTCAGTTGAGCATCTTCTCCCAAGTAAGTCTGTGATACATATTTCCTACACTGAAATCCATAAGTCGTAAGTATACAGTTTCTCGGTGCCGATAAATGTGCTCATGCAATCCCTGCCTTAACCAAAATGCCTAATGCCTCATCACCCTTGCCCCCTTCCTAGATTGTTTCTTGTGCCTAATAGGCAACCTGATTCCCAGAAACCACCATTGCTCTGATTTTTTTTTATTGTAGTTAATTTAGATTCACCCATTCTAGATTTCACGTTAACAGAATCACACGATATATGTGCTTTTTGTGTCCAGTGTGGCTTGTTTCATTCAGCCTGATAGCATTGAGATTTACTTACATTATTGTGTGTATGGCTCATTCATTCCTTTTGCTGTCAGTAGCTCTGGTGGGTTCACAGTGGACTTGTTTCTGTATTGGGGCTAGTATGAATTAATTTCCTAAGGATATCGCTGTTTGAAGTTTTATGTGTATGGGTGTTTTACTGTATGCATATTTGTGCACCATATGCATTCCTAGCACCCTCAGAGACTGGAGTTACAGGTGGTTTTGAGCCACCATGTGGGTGCTGGGAATTAAATCCAGGTCCTCTGAAAGAGAAGCCAGCGATCTTAACCACTGAGCCATCTCTCCAGCCTGTTTTGCTGTTTTGAAATAGAGGAGACAAAGTCTCCCTATGTAGCCCGGGCTAGCCTCAAACTTGTCACCCTTCTGCTTTGGCCTCCTGCACACTGGGTTACGGATATGTGCCACCACACCCAGCCTATACAGAGCTTTCTGTGGTTTAGTTTCTCTCCTCCCTCAGTTTAAATTCTGGTAGTTGAGTTTCTGAGTAACGGTGGTCGTTGGGCAATGGCATGGATGGGCGGTGGTTGCTGAATACGAGCCACAGAGATTTGCTTTCTTATTCCTGTTTTCCCCACCTATCCTTTCTGGCCTCCCGCCCGTCCAGCTCTAGCAAGGTCAAGAGCGGTGGTGGCAGCATGGTTCAGACACATCTCCTGGGGTCTGGGAACACTGCTCCAGCGTGGGAGCTACTTTTACAAAGCAACGGTTTTCAAACATTGCAGAGGGAGCAGAACCCAATTGCTGGGGAATGTTATTCTAAGGAGTGTTACTTTTTGTTTATGCTCTGGAACATTTGTTTAATGGTGTAAAGATGTGTTGCTTTTGTTGATGCTGCATTTGTTTAACTCTGTGAAGCTGTGATTCTTTGCGTGTCTAAAACACCAGACGGTCTAATAAGGCGCTGAATAGCCAATAGTGAGGCAGGAGAAAGGATAGGCGGGGCTGGCAGGTAGAGAGAATGTATAAAGGAGAACCTAGGAGGAAAAAAAGAGCAAGATAGGACAAGGAGAGGAGGTCATTAGGGGCCAGCCATCCAGCCATTCAGCCATCCAGCCAATCAGCCATCCAGCCATCCAGCCAATCAGCCATCCAGCCATCCAGCCATCCAGCCATCCAGCCATCCAGCCAGCCACAAAGGAAGAGTGAAAGAAAGATACACAGAAGTAAGAAAAGGAAAAAGCTCAGAGGCAAAAGGTAGTGAGGATAATTTGAGAAAAGCTGGCTAGAAACAAGCCAATCTAAGGCTGGGTATTTATTAGAAAGAATAAATCTCTGTGTGTGATTCATCTGGGAAGTGGGTGGTGCCCCCCCCCCAAAGACAAAAGACCAAAGACCAAGGAGCAAAAGAGAAAAAAACAACTATGCCCAATTTTTCAAATAAAATCTCCTGAGGATCCTCAATATTCTTAAAAATGCTTTTTACAAACAGAGACTCTTATTTAGCCCCTACTCTCCGCAGAACATGTTTTGACACACTTGGGCCTAGGGAAATTAGTACTTCGGCAAGGGCTGGTTGTGTTGTGGTATCTAAGTGTTAAGGGCATGTACACTTGCTGCTGTGATATTTTATATGATTGGTTAAGGCCATCAGCGTTTGGGAAATGGTATATATGAGAGACTAAATTGTAATTTTCTAACTGTGGAGATTTCAAAGCAGTGAATTGTTTTGGGCAAAACATCCCAGTTGGAGTTACTAAAATGAAGAAAATTTATTGGAGTTTATCTAAGAGTTCCCTGGAGCTTTAGGGCTCTGATTTTCTTATGACAAAAAGAGATTGAAGTCATGGAGACCTGGGATGGTGCACTCAGAGCTGTCACAACAAGCGGCTGTGGTTCCATATTCTGCCAAGCTCCCCTGTGCTTCAGCTTAGCTTTGCTTCTTAAGGTTTTCCTTCCCCCATCCTCCTCTCCTCTCCTCCCTCCTCTACTTCCTCTTCCTTCTCTCTTTCTCCTCTCTCTCTCTTCCCATCCCTCCTCTTCTTCCTCTTCCTTCTCTCTCTTCTCTTTCTCTTCCCCCTTCTCTCTTTCTCCTCTCCTTCCTCCTTTTCTTCCTCTTCCTTCCCATCTTTCCCCTCCTTCTTTCTTGCTCTGAATACTGTGCTTAAGAATCATGACCCCTTTTCTTAAAGGAGTATAGTACCAAGATGACAGTGAGGTTTCAGTGACTTCATTGAATTTATCTTAACCCAAGTTCTCTTACACAGGAGTGGGACCTGGTTGATGAATCCTGGGTTCTCTGTCATTTATTGCCGCGGCCTGTAGTGACAGCTAACATTGCTTAAATGGTTGAATTGGCATTGTTTTGGTATTTCTTCACAAAATGTTTGCTCTCTAATTCAAGCACACTGCAGTGGTTAAACTAGAGTCGCAGCTACATGGCAGAGACATTCCCATGTCTAGATTTAAACCAGGGAAGAGTGCGCAGTGGTGCCCAGTTCCTAACTTAATGACGAGATGAAGATGATGCTGTGGTTTGCATCGTAAAGTCATAGATTGTATCATCATTGTCCAGCCCCTAGGTAAATCCCATAATCTTCACAACATAAATAGATGACATGCCTGTCAAAGCCAGCCTTCAACGAGGGTTCTTCTCTCCACAGGAAAATTAAAAGTTACTAATGCAGCCTGTAATTATTATTGACATAATCAGCCTGCGATCAGATGGGGGAAGAAACTGTTTGGGCTTGCGGGTGTGACTTAGTATGGGGGCCGTTGCTTTACATGTACAGGGCTCTGAACTCATACCAGCTCTTAAAAACGAACCCAGACTATTATTGTCAAGAAAATTCACTAAACTTTATTGTTGCTGTAATCACAATCCTGGGAGACGAACTTAGGGCTTTGTGGGGACTAGGTCAGTGTGCTACCACCGAGCAACCCTTCCAGCTTGCAATGATTGTTATTCTGTGACAGGCTGGTCCTGGACTTTTCAGTTACCTTACCTTAGCCTACCAGGGAGCTGGGGTTATGGACCAGCGCCATTACACTCAGCTGCTAATTATTTTTAAGATGTCGAAGAAGACAAAGACACCCAGATTCTTGCATTTAATCTAAACTTACAAGGCTTCTGAAGGATTTGCTATTTGATGGAGGAAGGTCATTGGTTAAGTAATAAAGAAACTGCTTGGCCTCATAGGTTTAAAACATAGGTGGGAGGAGTAAACAGAACAGAATGCTGGGAGGAAGAGGAAGTGAGCTCAGAGGCCATGCTCCCCTCTCCTGGGCAGATGCACGCGATGAAGCAAGCCTCCAGGTCAGACATGCTGAATCTTTCCCGGTAAGACTGGTGCTACACAGTTTATTAGAGATGGGTTGATAGGGATATCAGAATTAGCCAGTAAGGGCTAGAGCTAATGGGCCAAGCAGTGTTTAAATGAATGCAATTTGTGTGTTGTTATTTCTGGTGTAAAGCTAGCCGTGTGGGAGCTGGGCTGTGGGAAGAGGCCCGCAGCTCCTACTACAGCTGTTGTTAAGGCAGACTCTGTTATAGCTCAGGCTAGCCTTGAACTCACTACACAGCTGCCGATGACCGTCTGATCTTGCTGGCTCCTCCTCCTGAAAGCTGAGATTACAAACTAATGTCATAATTGTATTATGCCCTGCTGGACATCGAACCTACAGCTCTCATGCATGCAAGGCAAACACTCACCAACTGAACTGCACTCTTGGCTCTCATTCTAAAGTTCTGATGAAGTATCTTCTAACATGGTGTGTGTTGTGTAAGTAATGTTAATTAAGTCTAAATATGTTATTTAAGACACCCCCACCAGAACACTTAAGTGAAATTAGTTTCCTTAGTTTCTGAAGATTTTCAGGTCAGAAAAACTAGCAATGGCATCAAAATGTTCTAACTGCCTTGTGCTGGATTTCGGAAAATCATTTCTGTGTTTAGTTCCTATCCAAAAATCTTTCTAAGTGATGATGTTGGCACGGTTTGAGATGGGGCACAATGGGGTGGTTTTCAAGTTTTTTTAAAAATTATTTTTGTTTTCAACATGAATGAATCCTCATCAAATGTCCCCTCCTCCCTCAGATTCTCCAGGGTCTTCCCTAACTCACTGAATACAGTTTAAACAAATAACATTTAAGGTGTGAGCAAATGTGGAGCTTCAGGTGTTACAAAAGAGAAACCAACTGTGGGAAACTAGAGCCCCCACTACAGGGAGTGCAGGTCGTGCCCGCTTCTCTTTCCCTACACTTCCCCTCCAGGTAGCTTAGTGCTCCGTTTTCTATTTATGTGAATCTACTTAACTTTTATTCTAATTAAAACAATATATCCGATCTTTTTTAAACGCACGGTGCCAGCCTCTCCTATTGTTCTGACAGCTCAAACAGAACAGGGAGAGAGCTAGGCGCATGTGTCCCCCAGTTTCCTGAGCCCTCGCCCCGGCATCCTGTAATAACTGCCCAGTCAAGTCAACTTGAAAGATGACGATGCTTTCAACTTATCGACATTTTAGTACAAACTGCTTTCCTACAGAACTTATCTCTGTAGAAAGTTAAAAAGCAGCCATGGGATTGTAGTCTTTAAGTAAAACATGCCCTGACAACCAGCTGAGTCTAACGTAGGCAGTTTCCAGTGGGAAACAATGACGGCAGAAAGTAGAAATGACTAGTGCTGAGTCCTCCATGCTCTCCGAAGAGCTATAATCATGAGAAATGATAGTCGCTTCTAAGATGCTAAAGGCAGAAAGACGGCTGCAGCTCACTGGCTCCCAACGTCATCAATGAAAACGTGAGTCCCAAGTTCAGAGGAAGAGCCCACTTCAAAGGAACAGGTGAAATACTGAGAGAGGGGCTAACAGACATCTTCTTCTGTCCCCAGCACACATGTGAGAGCGAGCACATGCATGTACACACACACACAGACATACACACACACACACACACATACACACACAGGTGAGAAAGTGAGGGTGCTAACAGACATCGTCTTCTGTCCCCAGCACACATGTGAGAGCGAGCACATGCATGTACACACACAGGGGAAAGAGTGAGAGAGGGGCTAACAGACATCTTCTTCTGTCCCCAGCACACATGTGAGAGAGAGCACATGCATGTACACACACAGGGGAAAGAGTGAGAGAGGGGCTAACAGACATCTTCTTCTGTCCTCAGCATACATGTGAGAGCGAGCACATGCATGTACACACACACACATGAAAGAGTGAGAGACGGGCTAACATACCTTCTCTTGGTCTCAGCACACGTGTGAGAGTGAGCACATGCGTGTACACACACATACACACACACGTGAAAGAGTGAGAGGGGCTGACATGACCCCTTCTGACCTCAGCACATATGAGTACAAGTACACATCTGTACACACACAATATAAAGACATAAAGTAATCTTTCATCAGTAACAGGTAAAAATAAAGTCTGAAGTATGGGCTGCCCTCAGGGGTAGAGTACTTACCTAGAATGTGCCAAGTTCTGGGTGTGATTCCTAGCTACTGCTTGGGATGAACAAAACCAAAACCAAAGAAAAGTCTATAATATTGTTGACAGATGTCCCTCTCTTTTAAATGGCAATTTATCCCCAAATGACACAGGGTGTTCTCCATCATACCCACAGAGTCAGAAGGAAGGAAACACAACATATACATTCTTAGAATTAAAGTGAATTGATCCTTCTCCACAGGTTAGCTTACAAAGAAAAACATAGACAAGAGTAGATTCTGATTTCTCCAATTAGGTCATTCTAAAAAACAAAAGTCTTTTGAGTAATTTGCTTTATTGGCTCATGATATTACAATGTATTGTTTTAATACATCTGACAAGTATCAAATCAAGGTAATTACCAGAAACTAATTGTCATTAGTTTAAATTTGACATTTCAGAAACACATCTGAAATTAGGTAAACCTAAGTTGTATAATTAAGTGAATTTAAGTGTACTTAATTTGTAAAGACAGGCTATATTTTTTTGTTTGTTTATTTCTTTTGTTCTATTCTTGTCTTCTTTTTTATTTTCTTGCTTATTTTTTTGAGAGAGAAAGAAGACATGGAGTTGGAAAGGTAGGGAGGTTGGGAAGAGATAAGGGGGTGGAAATAGTGATCAGAATATATTGTATGAAATTAACTTTATTTCCAATAAAAACAGATAAACAAAACAAAGAAATATGTGGAACAGATGTTCAGCATGCTTACCCATCATGGAAATGCTAGCCAGAGGTACACTGAGATTCGAATTTTCCCCAATTAGGAGATCTGTTATCGGAGCACAGAAAATAACAGTGCTAGTGAGGATGTGTGTATAGGGAAAGAGACTCTTATTCACTGGCGTTGGAGTGCAAATTAGTATAACCACAGTGAAAATCAGCGCAGAGTTTCCTCAAAAAACTAACAAAGAACCACTGTGTGCACCAATGACACAGCTCCTGGACACACACCTGGAGGTGTGCACGGTGCTGTGCGGTAGATAGAGCTGCACACACATTTGTCCTGAGTACACACCTGGAGGTGTGCACGGTGCTGTGCAGTAGATAGAGCTGCACACACATTTGTCCTGGGCACACACCTGGAGGTGTGCACGGTGCTGTGCGGTAGATAGAGCTGCACACACATTTGTCCTGGGCACACACCTGGAGGTGTGCACGGTGCTGTGCAGTAGATAGAGCTGCACACACATTTGTCCTGGGCACACACCTGGAGGTGTGCACGGTGCTGTGCAGTAGATAGAGCTGCACGCACATTTGTCCTGGGCACACACCTGGAGGTGTGCACGGTGCTGTGCAGTAGATAGAGCTGCACGCACATTTGTCCTGGGCACACACCTGGAGGTGTGCACGGTGCTGTGCAGTAGATAGAGCTGCACACACATTTGTCCTGGGCACACACCTGGAGGTGTGCGCGGTGCTGTGCGGTAGATAGAGCTGCACACACATTTGTCCTGGGCACACACCTGGAGGTGTGCACGGTGCTGTGCGGTAGATAGAGCTGCACACACACTTGTCCTGGGCACACACCTGGAGGTGTGCACGGTGCTGTGCGGTAGATAGAGCTGCACACACATTTGTCCTGGGCACACACCTGGAGGTGTGCACGGTGCTGTGCAGTAGATAGAGCTGCACACACATTTGTCCTGGGCACACACCTGGAGGTGTGCGCGGTGCTGTGCGGTAGATAGAGCTGCACACACATTTGTCCTGGGCACACACCTGGAGGTGTGCACGGTGCTGTGCGGTAGATAGAGCTGCACACACATTTGTCCTGGATACACACCTGGAGGTGTGCACGGTGCTGTGCAGTAGATAGAGCTGCACACACATTTGTCCTGGGCACACACCTGGAGGTGTGCACGGTGCTGTGCGGTAGATAGAGCTGCACGCACACTTGTCCTGGGCACACACCTGGAATTATGCACGGTGCTGTGCAGTAGATAGAGCTGCACGCACACTTGTCCTGTGCACACACCTGGAATTATGCACGGTGCTGTGCAGTAGATAGAGCTGCACGCACACTTGTCCTGTGCACACACCTGGAATTATGCACGGTGCTGTGCAGTAGATAGAGCTGCACGCACACTTGTCCTGGGACCACTGACAGAGTCTGGGTGTTTACTGACAGCAGAATGGATAGAAAGAAGGCATCGGTACACAATGGAGTGTTATCCTGTCATTTGCAGGACAATAGATGGAAGAGGAAGCCATCTCATCAAGAAAAACAAGCCAGACACAAACAGGTAATTGATACAGAACTTTTCCTCAAGGATAAAAACTTCAAGAAACAAAACAAAGGGCAACCTGAAAGTGGTCGAGGGTCTAGTAGTTAGGACTGGAAATGGATTCAGGGTTGGGCAGGGAAGGGTAGAAGAAAGGTAGACTGGATGGAAGTCTGCATGGGAATACCACAGTGCAATGTCACGGTACAGCCAGTACATCTTAACAGTTAAAGTGAAACACACTGCCTTAATTATTTGAAACAGAGTCTATTTTAATCAGTTCCTTGAGAATTTTTTATAATGTGTTTAGATCATATTCACCCCCTCCCTTAACTCCTGCCAGATCTACCTCACTTTCCCTTCCTACCCAACTCTGTGTCTTATTCTTTTGTAACCCCATCAATTCCAATTCATACTCCCCATGTACTCTTAACTGTTAACCATGGCCACTCTTCTGTGCTGTAGAGTGTCCATACTGACACTGTATCCACAGACCAAGTTCCCCTGCCCCCTCTCCCACACTCCTCTGGACGTCTATAAAATTAACTTTCCCCCCTTTTTTTTGTTTTTAATTTGAGACCAGGTAATTTTCCAATCAGAGAACACACTATTTTCTCATTTAATGAATATGTCCTCTATTTGACACTGCAGGAAATGAGATCAAATTAGAAGAGATTATAAGCAAATAGGAAGAGGAAAAAAAACCACATACGGATGTGCAAAGTACAGCAAGTTTTGCTGGCACAAGGCTAAGGCACACACAGTGAAGCCAACTTTGAAGAATAATCGTGAAGTTTGTGTCGAGATCTGGAAGGTTCAGGATGAAGAGGACTCAGCGTGAGAAATGACATGTGTCTCGGCACCAGGAAGGTGACACACAGGGAGAGCTGAGGGAATAGCAAGGACTCGCAAGTGTCATGGCGTAGTCCTACGGCAATTCACTCACAGTGCAGCCAAGTTACAGTTTTTACTGCTTTATTCTTAACCCCCTCGTGTGCATCTTTACAGCATTCTTGCAGCTCAATGTCAGGTCTCCCTGATTCTTCCCATGTCTCTCCGGGAAGTAGAGTACCTGCCATTGAGGACATTTTGACAGCCAGCCATATTTGTTAGTTTCACCATAGCAAGATCAAAGCAGCTCATTGACACTGCCCTTAATAAGCATGAAATATGCTGTTATTTCAAGTTGCAGTTTAGAGTCCAGCCGTTTCCCTTGGTATCGTTTTATAAAAATCATCTTTAGAGATGTAGTTAATTGCAAATAATGCAGAAATGTGTGCAGTACATCAGTCTTCAACTTTATGTCTATGTCACAGTCAAGGGGTCAAGTAAGTGGCTGGGCATGCTTAGTGGCACACACCTGTTATTGTCCCCACCCACTCCTACCAAATTATTTTCCCTTAAATGAACAATTAGTAACAATTAGAAGGATTATTCTAGAGATTTTTCTGTGTGGCTGAATAAAAAGATAAGTGCCTAAGACATGCAAATATGTGCATGCATTCATATGTATATATAGTTTTATTTCTAATGTTTTGTTTTGGTTTTTCGAGACAGGGTTTCTCTGTGGTTTTGGAGCTAGCTCTTGTAGACCAGGCTGATCTCGAACTCCCAGAGATCCGCCTGCCTCTGCCTCCCGAGTGCTGGGATTAAAGGTGTGCGCCACCACCGCCCGGCTATATCTAATGTTTTATGGTGAAAAATATACAATTAGCCAGCTGGGCTCAGTCTAGAGGCCCAGAATTTTGTTGAAAGCATTTAAAGTGCCGTCAGGAGGAGCCCAAGGAACATCTGTCTTCATTGCTGTCAGTGACCTTGGCACATCCATGGCTCTGCACTTCCTTCACCATGAGCACAGTGGGTTCTTGTGTGCCGTCTTCTTCACGCGGGTCAGTGGTCAGAGAAGCTTAATGCTGGAATCCACAGTGGTCCTACTTGTTCAGCCCGGAGTGCCCTTCTCGGGATACCTGGGCTTTCTCCAGATGGTTCTTTTAGTCGCCAGTGGCACATGGATAATCGGTATTTCTCAGTGTCGCCTTCTGGGCTCAAAGCTTTGACCTTGGCTTTGCCTGTGACACTGGGATGGGAAGAAATATCTTTGATTTTGAGTGCCACCTGGGTGAAAACGCTCTCAGATTGTTTTCTTCCTGCAGTGATCATTCTTTGCTGGATACTCAATGACTCCCTTGTACTAGCCAACCACGGCCCTGGTCCCTGTTGCCTCCTTGAGATCTGGTTCCCTAAGCCCCACCCCCTTGCTCTGACACTCTTGATGCTTTTGGCACGTGCACTTACGTGTCACTTGTTTCAGAGGATTGCTGATCTACACAGTACTTTTTTTTTTTTTTATGAAGCGTGTCCTCAACTATCTCCAAAAGCATAGTAATTTCATAACAACTCTGCCTTGCCTTGTCCATCACTACAGGGGACAGCCCCTGTCCAGCACTAAGACTCAGGAAGCTCTTCACTAGCACAGCTTCTGCTTCACTTGACTGCTACACATCTGCTCTAAGGCCCTGCCTAGGAAAAGGGAACAGCTTTCGTGAAGCCAGGATTCCCGAAAGGCGTCAGCAGATCACCCGCCTCACTTCCCTGACAGCAGGTGGTGGGAAGAGTCGGGCCATTCCCTCCTCTTTCTTTGCCTGCTCACACACACAACCATTTCATCTTGTGCAAGCTCAGAAAGAGGAACTGATAAGCAGAAATGAAAGGGACAGCCTCCAAAAAGTAGAACCTCCAGCAATGCTGGAGTCGGTGCCTATCTTACTACTAACGTGTATGAATCTGCTCCGAAGTAACGACGTCAAACCTTCATGCTTTTTCATGTTTCCTTCTCTACTCGAGCAGCCATGGGTGCATCATCCTAAGAGGCCTTGTGTTTCTTAACTTATACAGCATTTTTTTTCCGTGTATTTGTGTTCACATAGAATTCAGTATCTTGCCCAAACCACCTTATTCAAATTTGTGCCTTCTCATTAAGACCTCTATCTAAGGCAGTGGTGGCACACACCTTTAACCTCAGCACTCAGGAGGCAGAGGCAGGTGGATCTCTGAGTTCGAGGCCAGCCTGGTCTGCAGAGTGAGTTCCAGGACAGCTAGAGCTACACAGAGAAACCCTGTCTCAAAAAACCAAACAAATAAAAGCCTCTCTCTGCTAACTTTATTGTATAACTTACCTATAATGATCACTAACCAAATATTTAAGCAGTTTTAACCTATAGTGTCCAAAACCAGTTTTAATATAAAAGTCCCTTTAATTTTTGTGGCACTGTGAATTGAACCCATACTAAGCAAGACATTGAGCTACCCCCACCACAACTTTTTAAATATTTTCAGACAGGTTCTTGCTACGCACTCCAAACTGGCCTTGACCCTCCACCCCGACCTCACTCCATCTTACCTCACAGGTGCTGAGAATACAGGTATATGCAAATCCACCTACCCATTTTACTTCTTAATATCAAACTAGCAGATGAATTTCCCGAGGCTTTACACTGTGTGCGTGGGAAATTTCAGGCAGTTTTCAGTGGGCTTCCTCAAACCAACTCAAAAAGTATGTTTCCTATGTAAGTTTTCCCACACAATATTATGAGTGCAACTGCTTCTCAGTGTCTTCAATTGGAACTTGGATGGTCCCTCTGAGGTGTGAAATCCGTGCATTTTACAGACACTTAATGAAATGCAAATTTGAGGTTGGCAAGGAGAATAATTCCCTACACAGTCTGAAGCTAACATCTAACAAAAGCAAGTTGTGGATGGCATTCTAACTTAATGGGAAGCCAGCTAATGGAACACACAGGCTCGCAGTGTTAGGACTAGGGAGTAGAAAGAGAGTTAATCTGTCCCATCAGCATGTAGGCAGACTCTATTAAAGGAAGAGCCTCTTGTTGATGTCAGAGCCATGTGTCCATGAACAGCAAGATACTGGCAATCAGAAACCATGATTTGGTCCACCTACATCTCAGCTAATGCAGGACAATTCCCCCACAGCTTGAGTCCCTTTTCTATTCTTCATGGGATATAAAGTATATGAGCAAATGCACATGCACATACACATACCCTAAATGAACATTCTGTATCATAATCAGGTTGAAATGGGGTTTCTGTGATCATTTCATTGAGATGAGGTTTTGTGATCTTCTCACTGGGACGGGGTTTCCGTGATCAACTCATTGGGATGGGGTGTGTGTGATCATCTCACTGAGATGGGGTGACTGTTACTTTCTCATTGAGATGGGTGTCTGTGATCATCTCACTGGGATGGAGTTTCTGTGATCATCACATTGGGATGGGGTTGTGTGATCATTTCGTTGAGATGGGTGTCTGTGATCATCTCGTTGAGATGGGTGTCTGTGATCATCTTGTTGAGATGGGGCTTCTGTGATCATCTTATTGGGAAGGGGTTGTGTGATCATCTCGTTGAGATGGGTGTCTGTGATCATTTCATTGAGATGAGGTTTTGTGATCATCTATCTCACTGGGATGGGGTTGTGTGATCATCTCGTTGAGATGGAGTTTCTGTGATCATCTTATTGGGAAGGGGTATCTGTTTCTCTCACTGTCCTACAGTTTACATCATTTGATTGCACCAGTTGTTTTTGCTTTTGAAGACAGGGTTTCTCTATGTAGTAGCCCTGGCTGTGATGTCAACTTGACTACATCTGGAATTAACTAAAATCCAAACCTGGAAGGCACACCGATGAAGGATTTTTTTGCTTTATTTGAAGTAAGTAGATCTACTGTCAATCCAGATCTTGACACCTTTAATCTGGGTCACACCTGCTGGAAGCCTATATTACAGTGGTTCTCAACCTTCCTAGAGCCGCAGCCCTTTAACACAACACAGTTCCTCATGCTGTGGTGATCCAACCACAGAATTATTTTGTTGCTGCTTCATAACTAATTTTTCTACTGTTATGAATCATAATGTAAATATCTGTGTTTTCCAATGGTCTTAGGTGACCCCTCTGAAAGGGTTGTTCAACCCCTACAGGGAATGGAGCCACAGGTTGAGAACCACCACCATATAAGAAGATGGAAGAAGGAAGCTTTTGCTCTTTGCCTGCTTGCCCTCATTCTGCTAGCAAGCCAGTCCTTCATTGGCATTAGAGCCTACTTTTTTGGTATTCCAATATCTACTGAAGACCAGCTGAGACATCCAGCGTCGTGGACTGAGCAGCTATTGGCCTCTTGGACTTTCCATTCACAGCCATTGTTGGATTAGCTGGGCTGTGGCCTGTAAATCATCCTAATAAATCCACTTTCTATATATAGAGTGGTTCATTCTATAAATTCTGTTACTGCAGAGAACCCTACGTGGTATAACAACAAAGCTTTGGATATCATATAGTATCACTTTCTGAGTATGAGATTGACAGAATCACCAAAGCACCTGTAGGCAGGGGAAATGCAGAGATCTATTTCCACAGACGGATTGCAGTCAGCCTCCATCTATGTTGGATATTTGTTATCTATTGCTAAATAACAAGTTTCCACAAAATGTAAGGGCTAAATCAAGACCCATCTATTGTCTCACAGTTTCTGTAGGCCAGGAACCTGGTCATAGCCAGGCTGATTTCTGTTCTTCAGCGTCTCCTCCAAGCTGTTGACTGCTGGGCTGAAGTCATCTGTGGGCCTCACTTAAAGAAGGCTTTCCAGAGCCGGGCGATGGTGGCGCACGCCTTTAATCCCAGCACTCGGGAGGCAGAGGTAGGCGGATCTCTGTGAGTTCGAGACCAGCCTGGTCTATAGAGCTAGTTCCAGGACAGGCTCCAAAGCCACAGAGAAACCCTATCTCGAAAAACCAAAAAAAAAAAAAAAAAAAAAAAAAAAAAAAGAAGAAGGCTTTCCAGACTCATGTAGCTGTTGGTTGGATTCAGTTCTTTGTCTGTGGGCGTCATCGATGTGATGGCCTGCCTCCTCCAAGCATGCAAGTTAAGGAGCAGTTGTACAAATCTGCTTGGAAGAGACAAACCTCAGTGCTCTCCTTTGTTTCGAGGTAGAATGTGCTGGCTTTGAATTCGTGATTCCCCTGCTTCAGCGTTCTGGGAACTGGACTTATAGGAGAGTACCACCATGTCAGGCTAAATCAGTCCTCTTAAAGCTTAGTCCCAAGGTGAGTCTCATCAGCTCTGCTGTTATCTACTGATAATGAAGAAGTCACTGGATCTGGTCTACAGAGGAGAGGATCATAAAATACCATGCATCCTGGGAGGTGGGGGTCAACAGAGTCAATGTTAGAAGTTGGTCTATCAAACCACTCAGTAAAATAGACTATTAACCCAGTCCTGACAAACTCACAAGGTTCTTATGAAGAGCCAATGATCTGGCATCGTCATTCTGTATTTCAAGTTGTTTGTCACTGGACACACAGAAGTAAGTAACTAGGGCAGCAAGATGGTTCTCTGGGTAAAGGCACTTGCAACCTATCTTGTGTCCCCAGAAGCCACATAAAAGTGGGAAGAGAGAAGCAACCCCACAAAGTGGTCCTCTGACCTCCACATGTGTGCCTCACATTTTGTATACACACCCACAGCAGTAATAAAGAAGAAAATACATTTTTTTAAAAGAGTAACTTTATGATCTGAGATGTTGCTCAGTAGTGGAGCACTGTAAAAACAAAGGCAAGAGAGAGAGAGAGAGACGGGGGGGGGGGAGGGAGAGAGAGAGAGAGAGAAAGAGAACACTGGTGTGGGTGCCCTAGAGCCTTGGGAAGGGAGAAGGATATATATAAGAAAAAAATTGAATTAGCAATTGTGAAGGGACAGTAATTCTAAATCAGTGATTCCTCTGTGGTTTTCTTTTCCCTTACAGCTCTCTACACTATTAAATAAAAAATATGACCTCTCATTCCTGGGAGAAATGGAATTTATTTTATGAAAATCATTTGCTAATGCTTAGACCTATCACACTGTGGACATTTCTAAAGCAAACGGAGTTAAAGGTCAGCGTGAATCCTCTTTTGAATCGAATTCCAAGATTTACATCCTCCAAAGGCCAGTCTTCAGACGTGCTGCTGAGGAGTTCTTTATAGAACAGTGCTTTCTGGTTCTTCTTCTGTTCTATTCGGATGGGGGCAGCCTGGGACAGCAGCTGGCGATGTAGTCCAGGATGGCCTCAAATTGTGACCTACTTTAGCTTGCTGAGGCCTGGGATTACAGACAAATGGCAGCACACATGGTAGGCAGGTAATACCAACTAGTGTGTTGGTGGTGTACTAGACCTATTCTTGTTCACGAGTACATCTTAGTTAGGGTTTCTATGAATCTATACCATGGGCACAGCAACTTTTATAAAAGAAGACATATAATTAACGCTGGCGTACCGTTTCAGAGGTTTAGTCTATTATCGTCATGGCGGGAAGCATGGCCGCGTGCAGGCAGACCTGGTGCTGGAGAAGGAGCTGAGCGCTCTATAATTTGATCTTCAGGTAACAGGAAATGAACTGTATCACTGGATATAGTTTGAGCATATGTAAGACCTCAAAGCCCACCCTCACAGTGACACATTTCCTCCAACAAGGCCACACCTACTCCAACAAGGCCACACCTACTCCAACAAGGCCACACCTACTCCAACAAGGCCACACCTACTCCAACAAGGCCACGCCTCTTAATAGTGCCACTCCCTATTGCCTAAGCATTCAAACACGTGAGTCCATGGGGGGGGGCATACCTATTCAAATCACCACAGAGTGCTTCACTTTTTAAACCTGATAGCTTCATTTGCACCTATCAATCAAAATTAACACAATCTTATACCGTACATACAAAGAAATCTTTATAAGTGTATGCTTAAGTGAATTTTTTATACCTAGTAAGATTTTAAAACTACATTATGATATCTTTTATTCCTCTGCACGTTGTTATGGCTCCCTGAACCCAAGTGGTGTGAGAACCCTCTGTGGTCCAGGTCTTGTCTCGGACAACTTACAAATGAAGTGATGGAGAAATGAAGAGAGTAACCCCCTTAGTCTGTGGGCTCCTTCATGTTGTAAGTGTGAATTTGAGTTCAGCTTCAAGCTACCTAAGTTAAAAAAAAAATCAGCTCAGAGACAAGAGCCATTTCGAAGATCCGACCATGTTAGCAGACCAACTTCCCAATCTCGGTATCTGGGCTGATATGAAAACCACCTGGAAAACATCAGTACCTTTGTTTGGAATCTTTGGAACCTTTGAGGGAGCTGAGCTGTCTGTAAAGGCTGGGTCTCTTTAACAAGGTCATTAACCACAAAGAACATGCCCAGCCTCCTGTTCTGTCTGTGGCTGTGACCTACAGAATGGGACCACTGACTCAGAAGCAGAGATTTGTGGTGCCGGTGAAGGACACCAGGAACACAAGGGATAGCGAGGTGGAAGACATTTTGAAGTTATATTAATGTTTTATGGAAAAACCTCAACAGTGACCAACATCATATAAACTTGTTTTGTCTTCTTGGCTTGCTTATTTCATTTTAGGGTGTTTTATTGTTGTTGTTTTAATAGGGAGTTTCCTGTGTAGACCTAGGCTGGCTTTCAACTTGTGATCTTACTGCCTCAGTTTCTTGAGTGTTGGGATCACAGGCGTGCATCACTGTGCCACTCTTTTAGAATTAATTTTTTAAAAGTGTTTTATGAAAACATAAATTTGGAACTGAACTAAGACAAAACAAAATTTAAAAATGTACAAGCTAGGCATGGTGGTGCCTTCCTATGGGAGGTAGAGGTGGAAGAATCAGGTGTTCAAGGTCATCATTGGCCACAATGTGAATTCAAGGTTAAGTGACACACTGTCTCAACAACAACAACAAAAAACCGAGCAGATAAATAAATAAAGCTTGCACACACTAATAGTGTTTCCATATGTTTATGGGCAAGAAATATGAACAAGAAAAAATGAAGGTAACTTTGCAGATGAAGATGTAGAGGGGAAGCAGGCAGATCATGGGGAGGAAGAATGTTCTGTGCACAATGGAGAAACTGTGGAGATAAGAAGAAAGGATGATTAAAGGCCGTGCTGATGCCAAGGTTCTGGGCTGCCACCTGGCATCATGCTGGCATCCAAGGGCCGTGCTGCCATGGGAGTCATATTGCAATGGGGGCCATACGGCAATGGGGGCCATGCTGCAATGGGGGCCGTGCAGATCTGAGTGCTTTGCACTGCCACCTAGGGCCACGGTGACATCCAAGCCCAGGCTGCTGCTGAAGACCCTATTTGGGTCCGTGGTCCTACCACAGCCAGTTTATATGCTGATGTCCTTGACCCATGGTGCCACCAAAGGCCACATGGATTCCCAGGGTCTAGGCTGCAGCCGGCGGCCATGTTAGTATCTAAAGGTCATGCTACCAGTGGGGTTATGCTAATCTGGATGGCTTGTGCTGCCACATGGTGCCATCCAGCCTAGGCTGCTGCCAAGGGTCATATCTGAGTCCATGGTCCTACTGCGGTTGGGGTCTGTAATGATGTCCATGATCCGTGTTGCCACAGGTGCTCATAGGAACCATATGTGTTAAAATCCCAGGCCTGTTCTGAGACAGCCCCACCCCCTACTGACCCTGGGATAGCTGACTCTGCTCCTCATTGGTCACAGCAGGGAAAGAGCTGGCCCCACCCCTCACCATGGGTGTGGGAAAGCTGGCTCCAAAGGCACAGAGCTAAGAGAGTTGGCTCTGCCCCTTGCCTGAGAGGGGCCACTTCCAGTGGCCTGGACTGACCAGCTTAGCTACCACCCAGACCCACATCCTGGGATTTGGGTTGGTCCACCCTAACATCTACCGTCTATGACCAGCTGGAGTGCCGGAAGAGACTGGTTCTGCAGAACCATAACTGTAGGGTGTCTAGGACTCCAGGCAACAGCCAGAGGCCTTGGGTCAGACCTATGACTCATTACAGTGAACACTTTGTGGGTGGGGCTGATTGGACCAAAGAGTTTACTGTGTGACACAACAAAGCACCCAGTGCAACAAGGATGAATGAAGAGGTGTTAAAAAAAAAATGGAGGAGCGAGGTGCTTTTGTTAGTTCATTTTGTTTTGTTTTTAATAGATTTGTGGGAGGGGGTTTTGGGGGTGAGTGCTGCAGGGGTGAAGGGAGGATATGGAGGGACTGAGTGACTGGGATTGGGGTAAATGATGTGAAATTCCCAAAGAATCAATAAAGAATTATGTTATATTGAAAAAAAAAGGGATGAGGATGTGCATTAAGATGAGGAAGAAATCAGGCCAAATGAAGAGAAGAAGAAAGACACGTGGCAAACAAGACAGTGGTGGCCCTGTACAACCTACAGAAAACCAGGACTTGACTACGTTTGTTGGACTGTGCATAGATTCAGTAGCTGGGTTTTGTTTTTCTTTATTTTAAATTGTAGTTGTGATACAAACTATAAGCTACCCACCCACCCTTCTGCAATGGCTGTTCTTGTTGTCAACTTGACAATATCTGGAATGAACTGTAATCCAGAAATGGAGGGTACACTGTGATCTGGATCTTGAGGCTCGAAGACACATGCCTTTAATCCAGATCTTGAGGCAGGGAGGCATACTTTTAATCTGGGCCAAACCTTCTGCTGGAAAAAGGAAGGGCTCTTCTTCGCCTGTCTGCCCTAGCCTTATCAGCACATCCATTCTTTCACTGGCATTGGAGCCTGCTTCTTTAGGATTCCAGAGTACATAGAAGGCCATCTGGGACACCCAGCCTAGGGGGACTGGGCAACTACTTGATTCTTGAACTTTCCATTCACGACTAGCCATTGTTGGACTGCAGCCTGTAAGCCGTGCCAATAAATTCATAAATATATATAGACATACTTATATGTGTATACATGTGTATATAATATATATGTATATATAAAGAGATATTCATCCCATAAATATTGTGACTCTAGATAACCCTGATTAATACACCATCTAAAGACCAAAGACTATTTCCTCTGACAAGTCACCTTTCTCTGTACATCTTGATGTCTAAACAGACACAGAACATTTTGACAAGTTTTTAATTTCTTCACATCTTCTGGCAATCTGCTTAGATACTGGATGCCGTACTGGCTAATTTTATGTCAACTCAACACAAGCTGGAGACATTTGGGGAGAGGCACTCCCAGTCGAGAAGGTTGCCTCCGTGTAAGAATGACATGTGGACAAGTCTGTAGGGCATTGTCTTAATTAATGATTGATGTGGGAGGGCCCAGCCCATTGTAGGTGACGTCATTCCTGGGCTGGTGGTCCTGGGTGCTATAGGAAAGCAAGCTGAGCAAGCCATGGAGAACAATTCAGTAAGCAGCACCCTTTCATGACCTCCCCATTGTCTCCTGCCTTCAGATTCCTACCTTGCTTGAGTTTCTTCTCTCATGTCCCTCAGTGATGGACTGTGATATGGAACTGTGAGCTGAGATAAACCCTTTCCTCCACAAGTTACTCTTGGTCATGGTGTTTATCACAGCAATAGAAATCCTAACAAACACGGTGCCTTGTTAGTAAAAACCAAGCTTTTGTTCAATCACTAAACTCGACTTGTTGTGCAGATCATCTGCATAATGGATCCCTTCTGTTTCCCAAGATGATTATTATAGAGAGTCCTAGGTGTTTTCAAATATGCCACAGGAAAAAAAATGCTTCCAGCTTCAAATACAGTACAATTATACTGAGTGGGCACCAAAAGGCCCCATCTTATGGGGAAAGACAAAAAAAGAAAATGAAATTTCCAAATCCCCTCCACCACAGTGAAAATAGCAAATGTATTAATTTGAGCCATATGATATTGCTGATATACCACCATTTTTGTTTATAAAAATAACGCTATCATGTGGTTCAACCTAAAAATGAAGTCATAATATCAATAATCCCATCCCTGCCTCTGTAACAAGGCTTTGCTATTAAGATTCTCAGGCATAACCTGCCAGTGATGACATGCGTCTTTAATCTCAGCACTCAGAAAGCAGAAGCAGACAGATGTCGGAGTTTGAGGCCAGCCTGCTCTACAGAATGAGTTCCAGGACAGCCAGGACTGCACAGAGAAACCCTATCTCGAAAAACAAAACAAACAAACCAAAGAAAACAAACAAAGAGCAAAAGAAAAGAAAGAAAAATATTCTCAGTCCCAACAGTATGCCAAAGTGACCAGAGCATACAAGAAACAACAGACTCTACTGGGTGTCTCTGGTCCCAAGGTATCTTGCATCTTAATTGTTCTCGACTTGAGAGGAGAGGCACCTAAGTTCTTAGAGCAGAAAGACAATTGGAGGTCATATCTGGTCTCTGGAGAGCCCACTTCACTAGGTAGCCATGGATTGGAATGGATATACTATTTCACTGCGGTTGCTCTCTGTGTCCCATTAAAATACGCCGCCTTTGTGTAAGCATGGTCGTTGGTGTGCTGTGGCCTGCACCAGCAGCTGAGCACATCTGATTGCAGTCATTTGTATGATGTGCTTGCCATGCTAATCTCTTAGTCCTCAAACTAATGCCTGAGACAGGTACACTCTCACTGCATCTACTCTAAAGAAGGGGAAACTGAGGCACACAATGATCAAGTGATTTTTTTTTCCATCCTCATATTGCAAACAAGAAATGGAGCCGGGACCTGAGCTCAGGTGGACTGGAGTTTTCAAAAGAGGCAAAGGCAGTGAAGAAGAGAAACTGCCACCATGAAAGGGTTTCTTAAAGTGGGTTTGCAAAAGTAGCTGCAGAACAAGGCAGCGAGCAGCAGAGGAAACGAGATAAGAGGCAGTGGGTTCTGCTGGAGGAAGAGGGTGAGAGGAAAAAAATCTTTGAACAGCAGATTCAAACAGTGACTCATATCTGTCCTCCTGACTGGCTAGACTCCCTTCCATTTAGTACAACACAGATATTGTCGCCTAAGAGAGCAAACAGGTTGAGGTGGGCACACATACGTCTCCAAATCAGTGAATTGCTCTGCCCAAGAACCTGCTAGCTGCCTGTTCTGAAGATGAAGAGAGCTGGGTGACTTGCACAAAAGAAGTTTAGGATGCCTTATGATGTAACCCAGGCCAGGGCGGAGTTGGAACTCTCATCATGATAAGGCAGAAGAGATATTCACGTAAACCAATCAGGGTTCTCACGAGAAAGACAGCCATATTTGTAACCCGGGAAATAGTCAGAAGAAAACCTTGAGGTTAGTCTTTGTGGCCCTGTGTGCAAGTTCAGATGTGTTAGAGGGGATTGTAGACACATGGGAACTGTGAAGAACTGAAGCTTGGAAAGCAATCTGCTGAATCTGCTGGCTCAGCTGGTTTCCCAGGACCCTAAAAAGTGCGTTAAAACAGCTTTTATTCCCAGCACTGACCGCCTCCCCAGTCCTCTCCATCCTGTTCCTCTTCTAACTGTCCTTTCTGCTTTCTTCCAGTTTCCTTCCATCCCTCTTCCTTCCCCCTCTTCTTAATAAGAAACGAATTAAATTATAGTTAATTAAATCACAGTGCCTTAAATGAGAAGTTGAAAGAAACTGTATTAGGAAGAGATGGTAAATGAGAAAAGCATAATTTTGGGGAGAAGGCATATAAGCGGATTATCAAGGGAAAGTTCTAGAAATCAGGGATGAGAAAAGGAATGCAGATAGGAGTTGCCAAATACATGAAAAAAAATGGAGCTTTTAGCCAAGGCTTTAAATATTCGTGTGGTGGGAATAAATGGCACACCTAGGGCACAAAGTCACATTGGAAAGGTGACATGGCCCACTGTGGTGGCTTGAATGCAAATGGCCCTGTGGGCTCACAGGGGACCTGAAGTAGGTGTGGCTTTGCTGAAGGGTGGACTTTGAGGTCTCACATGCTGCATCCAGGCTAGAGGCTCACAGTCTCTCTCTGATGCCTACAGATGCAGACATAGAACTCTCAGCTCCTTCTCCAACACCATGTCTGCCTGCATGCCACCACGCTTCCCACCGTGGCCAGGCTTCTGTAGACTTGCTTTTATCCACTGAGCCATCTCACCTCTCTCCAAGATACGTTTAGAAAGCAATTGTGAATATAATTATGTCCCAGATTTCTCTCTCTGTGTGTTTACCTTTGTTGTATATGAAAGCTACTGATTTGGGGTAGAAATTATCCAGGATGTTGCTGGAAATGTTTAACAGATCTACGAGTTTTCTGGTTGAATCTTTTGTATCCCCTGTTTATAGAATCATACCAACAGCAAACACAGACACTTTAATTCCTTCCCCACTGTGACGATAATAGACTGACCCTCTGAAACTGTAAGCCGGCCCCAGTTAAATATTTTCCTTTATGAGAGTTGCCATGGTCATGGCGTCTGTTCACAAAAATCGAGACCCTAACCAAGACACCAGAGAAAGGCTTTGGCCTGGTAGGATTGGTAACAGCTCTCAGGTGTTCACAACCTCACTTCTCCTCTGCTCCAATGTGATTCAGATTCATTTACTTTTGTCATATCAGAATGGCCGCGATTCACACGCAGCTGCAGAGATGAGGCCGCACTGTCCAGTGTAGCTTAACTAAACAGAAGTAATGGCGATCCGATGAGGTTTAATAGAACCCTGGTGGGTGCCCTTCTGGCGAATTTCGTACGAGGATGAGATAGATATTGTCAGACTTTAGTCCAGAAAGAAAACTTACGACAGTCAAAGAACAAGTAGCCCTAGTTAAATTTATGCTCAACTGACCCCTTTGTAAGGTACTTAAATCCTTGCAACAAGAAAGGAAAATACCTTATCACACTCTATTGCTTAACATTAATGAGGTAAATGAACACCTTGGGTCTCCCCACCTATTCACCACCAGCACAATGGGATTTAACAGTCATCTTAAATAATGTGACTCCCCAGGCCTTCTTTTCATTGTCCCTTCTACTTTCGTGCACATGAGTCTGTTAGACTGTGCACACAAAGCCATGGACTGTGCTTTCTGGGAGGCCTCAGAGAGTTATTTTGCTCTGAGAGGTATGCATGTGCAAGCATGCATGTCTGCGTGTGTGTGTGTGTACATGTGCTTGTGTTTGATCCTCTAACCCAGTTTGAGGTCATCAGCTCCAGATTTCTGTATCAATCCTTCAGGGAGATAAGGAGCAGGGAACCCAGAGCGATGGCTGTAGAAAAGCAGAAAGGGAGATGCTGAATTCCTGTCTAGGACGCAGAAGCTTCACTTCCTAACTCTGTCTCTTGTCTCCCGCTTACTGTTCTCAACCTTCAGACCTCTTGCTTATCACCCACAGTTTCTGGGCATTCCTGCTGCCCAATATTTACTCGCCATTGAATTCGGTAATAGGCCCCTAATCTACGCCGTTCTAGGATAGATTCACATTCCCCTTTCTCTCCCTTCTTTTCTGTTGAGTCAAGGCACTCACTCGTAGAGAATTCCTGACCTCAGTCAGTTGACTCATCCCCACACATATTGAACTGAACTAGCATCTGGACACTGGGCTCTTTTTCTTTTTAAAATTCTATATTAAGATGCTGGAAAGACAGCCATTTGGCAAAGGGCTTGCCTTGCAATCATGAAGACCTGGGCTGTATCCCCAGAACCCATGTTTAAAAACTGGGTCTGGTGGCTGGACGTGGTGTAGTGAGTCTGTGATCCTGTGCTGCAGAGTAGAAACAGATCACTGGGGCTCAGGGGCCAACTGCCCTAGTTTGAATGGAGGTGCTCTATGTAGGCCCAGAAGACACAGGTTCTTATGTGAAAATCTCAGTGTAAGGTGTGGGATACCACTGTATGTGTTATTGGTCAGGGAACCCAGAGTCTCACAAAACAACACAAGCTACCACCGTTGCTCTTGATTGTTTACTGTAACTAACTGGTAAGACCCTGTTGGGGAAGACACAATACATTTTGGTTGCAGCACATAGAGAAATCAAGACGGAACTGATCTGGAAACGTCCTCCCTGCTGACTAGCTTTCAGAGTACTGAAATGTACTCTGCAGGCTGCAGAGGAGAAAAGCCACCAATAGACTTACCCAGCAGTGGACCCTGTATTCTATAATACAGCCCTCTAGGCAAGATGTATCCACAAGTGCAATAGTGATTTGGGTGTCGTGGTAGTAACCAATATTTTCTACTTGGATTTGAGACCTGCACCATCGGAGGGAATTCCTGTCTAGTAATGTAAACCTGGTCAAAAGCCCGTAACTGGAGAGGCCATAGTCTCTAGAGGGGGAATATACTACTGCTGTCTTGCTAAACATATATTACCTAACTACCTTCTAAATATGTGTTTGTACCTATAGATTACTGCTACTCTCAATCTTGGTCAGAGAAACCTCTTTCTTCTCTGACCAGGGGTCGATACAGAGACCCACACCTGGTCCAAGTGCTAAGACTAAATGGCTGTGGATTGTTCATCCCTAAAGCACACAGCTAGGATAACCCCCACAAAGCCCAGGGAACGAAGCAGAAGAGGGCAACAGAAAGAACCTAAGAGTCCGAGGATGGGGAAAGTGCTTCAAAAGGCTACCTTCAGTACATGACATGGTCAGTGTAGTTATTATGAACTCACAGAAGCTATGGTTGCCTTAACAAGAGCAAGCCAGTCAATAATTCCAGCCTGGATAGTGGGGAAGCTCATGAGATGCCTACCCCTAGCTGAGTAGATATTAACAGTTGATGATTGATGTAGGAGGAGACGTTTCTCTCCAGGAGTGTGGCTGCTGGTAGGTTGTCCGTGTTTATGCAGGCTGCACTAATTGGACTTAGTGGATTATTCTTTTTTGAAAAGAACATTATGGATGAGAAGGACACATTTGTGTGGTTTCAAGAGTGTATGAGGAGCTAGATAGGGTCAAAATACGTTATATGAAATATAAATTAAAAAGTAACACTAATGTTTCTTAAATTGTTTTTAAAAACAGAAAATTAAAGCATCTACAAAACTTTTAATGAATCCATTGATCTGAAACCAGATAGACAAAACAACAAAAGAAAATTGAAGACTCATGGCCCTAATACATCAAAATACCATTCACCATAACCATGTTGGCTTCATTATGAGATTTGAGGGTGATGCAACATGCAGAAATCAATAAGTGTAATACATCACATAAATGGACTCAAGGATAGAAATCAAAATATCCATCAAAGACACGGACTTTTAATAAAACCCAACATCACTTCATGATTAAAAAAAAAGCCTAAAGAAACTATGAATAGAAATAGCATATCTCAGCTAACAAATACTTTATATGATTAATCTATAGCAAACATTTTACTAAATAAGGAAAACCTCAAAGCATTTTACTATAATTGGAAACTATCAAATGAAAGACTTTTATTTGATAGTGCTTAAAGTCTTAGCCAAAACATTAAGGGAAGAGAAGAAAATGCAAGGGATATAAATAGAAAAGGAAGAAATTAAAGTGTCTTTATTTGCTGTTGGTATGATTCTATAAATAGGGGATACAAAAGATTCAACCAGAAAACTCGTAGATCTGTTAAAAATTTCCAGCAACATTCTGGATAATTTCTCCCCCAAATCAGTAGCTTTCATATACAACAATGATAAACACACGCACACAGAGAAATCCGGGACATAATTATATTCACAATTGCTTTTTAAAAGTATCTTGGAGAGAGGTGAGATGGCTCAGTGGATAAAAGGAAGTCTACAGAAGCCTGCCTACCTGAGTTTGATCCAGAACCCACATGTAAGAGGAGAACTGACTATGCAAAGTCCTCTGATCTTCACACATGCTCCATGGTATCCCCCACGACATCACACATACACACACACACACACACACACACACACACACACACTTTTTAATACCTTGGAATAAACCTAACTATGGAAGTGAAAAGCCTTTACAATGAAAATGTTAAGACACTGGAGAAAGAAAGAGCAGACACTAGAATATGGAAAGACACCCTAACTTCATGGACTAGAAGAATGACTATTGTGGAATGTCATCCTTATAAAACCTATCTAAATACTTAAGAAACGCCATCGACATTTCAATACCAGTTTTCTCAGAAATAGAAAAAAAAATCTTAAAATTCATATGGAAGAACAAACGACCTTAAGTAGTAAGTATCATCTTGAGAAAATAACCACAGACATCATCATCCAATATTCTAACGTACACTACTAAGCCATCTAGAAACAAAGCAAGCATGCTGTTGCACAAAAACAGACGTGTAAACTAGTGGAGGAGAGGAGAGGACCCAGATAGAAATCCTCACAGTTCCAGCCATGCGACCTTTTACAAAGATGCTAAAAATATACACTGGAGAAAAGACAGTCCCTTCAACAAAGGGAGCTGGAGAATGATGCCCCTATGTGGAAGAATGAAACAAGGTGCCTATCTCATCAGTTCCAAATGGACCAAATGCTGAATGAAAGACCCCCAAGCCCCAAAACTGTTACAGAAATGGTAGGGAAGACACTTCAAGATAGAGGAAAAGTAAGGACTTCTGATGGTGACTGCAGCTGTTGAGAAAAGGAGACCAACAGCTGACAAATGGGACCTTACAAAATTAAAACGCTCTGAATAGTAAAGAGACAGCCTATACAATGGAAGACAATCTTTGCCAACTACATCTGATGCTGACTAACATCCACAATACACAAAGGACTCAAAAACTAAAGAAATAAAAAAAAATTACAATAAAAAACAAATGGGCTGACAAAATGAACAGATGGCTCTCAGAAGATGAAAATCAAACAGCCAATATACATTAAAAAATGTTCAACCTCACTAGTTACCAGAGAAATGTAAATCGAAACTGCATTGAAATTCTTTATTACCCAGTCAGAAGGTAGTCATTAGGAAATACAGGCTGGTGAAGATGCAGACAGATAGGACCCTCACTTCTGGTGGAAATGTAACCTGACCATCAACTAGGAATACCAGTTTGGAGATTCCCTAAAAGTCTAAGAATAGATCTCCCATGTGACTCCTGGGTGTGTACTGAAAGATTCCAAGCCCACATGCCGCAGAGAGGCCTGCACATCTGTGCACACTGCAGCTGTTTTCATAGTAGCCCTGGTCTAGAACCAACCTAGGTTATACACACCTGATGGAAAGTTGTTAGAATTTTTTAGAAGAATCAAGTTTTGTTCTTTTGATGCAACTGGAGATCATCATTTTAAGGAACTTCAGCCAGACTCAGAAAAGCTAATATCAGTGGCTGGGGATGTGACTCGGTGGATAAAAGACTTTCTATGTACGTGTGAGGACTGGAGTTTGGACGCCCAGAACTCACATAGCTGCTGTGGGCTCCCTGTAATTTCAGCACTTGGAAGGGAGCAGCAAGGGATCCCTAGGACAAGCTGGCTGGCTAAACTGCACAGAGGGGTGAACTCTGGGCTTTGCAAAAGCTTGCCTCAGTAAACGAACTAAAGAGCCATCAAAGGAGATACCCCTCAATGGATCCCCACGTGTGCACCCCTACCTTTGCACTTGGGTACCCACACAATGAACAAGCATACACATAACTCCGAATACACCAAGTCAAACATCACATGTTCTTTCTCATATGTAGTGCTTGGACTTTCTACAGATATGTAAGTTTATGTGTGTATATGTGTCATGAATGTAGATGTGAAATTGTCTAGGGGGATGATACGGGCTGCTGGGAATGGAGATTGAAGAAGGTCAAAGTGGGAAGTGTGGTTGGAGTGGGCTCAAACTATTTATCCTTGTCTGGAAGAATCCTGATGTAATATAGTAGCTTATAAAATGAATATATACCATAAAAGCTTAAAAACTTGAAAATCATATGCTCCTTGGGTATCTGATTTCTCAGGATTCCAACAAATACTTCAGCAGAAGCCCAAAGCAATGCAGTCACATGCATGAATTGTAAGAGTTCTGTCATTTCTGATAATTCGGCGTTAAGATACTCGAGAACTAACTGTTGGTATCTTTGTTTTACATAAAATAATTTTTTTAGAAATTTAGTTAAAATGTATTTTTCCCAATGTGTGTTTGATTCATCTTTACCAGCTGTTGAAGCAGCTCCCGGTAAATTATTTAAACTCAGTTTGATGCAGGTCTGCCAAGCGCTTAGCTAAGAAGTTCCTGAGGGGCTTCTGGCCTCCAGATCCCATGCTGCCTGTCTTTCAGAAGCTGTCCCAGGAGTTCTAGGCTTACAATTGAGAATTTCCTTCCAGAGCTCTCATAAGCAGCCGTGTTAAGTAAGACATGGTTACTGAGGTTGATCCAAACCTGGCCTTCTTTTTGATTGGATAACCTTTTATACGCTGTGTGAAGATGTGACTGATGTCGGAGTCCTCTCTGTGTGTTGTTTGTATTGGTTAATGAAAATAGAAACTGCTTTGGCATGATAGGGCAGAACTTAGATAGGTGGAGAAGACAGAACTGAATTCTGGGAGGAAGAAAGCAGAGTCAGGAGATGCCATGGACCCACTGCCGGAGATAGACGTGCTGAGACTTTGCTGGTAGGCCACGACATCATGGTGATATTCAGATTAGTAGAAGTGGGTTAAATTAATATGTAAGAGTTAGCCAATAAAAAGTTAGAGCTAATGGGCCAAGCAGTGATTTAATTAATACAGTTTCTGTGTGATTATTTTGGAGCTAAGCTAGCTGGGTAGCTGGGACAAACAAGCAGGCCCTCTTCCTATATGTGACTATATCCTTCCTCACTTGCCCAAGACATCTTCTGAATGGCCAATAGCTAGGCAGGAGAGGATAGGTGGGACTTCCAGGCAGAGAGAGGAAATCATGAAAAAGAATTTGAGGCTGGAGATTTACCAGTGAGACACCAAGGCAGTTGGAAACACAATACTGAGGAGAGGTAACAGTCCACATGGCAGAACTTAGATTAATATAAATAAATTA
Organism: Microtus pennsylvanicus; assembly: GCF_037038515.1. Classification (NCBI taxonomy): domain Eukaryota; kingdom Metazoa; phylum Chordata; class Mammalia; order Rodentia; family Cricetidae; genus Microtus; species Microtus pennsylvanicus. The sequence continues at coordinate 97,311,364 of NC_134583.1, forward strand.
ATTGAAGTTTTAAGAGCTAGTTGAGGATAAGCCTGAGCTAAGGCCAAGCTTTCATACTTGATAAGAAGTCTTCATGTCCTTATTTGGGAGCTGGTGGTCCAAAGAAAGTCTGACTATATCTTTTGGGACTTGCTCATGAGTTTATTCACTGGGTCTTTTTTCTTAGTTGACTTTTGGGTGCCTTTCTTCTGCTTGTCTTCCTCAGGTGACACGAAGGAACTCAGAGACACTGCAGCTCTGCCACAATGTTGGACAAAAAGCAATCCTTGCCACAAGCCGGTCAAAGAGATTGTTTTATTATTCTTTGTGGGCACACACACACATATTGTTTTCTCAGCTTTGGTAGGTAACCTTGGATGTGTGTTGGGGCTTGGTACCGATTCTTATCTGAAAAGGACTCTTCTAATCCAATAAATAAAAAAAGGGTGAGTCATACAAACCATTAGTGTCAAGCTAATTCAGCCTGGCTTCAAACTTGCTTACTCCAAGCCAAGAATGATGGCTTCGGACCCACAGCTGGCCAGTACTCGTTAGGTCCCAGGGTGAGAGCCGAAGGTCACTTCTGAGGAGAGGGAGCTGGGAAGAGCTGGGAGATGGTCCAGGCAAACGGTGTGGAACTGAGCCTGAGACTCTACTACCTGCCAGAGCCCAGAATGGAATCAGACGCTCAAAGCAGAAAGCCAGTCCATTGGGTGGAGAAAACAGCGGTTTGTAAGCCAATTGATACAGATGCGAGTTCTTCTGAGTACCTGAGAGGGACCTGCCTGGCTTGGCCTCGACAATACCTCGATTAAAGCTGAAGGCCACACTAAGGTCTGCTTTACTTTCCTGCCTCTCTCTTTGCCTGATGTTAAAACACTAATTTAGGTCATAAAGTAAAATGGTGACTCGCCTGTTCTCGTGATGGCAGTAATTATCGTTAGCTGTCTGTCCTCCAGACTGTCTTGCCAGAAGGTCTATGTTTTGAAATATCAGGTTCTTAGTTATTTAAGCTCACAGGCCCTCAGCTTGCTGCATGATAATGCATAGGGGTGGCTGATGTTTTATATCGGCAGATACCCAAATTCCATCTTCTAGGGAGTTTGTTATATGTGCTGCTCTGCCTCGTATTCAGCCTGCTGAACTGTCATTGCACGAGGGGAAGACAGATCCTATCTTAAAATTATAAAACAGTGGAGATGGAAGACAATAAATATCTAACGATTTTTATATTTCCCATCAAGATCAAACTTCCAAAGGGCAGAGACAATGTCTTTTTATTTCCACCTGACAAGATGAGTAATTTTGTGATACTTGGCATGCACAATAACTTAGGCTGTTCACATGATAACCCTTCTGGGCAGGGAATTTCCCCATTTATGCATGTTCCCCCAAGTCCTTCAGGTTAAGGTCAAGGATCCAAGCAGCCTGGTGCTTTCTGTGGCTAAGCGGTCAACCCTGCTGATTATGGTCTGACATAGAAGGAGAAAATCATTTAGAATCCCCACACTTCACAGTGTTGCCGTGAAAACCTTCTGAACAAGCCCCCCCGTCACTTGCCCTGCTCTGTGCTGGGGTGCAGGGTAGTCCCGTGATCCTAATGTTTTAATTCTTTTATACAAAGAAATGACCATTGGCCTTGACAATATTTGGGAAGTATTGTATTAGAAGCCAAGTGTGTGCGTAGAATTATCTCCCTAATCTCATTTCTGTCTGTCCTTAGGTTGATCTTCCTTCTCTTTGATGCAGAGACTTGGTTTTCCTCGCACTTAACTTTTGCTTGGATGTTCATCCTAATAAAACTTTACAGATCTTCTGTTCTCCAAGAGAACAAGCCAGATCCCCTTTCTCCCATTTCCCAGAAGGCGTCTGGGCTTTAGAAAAGTCTGCTCATCATCCAGGAGGCTTGTTGCTCACGGGCCGTTGTTCTCTGTCTTTGTAGTTCATAGATTGTACCTCCCATGCTCTATGAATGTTGAGCTTGGCTGTAGGACTTGTTTTGACCAGTGCAATGAACGCAGCAGTGACAGGCTGAGCCTCGAGCTGAGATCTCACAACTCTTGCTAGCCTTTTAGCACTTCCACCACTCACTCCCATGAAGGAAGGACGTGTCCTAAATAGCTGGAGCTTGTAGTCATTCTATTTTATTTATAAAGGAAAAACATTCAATTGGGATGACTCGCGGACAGTTTCAGAGGTTTAGTCTGTTATCATCATGGCAGGACAAGGTGGCCTGCCGGAGAAGCAGCTGAGAGTGGAGAAGGAGCTGCATCCCGATCCCGCAGGCAAGACGAAGAGTCACTTTTCGTCATTCTAGAGTGAGAGACTTGGGGGCTTAAAACAGAGCTGTGACTTGGTGCCTAATGAATCTATAACTTAGCTGAGGCTGCCTGACCTCTGGATAGATGAACAAGAAATGAATGCTTAGCTATGTGTGTTGAACCCACTTGTAATGTGAGCATGGGAATCATGAATTTAAAGTCACCCTGGGCTATATAGCAAGGCTCTATTTCCAAAGAAAGAAAGGCAGGGAGGCATGTAGAAAGGAAAGCTGATTTTTTTTTTCACGTGCCACTGAAATTATTGAAGTTATTCAGCAGCAATGCAGTGACAGCTGTCCTAGAAACCGTGTGACATTACAGTCGAGTGGCTCTTACCAGTGTATGCCATCCCTGGAGGGAATGGAAGTACAGCCATGTCTTCCAGCTAGGCTACAAGTCTTTTCTTTTTCTTTCTTTTTTTATTTTTTTTTATTTTCGAGACAGGGTTTCTCTGTAGCTTTTGGTTCCCGTCCTGGAACTAGCTCTTCTAGACCAGGCTGGCCTCGAACTCACAGAGATCCCCCTGCCTCTGCCTCCCGAGTGCTGAGATTAAAGGCGTGTGCCACTACCGCCTGGCTTACAAGTCTTTTCTTTATGAAAACCTAGAGGATTATTCATTGGATTCAGCACAGCTTCCTTTGCCTATCACATGGCCACCTGGGGATCTTGAGGGGCACAGAATATTCCTTTCCGTAAAGCATGGGCCACGATTAGATTTTCCTCACAAAGACAGCTCATTCTGATGCATTTCCTTATTCAACACAAAGTTGTTTGAAGCTTTATAATTTTACAATGTGAACCAAAAATCCTTTGAGGAATGGAATGGGCATAGGGAGAGTTCTGTGGTGACCTGGTCTAGACATTTCTGGGAACAGGAGCCCAGGTACCACAGAAGATGGAATGCTGAGAGACACGAAATAGACACATTTACTCTCAGCTGTTGCGGAAATCTCTACTCTGTGTAGCTTCTCTGAAAATTTTAAGATGTTCTAAAGCAAAAAGTTGACTTATTAAGAGGCTTGGAAAGAAAAGGGGTTAATTAACTTTATTTTCTTTTCTTCTGTACTGTTCTGCCCTGCACTGGGTAGGAAAGTAGCTTGTCATTATGTTCTTGTGTTTGTGCTTCCTTAGCTCCCGAAGAGCAATGCATAAGGCCTATTTCACTTGCAAAAGTTTACTATTTTAACTAATTAAAATTAAAATAATTTGTACACTGGCACCCATGATTGAGATAGTTCTGAATTTCTGCACATGCTATTTATCTCTTTTTACTTCTGGCTCATAAAGGTCAATCAGGAGTAAGGCTACAACTCGGTGGTAGAGCAAGCGTTAAAACATGCAAGGTCCTAAGTTTGGTCCCTGGTACCACAAAGCACAAGATGATCAACTAGTATATTGAATGCCCCAGTCCTGATGTTTTCAATTTTAAAACATTTAGCTTTAAAATTGTTATTAAGGTCATCTTAATTCATGAGTAACATCATATGTACAAATAATAGAGTTTTTAAAGAGTAAAAAGAGTCTTCAAAGTTCTTAAGAATAACTTGTGGGTTCATTTTGTTTTTGTTTTTTATTTTTTGTACTTTAGTTTGTCCTCAAATTCATTATCCTCCTGCCTCAGTTTCCAATACCCAGCTTAAGACCGAGGTTTTTATTGAGCCTTTTAAAAATTAGGATTATAAATGACACTCTCTGATGAGAGCATCTTGACTTATAATATCACTGTCACCAAAGAATTATGTGCTGCCTTCAACTTTTAGTCTTAATTTGATTTGATTTTTATTTTCCCATTTGTGGGAAGATATTGATTTCCAAAAAAAGTTGTCACACAAAAAAATCTCTGTCCTAGTCTTAGATGAGAATTCCATTGCTTCAGAATTTACAGACCATTAATATTATAGTCGTTTAGATTAAATACAGTGATTTCCCAATTTATGTTTCAAACAGAAGCCAGAGCACCCAGCTCTAAGTCCAGAATGAAGCCAGACAGAGAGAAAGTCAATGAACTGGACAGAGAAATGGAGTCCAGATAGAAAACAAACCATTAGAAGCCAGAGTATCATACTGAAGAAAGCATATTTTTAAAAATGTTATTTGTATACATAATTGCATACTAGTGAGTTTTATTATGACATTTTCTTACATGCATATAGTGTACCTCAATCATATTTACATTCACACCCATTACTTTCTTTTGTCCTGATGATCCCCTTTCTCTTCCCAAGGAGTCCCCCTTTTTGGCTGTGTGTGTGTGTGTGTGTCCCAGGAAGTTTCATTAAGATTGTTTCTAGGAGCAGGAGTGAAAGTTTATTTACAGAAGTATGGGAACCTTTCTAGTGACTACAACATTGAAGAGAATATTTCTTCCTCTATCAACCCATTAAAATGTATACATCCTGAGAGAGGGGTGCAGTTCCATGAGTTCCAACCCCTTCCATAATAAAATAGTGATACAATAGTCTAATTTTGTGCAGATCTTGTAAAAGTCATCACAACTATCATATGTTCAAGACATATGTCATCCCCGGAAGTCAACACTCCATTACCACTTTCCCTCTCTTTGTCTAACTCCTAAATTCTTCCCACCCTTTCTTCCAAAATGTTTCCTGAACCTTGAAAGGGTTATGGCTGGGTATTCAACAATATTCCTTCCCAGTACTTTACCTGGTTATGATTCGCTATAGCCACCACTGAGCATAGCAAAATGAGTCTTTTCTGATTAAAACTGACAACAGCATTAATCATCTAGGGACATAAACACAGGTATGTGATGGGTGCATTTAGCAAGACAATAGCAGTGGTTTCCCTACTTCAGGCTGATCACATCTCCATCCACAAGGCTTTTGAGAAGGTTTGCAGTATCAGATGTAAATATTCTCCTGTAGAGTGGGCATCAAATCCAGTCAAAAGTGGTTGGTTTCCACCATGACAGACTTTCCTCTATCACACGAGTGCCCTCATCCCTCCTAGCCAGCCAATAATCTTTCACACATAGCCCCTAAGTCCACAACTGAGCTCACTGATGGCAATACTTCCATAGCAGCCTCCACAATACCTCCTGGCATTATATGGGCTATTCAGAAAGGAAGAAGCATCTAACCCACTTCCAGCTTGTTTTCTTTATGCTCTGTAACCAGGGTCTGTGGCTTCTCCAGCAATAAGGTCCCATGATCTAGTACGGGGTGACAATAAACAGTAGTGCCAATTACCTGTATTGTTTGCTGAGTCTCAGTTGCTTTCCTTTACTCATAGGAAGGCAGCCTGCTCCTGACATGAATTTTTAAAAATAGCTTATGGCTTCTGGGAGCAGCTTTATCCACCTGCACCGAGTATCTTTGTTCAAACTCTTTTCTGAAAAATTCCCTTTTCGATTCCCCTGACAAGTACCAGAGTTCCTTCTGGCTTCTTTACACACCACTAGTTTAGGTTGACCTTTCCATTTTTCCTCTTGTCTCCCTGATACCCTTCCTTGCTTAAACCTTTCCACCTCCACTATTCCTGCTTCCAATTTCATACCAAATGCATTCTGTTACCCTCCTCTCTTAAAGAACTTTCTGTTGCCTTTTCATGGGCCTCTTTCTGTTTCCTAACCTCACACATGCCCGCTCTCACATAAATGCATGCATATAAAACTTAGAAGCTAGGATCTGCATATGAGAGAGGCCATGTGTGTTTGTATTTTTAAGCCAAAGTTATCTCACTCAGTATGATATTTTCCAGTTCCATTCATTTTCCTGCAAATTCATAATTTAATTTTTCTTTATGGCTGGATAAAATCCCACTGTGTATATTACTATATTTTCTTTATCCAATCATCAGTTGACAAATATTTAGGCTGATTCTATTTCCTCACCATTGTGAATAGAAAAGCAATCAACATGGATGCGCAATTATCCCTGAGGTAGGATTGCAGTGTTGTGTTGGCTAGCTTTATGTCAACTTGATACAAGCTAGAGTCATGGGGGAGCTGATGGTTGTGTGTGGGGGACGGGGAATGACATCAATTGAGAAATTGCCTCCATAGGTTCAGGCTGTAGGCAAGCCTGTAGGGCCTTTTCTTAATGGTGATTGTGGCCCAGCCTGCTGGGGGTGGTGCTATCCCTGGGTTGGTGATCCTAGGTGCTGTAAGAAAACAGATTGAAAAGTCATAGAGAGCAATCTAGTAAGCAACACCCCTCCATGGCCTCTGTATCAGCTCCTACCTCCAGGTTCCTGCCCTGTTTGAGCTCCTGCCCTGACTGCTTTTCTATGATGAACTATGATGTGGAAGTGAAAAGAGTCATGGTGTTTCAGCACTGCCATACAAACTCTAACAAGACAGAGTCCTTTGGGTTTATGTCCAGGAGTGCTGTACCTGGGACATATGAGTGTTCTGTTCTGTTTTGTTTTTTAATCTCTTTACAGTTTACATAATAGCTGTGTCAGTTTAGCCTCCAACCAACAGTGAATAAGAATTCTCCTTTCTCAGATCCATACCAACATTTATTGTCCATTTTATTCCTTCTTGATAGTCATTTTGACTGGAATGAAATGGAATCTCAAGGCAGTTTTAATTTGATTTCCTTGATGGCTAAGGTTATTGAATGAACACTGTTTACAATGTTTATTGGGCACTTATATTTCTTCTTTTGAGGACTGTTTAATTTCCTATGTTACTTTCTGGTTGCTGTTTGTTTCCTTGTTATTTAAATGTTTTAGTTTTGTATAATTGAATATTAATCTTCTGTCAAAATAATAGCTGGTAAAACTTTTATCCTATTCTGTAGCATGCCTCTACTTGACTGTTTCCTTTGTGGTACAGAAGCTTTGTTTATTTTTGTTTTGGTTTTGATTTTGTTTACTTCCTGAGGTCCCATTTGTCAATTGTTGGTATTATTTCCTAAATGATTGGAATCTTATTTAGAAATGCCTTATTCCTACGTATTGAAGTGTTTTCTCAGTTTTCCCTCTAGCGGTATCAGAGGTTAGCTCTCATATTAGGATCATTGATTCATTTAGACTTGATTTTTGTACAGAGTCAAAGATAGAGATCTGGTTTTGTTCTTCTATATATGGCTATCTAGTCTCCCCAGCAACATTGTTGAGGAGATTATCTTCTCTCCAATGTATATTTTTGGCATCTTTGTCAAAAAGCCCACGGCTGTAGCTGTGTAGGCTTCTGTCTGAGCTGAGTCCTGCATTCTGTTCCATTAGTCTACATCTGATTTGGTGCCAGCACCATGCTGTTTTTATTACTATTGCTCTGCACAGTGATTTGAAAGCAAGCATGCCAATATTTCCAGAATTATTCTTTTTACCTAGGATTGCTTTGGCTACCTGGGGTCTTTTGTACCTCAATATGAATTTTAATTTTTTTTTTGTATTTTGATGGAGAACGATGTTAGAATTCTGATGGCAATTACGCTGAGTTTGTAGATTGCTTTTGGCAGGACAGTAATTTTCACAAGGTTAATTCTTCCAATCCATATGCACGATAGGTCATTCAGTTTTCCCTCAAATTCTTTCTTTAGTCTTTTGAATTTTTCTTTGCAGATATTTTTTACTTCCTTGGTTAGAATTATTTCATAGCAGGTTATCAAGGCAGATTTTTTTCCTGATTTTTTTTTCTCACTTTGTTTATCGTTGGCACAAAGAACACCTATTAACTTTTTTATGTTAATTTTTATGTTCTTCCATAAAATGATTTTTTGGTGTGTGTGTGTGTGTGTGTGTAAATTGTTTATCAGCTCTTAGAGTTTGTATGTATGTGTGCACACATGTGTGCAAGTGTGTAATGGTCTTTAACTATGTACATGATCACATCACCTGAAAATAAGGATTTATTCCTTTCTTATTTGTTATCCCTTTTATTTCCCCTTGAATCTCATTGTTCTAGCTAAGACTTTAGACCTTATATTGAATAGGGATGAAGGGAATAGGCTTCCTTTCCTTGTCCCGATTTTACTGGAAATGCTTTAAGTTTTCTTCCATTTAGTATAATACTGGGTTGTTTGCTTATGGCCTTTATCACACTGAGTCATGTAGCCTCCTTTCCTCGTCTCTTCCTCATTTTTATCATAAAGGAATGTTATAATTTGTGTGATTGTTGTCCTTGTGTTCATTTATATGATGTGTTACATTTACTTGATTGCATACACTCAACTGTGCCTGAATCTTTAGAATGACATCAACTTGATTGATTACAATGAGTGATCTATTTGTTGTGTTCTTCACTTAGGTTTGCAAGTATTTTATTGAGAATATTTGCATCTATATCCACTGAGTAACTAATTTTGTCTATATTCTCTCGGCTTTGCTTATTCCTCTCTTTGTCTAAATATTGCTTCCAGTATTATCTGAGGGATGGTTTAGAGAATATGAATTATTTTAACCTATTTGTATCATGGAAAGGTTTTATTAGTCTTTGACTATGACAGACAGTTTTACTATGTTTGTGTTGACATGTAAAAGGAGACTGCGTGTTGGTTTCCTGACCTCCCAGACCCAAATAATCACACAGAATCTATATTAAATACAACACTGCTTGGCCAATGGCTTAGGTGTATTCCTACCTAGCTTTTATATCTTAAATTAACCTATTTCTATTAATCTGTGTTTTGCCACAAGACTGTGGCTTACCAGTAAGGGTCCTGGTATTCTTCTCCTTGGGCAGCTACATGGTGTCTCCCTGACTCTACCTTCTTTCTCCCTGCATTCAGTTTAGTTTGCCCACCTACCTCTATTCTGCCCTGCCATAGGCCAAAACAGCTTCTTTATTAACCAATGGTAATAAAACATATTCACAGAATACAGAGTGGAATCCCACATCATTGACATCTCTGACCTCTTAGAACTTGAAATACAGTGCTCCAGGATCCTCCAACTTTTAAAGTTGCTATAGAGAAACTGACTTTTATTCTGAAGTGTTTTCGTTTATGTGTGACTTCATGTCATTTTTTTCTCTTAGTTTTCACTCTTTGTTTAAAATAGTTAGTGCTCCAGGTATGGTGTACTATGGAGAATTTCTTTTCTGGTTCAGTTTATTTGGTGTTCTGTGAGCTTCTTGTATCTTTATGGATGTGTATTTCCTGAATTTGAGGGAGTTTTCACCTACGACCTTGTTGAAAATCCGGCTTATGTCATTAACCTCGGATTTCTCTTCACCTGTGTCGGCTATGATTAGACAATTTGGTCTTTTCATTATGTCTCACAGTTCCTGAATGCTTGTTTCATGTGTATGTATCTGTGTACGTATGTTTTAATTTTCATCCTCTGGGCCTGTGATCGAATTCCCCTACTCTATCTTCTACTTGAGCCATCATGAGGTTTTCCTAATTGGGTTATAGAGCCTTTCAGTTCTACCGTCATTGTAGATTGAATTCTCTTTAATATTTCATTCTTCATTAAATTTGGTTTTCAAACCTGGGATTATCATTGTCATTTCCTTAAGACGTATGTTTATGTTTTTAGGGACAGCACTCAGTCATTTATTGTCCTCCTCTTTAAGCTCATTGAACTGTTCGTGTCTTTTTTAAACTCCTTGAATTCTTTGATGAGGTTTATGCTTGTTCTTTTAAGTCCTGTTCCTGGGGTTCAGGACTATTTCTGTGGGACTGACAGATTTGGTGGGGGTGGGGATATACTATCTTGGCCTTTCATATTGTTTGTGTTTTGAGGATGAATATGTAGATTTCTTTCATTGGTTGTCTGTCTGAGGTAAAATTCTATGGTACTTAAGGTTAAGATGGTGTGCAGCCTATGCTACTGAAGCAGGACCTAAGGCCCCACTGGTACAAGCAGACAAGGATTCAGTGGCTATGAAAGCTGAGTCCGTGTTCAGAATTCTGAGTTCCAGGCTAGGCCTGCTGGTTGAATATGGTACTAGTGGGATAGGATCCAGGACTCACCAGGCTGGACCAGCACACAAGATGTGCCCCCTGGGCCAAGCTTGTGTGCTAGAATTAGAACAGTAGTGACTGATTGGACAAACCAGCTAACTAGATGAGCAACCAGGACTGACTTTTGGGGGTGAGAAAGGTACATGTGAGGCTAATCAGAATGGGGGAGCACAGGGGGTGGGTAACTAAAACTCAGCTTGGGGGATGAGAAAGGCATAAGTGGGGCTAGCCAGACTGGGCCAATGCACAGGACGTGCAATCCAGAATAGGACCAGGGATTGGAGAATGTTCCAGGTAGGTTAGAGTTCGCAGAATTTACCACACTAGACATTGGCACAGAACAAATGCCCTGAGGAAGGTCTGGAGGTTGAGTGTGGCGAGGCGGGGCTAAAGCCAAGTTGAGCAGACTGGACCAGAACGTGGGTTGTTGTCCCACATTCTTCTTGTAGCTGTGGTTTGCACATCTGCTGTCTGGAGGCATCTCCCGGCTTTAGCTTTCACCATTTCCCCCTCCTTTGATTTATCTGTTTTGTTTTATATGAGTCCTCCTAGAGAGTTGTCTTTACTGGAATTAGATTTCCTGCATGGGTGGTGGTGGGTGGTGATGGAAGCATTAGGGTGGCTTACTAATTTACCGGCAATCTCGGCCTTACCTTGCTTCAGGAGACGCTAGTGTGCTTCCCTTGTGTCTCTGTTAAGGCTCGGGGACAGCAGTGATGGGGTAGTGGGTACAGAAGATATAGTTTATAGATTATTTAAAGTTATTGGTATTGATGTTTAATTAGTAAAGTGAAGACAGAATAAAGAGAAAAGAATATGAAGAATTGACTAAGAAGGAACGTATATAGATTTAAGGTAGAAGAGGTAGTTGAGAGACAATTACAGATATAGAAATAGAGAAGACTTTGTAGGTAGAGATAAATAGGGGACAGCCATGTGTGTCCTTTTCAGTTTGGTACAATTAAAATGCAGTAGCTTAACAATTAACTTACAAAGCTGGACATGTAATTTGCTAAAGGTAGCAATTTTAGGGGACAGAAAGTAAATACCTAAAACACTAGCAGGAAAACTAAAAATTAGAAACAAGCGTGCCATGGAACAGAAGGTAGTAGACTTTATATGCAAGAAGTCCCTTCCCTGGGGCTGTCATGTGCAACTGTCTCCACGGGTGGCAGCGAGGACTGATAGTCCCAGCAACTCACCCAAGTTAGTCAGAGCATCCGTCCAGATTAGAAGGAGATGGTCTGTGAGGACAGATGCCTTCCTGCCAGAAATTCCTTGCCTTGGAGTCCTGTCCTTTGCGGTTTAGGGAGGAAACTTTGCAGGCAAGGCAAAGAAAATGGAGGGCCCGCCCACCTGAGCAGAGACATCTGAGCAGTCCTGGGATCCAACTGTGGCAGCGGTGGAGGGAGGGGGCTGTTCCCTCTGGCTGGAAGCCTAGCCAGGGTTCCTTGGACACATTTTACACTCTCACACTTTTGTGCTACTCTGCCTGGGTCTACAGTGTTTGTTTTACCAGCCCTTTTCTGACATTCACAGTCCTGCTTCTTCATGGGTCATTCGTGCAGGCCATAATGACCCCAGTCTGCAGACTCACAGGGTGGCTGAGGTGGCTGGCCACGGCCCAACACCAACAGGAGTGGCGATGGTGGGACTTGTGTGGTAGCAGCAGCAGTAGTTTTGCAGGCAAGAGGCTGTGGTAGGTGGGTGAGTTGAGCCTTATGGGTGGCAACGAGGGTCTCCTGGGTCCCTTCACAGTAGAAGCTTGGTGGTGGTGCCTGTCCCACAGGGAATGCCTTGGCAGCAATGATTACAGATGCCTGGCAGAGTGGCTATGGCTGCCTTGATAGTGGCAGTGGGAACAATGGCAGCAACAGCAGAGGGTATGTGCCAGCTACTGTACCTGGGAGAAGTTCTCTTGTGTGCAGGGAAACATATGTTCCGTGGGTCAGGCAGGTGCCAGGAGCAGTTTGGTCTGGGCTACAGCAGCCCTTGCCTTAACTCAACCTAACGCTGTAGTATCTCCTATCAAGGAAAGAGAACCATTATGGGCCCCTCAGACAACCCTTCTTTCCCTGAGTGTAGTTTTGCGGCTGCAGTGACTGGGATTGGTAGCCTTGTGCCCATCCCTATGGAAAGATGTACCCTGAAGTAAGTACCTTTGGTGCAGCAACGTGACTTAGGTGGGATTTCAGAGCTAACAGATGTCTGAGCAGTCTTCCCTATCATTTCCATCCCACCACATGCCCCTGACTTCTGCGGGTAGCTCCTCCTAAAAACCCTTGCAAGGCTAATTCTAAGTTAATTCGGGTTAATTCGAAGTGGGGCTGAGGTGCAGTTGAGTGATTCCAGACTTTTAGATGCTAATCACTTGGCAGAACACAGAGTCCAAGTGCTGTGTGATGACTTCAGAAAGATTTAAGCCGGGAAGGGCTTGAAAGGGTCCTGGGAGATTGTTTTTCCTTTGCTGAATCCGCAGTTTGGTTTGAAATCAGTTAAAAGATTCTGTATTTTTCAGTTTCCCCTATGAACACAGTGAGTAACTGGTAGTATGGCCCAACAAGAGGAATAACACACAGGGTTCCATATCTTCCTGGGATGCACACTTTTTTTTCCTAATTGGTGACATTCTTCCCTGGATCTCTGCAAAATATCAGTGCTGAGGTCTAATCCTTTTGAAGCCAAATAAACTGATCCTTCCTTTGGATTTCTTAAGGATGAAAGAGAAGGTTTAACTGGGAGACATTTTATTTGCTTTGGGAAGGTTTCATTTCTAAATGTAGAGAGTTAAAAGGGTGCTTGGCATTGGCAGAATAAAGTTTTGGAAATCCATATGGAAGAAACCGAGGATATACTTCATCTATGATGTCTGGTGGATTTGTATTAGAAGGAAGCCTGAACTGTTTTAGAAGGTCTATTGGGAAGACTTTTCATTGAATGGTAGGTTTTCTGAGAACTCCTTAAATGAAAATGACTTGTGATTTCTTAATCTCAACTTTGGGCATACCATTTTTTTATTCAGTAAAAACAGTGGTAATGATGGTTTGTGGACATATGTACAGGTTTATAAAAATGTCTGAAATTGTTAAATTCTTCAAGTAGTGATGAAGAAAAACATCAATATTATAAATAGAAAAAAGTCAGTGATTTTTGTTCCTAGGCCAACTCATTGTCTTAGTTACTTTTCTAATGCTGTAGAAAAGCACCAAGACCAAGGCAACTTATAAAAGAAAGTATTTAATTGGGGGATTGCTTACAGTTTCAGAGGGTGAGTCTGTGGTCACCATGGTGGGGAGCCTGGAGGCAGGCAGTCAAGGCACTGGAGAAGTAGCTGCGAGTGTATATCCTATCTGCAAGTTGGGGCCAAAGAGTGATAAAGATGGAGATGAAAATGGAAAGAGAGGAGAGAAGAGAGAGGGGGGAATGCTAATTGGAAAAGTAATGGGCTTTTGAAACCTCAAAGCCCTCCCCCAGTTACACACGCCCATCAACTAAGCCACACCTCCTAATCCTTCCCAAATAGTTTCACCCACTAGGGACCGCATATGAGACCATGGGGGCCATTCTCATCCAAACCACAACACCCGTTATCTTAAAATCAACAGTTTGTATTTGGCAAAGAGGATGAAGAGGATTTCATAAATTGCTGCTTGTTTTCTCCTTCCTGAAGTTTATTTTTGAACATGGAATTATATGCGCCGAGTTACATATAAAGAAGTTTATTCACCATGAGAACAAATTGGGAACAACACAAATTTCAAATACAGTACTGTTTAACAGATCATAGATAAGCAGCGGGACACCAAGTGGGCACCGACATTAATTTTAAAGCATCATTAATAAATTAAAAACTCATGAAAAGCAACAAATTAGGTACATAAATATTTATAACAAAAGCAGTGCAGTTCTGGGAATAAATAACCATCCACAAAGGGCCAGCCAAGAAAGAAAGCGAGGATCTCTAACAGAACACTATAGAACACTATTTAATACCAAAAAAACCCCCCAAAACCAAAAAACCCTAGTGCTTGACAGGCCTATCCCTGATATGTTGTAAGGGAGAAGAACAAATTATAGGTGAAGTTGAATGGTATACAGCATTCAGGTAACTTTAGTTGCTATGGTTGTTGTGGTTGTTGTTATTGGGGGTCTGAGGATGAGTTCAGGACTTCGAATATGCTAGGCAAGCAGCCTACCACTGTTCTGAAAGAAGTACTTATGTCAAGAGATGCACATGTTTCTGGAAATCAGCCGGAGAAACCAGTTGCCTGTGATGGTCAAGGCCTGGAAGAAGACTGCTTGTGTGAAACTGAGAAAAAGCAAGGGAAGAAAGGAAAAGAAAGAAAGAAAACAGCGAAGGAAAAGGGGAATTACTAGTGCTAAAGGTTTGGAAGGTGGTGAGTGGGGCCAGGGAAGCTGCCTCAGTCCAGTTAAGTGATGAGCAGCCCTGCTCTCAACAGAATTGGCCTTACTTCCCAGCAGGGTTGGTAATTCTGGCTTTATTCCCAACCCACTGAGGCCTAGAGACAGCACTGGTTTCTCACAGGAACTCTGTGGCTGCTCCCAATCTTGACTGCACTCTAGAATACCTGGAGGACAGAAACATTACCAATCATACACGAAAGCTCACCCAGAGTTCAATCACTAGTGCTCTTTCATGCTCCCCAGGTACTCCTGATATGCAAAAGGAGACAGCCTGCTTTTTTTTTTTTAAACCTTAGGCCTTGATTTGATGGAGCATGTTAGTGCCTCTGCAGAAATACCATGTTATCAATATGGCTATGCGCTTCCTGAGAACAGGTAAAAGGGTAGATCCTTGGTTGATCCTTCCAAAAACTGTGAATATGTGTTGGGTAGACTACTCAGTGATTTAAGCCCTTGCCATGAAAGCGAGAGGATCATAGTTTTGTTGGCAGACAGCTTGTAACTCCAGCCTCAGACAGCAAAGTGAAGATTCCCAGAGCAAGCTGATTAGCCACATGGGAAGTTCTGAGATTGATTGAGAAACCTGCCTAAAAAGAATAAGATGGTGAGCAACGAAAGAAAATCCCCTCCATCAACTTTAGTGTTCCACATGTGTGTAGTGTGTATGTGTGCACGCGCGCATGGGTGTGCATACCTGTCCATACGTGTACTCAGATAGATGTGAAAGCAAACACATGAAATACAAACACATGAAAAACATTTTTAGTACCAAAGATGGAACCTGAGCCTCAGGCATGAAGGCAAGAACTCTACCATTGAGCTACACCACAGCCTGAGTTCACGTTTTGAGACCAGAAAAGCTAGAGGCCAACGATAGCTTCCTATAGAAACTAGTTCATTTTAAAGAAGGGGACATCACACTAGAACTTGATGGCAAGTCTCTATTGCTGACGTCACCACATGTATGTCACTGGACTTGGAGAAATAGCATTGGTATTCCCAAAGACACTTCCTCCCTGTTGGTTCATAATAATAGACGGTGCTATGCAGGATGCTTGGGAGAAAAGTCTATAACAGTCTTACCCAGCTACGAACCCTGTGAACTCTAATAATGACTAGCGTAGGAATATGGTACAATAGTGGCAGGAATATTATAGGGATAACGGATTACTTTCTGACCAGATTTAAGGCCTGCTCTATTGGAAGAAACACATGCTTGGTGCTATAATTCTTCACCCATGATTGGAGAGCTCACGGATACCAGGATAAACTTATTATTATTACTCTGCCAAATGGGCATACTGTCAAAGTGCCCTCTAAATTCACATCCCTCTACCCATGTGTCTTATTGTTGTTGTGAGGAGACACTACAACCAAGGCAATTCTTACAAGCAAAAACATTTATTTGGTGGCTTGCTTACAGTTTCAGAGGGTTAGTCCATGCTGATGGGAAGCAGACAGGCATGGTGCTGGATCAGGAGCTGACAGCTTGACATTCTGTCTGCAGGCAGCCAGCATACACAGAGCGATACACTGAGCCTGAAGAGGGCTTTTGAAACCTCAAAGCCAACCCCCTAGTGACACACCTCCTCCAACAAGGCCACACCTTCCAATTCTTCCCAAACAGTTCCATCAACTGGGGACCAGGTGTTTACATCTATAAGCCTGTGGGGGATGTGCTCATGCAAACTCCCACACCATTGATGAGTGCACCTCTCAGACTTTATCAGAGACATTTGATTGTGCAGTGAGTGGGTGGTACTTACTGCAGAAACTCACTACTGACCAAACTCAAGGAGCACAGGAGAAGAATAAGTAGATTGTGAGAGTCAGAAGTCAGGGTAGACTGCGGTGGAACCATGTCTTCTGGAAATGACAGGACCGCTAAAATGATCACAATTATTCACTTTTATGTCAATTCACTGGTGCCTTTAAGGATTTATTTAAATTTTTTTTGTATGTGCATAAGCCTGTGTGAGTGTATGTGCTATTGAGTGTGAGTGACGTTGGAGGCCACACTGAGTTGGCTTCCCTGATACTGGAGAACAGGTAGTTGCTAGCTGCCTATTGTGGGTGCTGTGAACTAGACATGGGTTTTCTGCAAGCACAGAAAGAGCTCTTAACCACCAAGCCATTCCTCTAGCCCCTGACCAATAACTTTAAATCAAGAACAGGACAAGATCAAGGATTCACTTTGGATGGATAATTTCAAGTACCAAAAACTTCAATAATCAAGATAAATAATATTCTAATGCATTACTTTGAAATAAAAATGAATGCAAAAGTCCACCTAAGTATTTAAATAACAAAACATCAAAATATGTAAAAAAAACAGGATCATGTTAGTATTGAGCCATCCTAAAGACTGCTTCCTGAGCTCATTCTGTAGTACCCAGTGGGTTCATCACAAATTTGATTCTTAGAAATTGGCATACGCATGAGAAAATGGAAATAATTTGGAAACCAACTATTACGAAAGGGATCTTACAGAAATTTTGTGCCTTGAAGGGATTTTGGTGGCTGTGACAGATAGGGGAAAAAACAAGAAATAAAGAATAAGAGAATATTTTCTATCCAATTTTGTGGTTAGATGGGACATTTTATATTTATCTAAAATTGAATAGCTGCTGGACGGTAGTGGTGCATGCTTTTAATCCTAGCACTTGGCAGACAGAGGCAGGTGGATCCCTGAGTTACAGACCAGTCTAGCCTAAAGAGGGAGGCTTGGGACAGCCAGGGTCACACAGAGAAATCCCTGTCTCGAGAAAACAAAAACACACAAACAAAAATTGAATAGCTATCACATCTTGACCCACTTAACATGGCAGGTAGAAATACTTAAAGAATAATAGCTATTGATAGGCTAGTATTAAGATCATTTTAGTCAAAGAGAAGACAGACTAGTACACACTTTAATTACTTATATGTTTTCTGTCAATATATTCTGTGTCATTAATTTATCACACAGTGAGTAACTAGCGACTTCGATCATATATTGCGTCTTGCTATCCAAAGTATAACTGAGTTCATGGCAGAAATAACAACTTTTTTATAAAGTTGGCTTGGAATTAATATGTGTTTCCATCTGGGTTTGAGCAGCAAAGTTTTCCCCAGCTGTTTTGATTCCCTAATGATGCCTGATTTCCCTTGGTGAACTCATTTGAGGCTAGGATTCGACAAACTGGATGGAGGAATATTTTACATAAAAAGCCAAGCTCTCATGGGTACCAAATGGCTAAGTGGTGTGGGCAGTTAGTGAGAGGCCAAGTCCCATGTAGCCAATGTACAATTTCTTTGATTAAAACATCTACTTTTAATTCTTCTAATAAATAAGTGTTTTTAAAGCACCTGTTAAATTTAGGTGCTATTCTAGGCATTGGACTCAGAAGAGAACAGGACAGACACAAAAACCTTAGCCTTTTAAAGCTGTACACGAAAATCATTAAAGGAGATGGGGTAAATGATTATCTGATATAGATATATGGAAATAGAAAAGGAGAAATAAATCACTCTGACACACTCATTCGAAATTTCTGCCTTCTACTCAGCATCTCATGTGCAGTGCCCACAGGTAGGCAGCTGTGTTACTAAAGAGACTGTGCACTGGTCCAGAGGACACACAGTGGGGCTTGATCTGCCCTGGTCAGAACTGCTACTATGGGCATGGGATTTCAAGTTCTTGGTTAGGAACTGAAATCCATATTTCTTTTCTCTTCTCCTAATTCTTTGCTTCTCCACCTCTTCAACCTCCTCCTCCTCATCGTTTTCCTCCACCACCTCCTCCTTTTTCTCCCCCTCCCTTTTCTTCTTCTCCTCATCCTCTTCCTCCCTTTCCTCCTTTTCTCCCTTTGCTCCTCCCCCTGCTCCATTTCTTCCACTCCCCACCCCTACAGGGTTTCCTAAGCTCAGACTGGCCGGGATCTATGTAGTCAAGGATGATCTTAAATGTTTACTCCTCCTGTCTCCTGAGTGTTGGGAATACAGACATGTGTTGTTAAGTCTGCTTTATGGGTTGTTTAAGATCAAACCCAGGACCTTACGAGTGCTAGACAAGCATGCTACCTGCATCTACATCCCTAGCCTATGGTACGCCCTGTTGTTCAAGTTCTGGAAGACAAGCACGCTACCTGCATCTACATCCCTAGCCTATGGTACGCCCTGTTGTTCAAGTTCTGGAAGGCAGCTAAGATTTTTGTCTGTTTGTTTGTGTTTTGAGGCAAGGTTTCTCTGTATAGCTTTGGAGCCTGTCCTGGAACTCGCTCTGTAGACCAGGCTGGCCTCGAACTCATAGGGATCTGCCTGCCTCTGCCTCCCTAGTGCTGCGATTAAAGGCATGAGCTACCATTGCCCGGCCACAGCTACGATTTTTTAGTAAGTACCTGAGTCAATATTTCTGGGCACAGTGGTGGGCACCTCAAGCTCCATCTTCTCAAGAGGATGAGGCAGGAGGATTGCTTAAGTCCAGAGTTCTGGAACTGTGTGAGCAACATAGTGAGATCCTTTCTACAGGACAAAGAATACTTCTGCAGGCACAAAATATATTTGGATAAAGTCAGGGGGCTGTCTAAATTGCATTTTCAGGGCTTGCTAAAGCAAGGATGTCCAAGGTAGTCTGTTTCATCTAGGCTATCTTTTGGATTTGCAACATATGTCTTCTCTCTTGTAAGAGACAGTGTGCTTTGTACCAGGTTTTTCATCTTCAAGTTGACCTGGAAAGGCTTTCAACTAGACAGCACATCATACTGTTTTTGGGGTTATAGAACTGTTCCTCTAGGTGGCACCATCTACAGCTTTCTCATTTGACCTTACTCCTTGAGGAGTTAAGACTTCTTTATTTCTCCACCAGGGAGTGGTGCTGGCAATTCTGCACCTTTTCCCGATCTGATCTAGTATCAGCACTGTCTCAGACTTCTTTCCAATCGGCCTTTTAGGTTCCCCATCTGTTGCTTACCCATGCTCCCTGGTTGATTTTAACGGTACTTGGAACTTCCACTCTGAATGAGTTGTGTGAGCAAGTCATTCTTGATACATTGTTAGCATTAAGTGCTTCTCGTTTGCACTGGTTATTCTCTTATGCGTGTGGACTTTTAATTTTGTATTGTTTATTCTTTTATCTGTGTGGACTGTCTACCCAAATAGATTATAAGTCTTTAAGAGCTCTGTGTGCCTCGGGCACCTGGCATAATACACCGCCTGAAAGGCTGCCTGTAAGTGTGCTTGCCAGTGATGTAGGTGGTGGCATGCTTGCGCTTATTCAACATCTAAAGAATATGTGTCCTGGGGCTGGAGAGATGGCTCAGAGGTTAAAATCTCTGGCTGCTTTTGCAGAGAACCTGGATTCAATTCCCAGCACCCACATGATGGCTCACAACCATCTGTAACTCCAGTTCCAGGGTATGTGATGACCTCTTCTTGCCTCTGCAGACACCAGGCACACACATGGTGCACGGACATAGAAGCAGGCAAAGCCCCCATATACAAAATAATAAAATAAAATAAGAATTAATTAAAAAATAATATCTGTTCTAGGCTGGGTATGGTGGTGAATACTATTATTCTCAGCACTCCCTCCCTCCCTCCCTCCCTCCCTCCCTCCCTCCCTCCCTCCCTCCCTCCCTCCCTTCCTCCCTCCCTCCCTCTCTCTTCTCATCCCCCAAGACTGGGCAATAGACTGGGGTGCGTTGGGTAGGTAGGTTTCTGACATGGGATACCACAGGGGAGATAACAGTCTGTTTTCTCTGAAGTTCAGAGTTTCTAGGACTTTGTGGTTTGCCTTTCAGCCACCCAGTAATCACCTTCTAGTTCTTGGAATGGCTTATCATCCCACAGTCTGTCTCCGGTGATTTTGATTTGGAATTTTTTTTTAAGTAGCGAACATACACATTTATGAAAGACATTATTTTTTTTTTGTTCTATTATTCTTTTGTTTCATCTTTTTCTTCCTTCCCGTGGAGTCTCTCCTTCAGTGGGTCAGACTGGTATTCCAAACAGGCCTGAGTACTTCCACACTAAGCTAATCCTATACGTTCTTTAGGGTACATTGAAATGCTTCTTTCCTGTGATGTCATACCCTTCCAAACAGGATTATCACCTTTACTCAACATTCACACAAATCAATTCTGTTTTGCCTTCTCCTGCCTTGGTTCGGAGCCACTACATGCCCGCGGAGAGGAGGGCAAGGATGACGCTGCAGGCTCCGAGCCCTCCTTTCTGCATCTTAACTGTGTTTACTCAAAGCAGGCAGCTAATCCTTGTTTGTTGATTTAATGAACTGGAATTTTGTAATATGAACCCTGTTTAGTTGCATAATTTAGAGTCTATTCTTCTAGAAAACACTCAACACCATAATGAGTTTCTGTATGGACTACATTTGTTTGATTAAGGTTATGGGGCTATTTGCTTGGCAAATGCTTTCCAGATACCATCAAAGGGTTTGGGATAGATTTAGGTTCAAGCTTGGAATTTTCTCTTCCTGTTTCCTTCTTCATGTCCTTATATAGCTTTATCTTGTGAGTATTGCTGGTGTTCCTTACTTCCTTATTTCTTCCCGAAGTGTGATAGTTCTCCTACTGGTTGTTTCACCACTTAAATGTCTAGTAAGTGCCAGAGGGCGTCCCTGAGGTTGAGACAGAAGTGATGAAACAAAGAGGTCAATTAAGCCAAAACACATCACTGACACCATAATGACACCCTTTGTCTCAGGCTCCTTAGGAAACCAGACTGAGATGTTGATAATTTTGTTTCCCAGTGCTTTGTGTCCCTCGAACACACACACACACACACACACACACACACACACACACACACACACAGAGAGAGAGAGAGAGAGAGAGAGAGACAGAGAGACAGAGACAGAGAGAGAGACAGAGAGACAGAGAGAGAGAGACAGACAGACAGACAGAGAGACAGAGAGTCATACTACTTGTTCCTCCCTGAAGCCATTTTACTTTTCTGCCTACTGACTTAGTCTTCAGCCATTTAGCTTTTACTTTTCACAGCAAATCTAATAGCTCTGTGAAGGGGCTGATATAAAAGGGGTGAGAGGTCTTCTTTGCTGTCTTGGTTCAGATTTTTTTTTTTTAAAGTAGAGCTTAAAACATACAGATTTTATGTCCACAACTCCATCTGAGTCCTGGCTTAGCGAGTGATTGTGTGCACGCACCAAAGAGGTGGAGAATAAGGCAAACTGGAGGAAAGACCTAGGCGTCCAAGATTGTTCGTTCTGAATTTGTAGTTACGACCTTACATTGCGGCCTGGTTCAACAGGAGCAGTTCATGGGAAGCACAAAATGTGAAGGCCTCAGCTTCTATAAAGGCAGGAAAATCATACGAATCTCACCTCTTGTTGAGACACACTGAATTTGAATGAACACCCCCCCCCCCAAATAGAACCTTGAGTGAACAAGATCTTTTCTGTTTATTAGCAAACTGTCTCAAATTAGAAGTGTAAAAACTAAACAGAATTTTGCTTCAACGATATTAAGTTTTTTTTTTTTATTGTCTTCTCCCCCTTTTCTTTGGTACAAGGTCTCATACTGCTCAGGTAGCAATCCTCCTGCCTCAGTCTGTTGAATGTGTAGCTTATGGGCGTAAACCACCATTACCCGCCTCTGCCCCTTTATTTTGTACTACTTGGCTTTCTCCCAGACGTCATCCTTAACTGTCAAGGTGCAGAAGGGTCAATCCTGTCTGTTTAACAGTGTGCTGGTGGAAGACAGAAAGCACTTCAGTGACCCGAAAAGTTGGAACCTATCAGGAGGCTCTTGGAAACTTGGGCAGCTTCATTTTTCTCTTCCGATTCAGATTCCTATCTGGAGATACCGAGGACAGTTCCGTCCACAAATCTCTCGGTAACTGCCCCCCACCCCCTGGGAGTCATTAAGAATCGTTTCTCTTCCATGGTACAGAGTACCCCACTTTCTACGACGGCTCTAGGGTTAGAGGCCACTCGAGGCACTCAATGGCGTTTTAGAAATAGGAAAGGGCAGCAGGGCTGCAGGGCGGCCCGAGGCGCAGCGCGTGGGCACCGCGCAGGAATCCTGCGGCGCCGGCGGCCGGAGGGGCAGGCCGAGGCCGCCATGTTCTCGCCGACAACGCCCCGAAGGCTCGCGGCAGCCGAAGGTCGGTGTTCGCCCGCCGGCCCCGCTCGAGCGGCCGTGACCGTCGCGCCCCGGCCGGGCCAGCGCGGGAGGGAGGTGGCTGTGGAGCGGGGCGGGCAGCCGGGGGCGGGGCGAGCTGCCTGGGGCGGGGCGAGCAGCGCTCGAGCCGTCCTGGAGGGGCTGCGGCACCGCCTCCCTCGCTGCGCCCGCCCCCTGCGCCCGCCCTCCTCGCGCCGCCGCCGCCTCCCTCCCGGATCTGTGCTCCAGTTCAGAGAAAGGAGAAAATGTGTGTGTGTGGCGAGGGGGAGGGCGAGCACTGAGCAGCCGCGGCGCGCCTGGCAATCGGGCCGGGTGGGCGTCCGGCGGAGGCGGGGGCGGAGGCGGGGAGCGCGCGGCGGCCGGCTGCCCGGTTTGCGCGCGAGCCGAGTGGGCGCGGGCAGGCCGAGGGCGCCCGGAGCCGAATCGGGTGGCGGCGAGGAGCGGACGCGCTGGGCGCGCGGAGGAGCCGTCGGCGGTCGCTCGCTGCGGGGCCGCCTCGGTGAATGAGCTCGGGCCGCTGGGCGCACAGCCTAGGGCAGCGGCGGCGGCGGCGCGGGGCGCCAGGAGGGCCGCGCGCTCCCCGGGAAGGCGGCGTGTGAGCGCGGCCGGGCGCGGCGGCCTTTCCTCGCGCGCCCCAGGCCCCCTGCCCCCGCTCGTCCCCGGCCCGCTTGGGCTGCGGGCCCTGCCGTCGTCCTCACCGCGGCTCCCCTGAGCTCGTCCCGGACTCGCGCCCGGGCGGCTGGGTTCCGCGGCTGCCGCTGCCTCGGGGGAGCGAGGGCGGAGGGTGTGTGTGTGTGTGTGTGTGTGTGCGCGCGTGTGAGCAGGGCGCCGGCGGGGCTGCAGCGAGGCACTTCGGAAGAATGACTCTGGAGTCCATCATGGCGTGCTGCCTGAGCGAGGAGGCCAAGGAAGCCCGGAGGATCAACGACGAGATCGAGCGGCAGCTGCGCAGGGACAAGCGCGACGCCCGCCGGGAGCTCAAGCTGCTGCTGCTGGGTGAGTCCAGCCCTCGGGCCCGGGTGCCCCCCGCCCCGGGCTAGCCGCTGCCCTCCCCGCGCGCGCCCCCGGCCGGCACCCGCACCCGCGCGCGCGCACCCAGGGGCCGAGGGCCGGGGCTGCCTTGAGCGGAGCCGCGGCGTGCGCCTTCGGTGGCGGGCAGGGCCGAGCAGTGTGCGGGACGGCTGAGCGTTCGCGCGAGCGGCGCGGGTGGGCGATGGCGTGCAGTGCGGTGGCCCGCCAGCGTCCATTGTGGCGCGTTGTGGGGTGGAGAGGGAAGGGTGGAAACCGGGAGCAGACCGAGGGCTGGATTCGGCTAGGAAAAGGTGCTGTGGAAGCCGTGGCCGGCGCTCCAGAGAAACCCGGCTAATGGACTGGGCAGGGGCGGGGCGGGAAAGGTTAGCCCAAATGGGCTCTACTGTCGTCTAGGCCACTGAGAGGAGCGACCCCACAAGAGTTGCTTGGCCGGTGGTTGGTGACAGGCGTCTCTTCTGCACCATTCCTTCTGGATAAAGATGAAGGACCAGGGAGGGTTGTGCTGTGTGGTTGTTGACAGCGGATGGGTATCTTTTGTTTAACGAGGCGACCCAGATGTATGCCTGAATTCACTGCAGTTTCTACTGGAAACCAGCGCAGCCTCTAGTTACTCTCCTGGAAACAAACAGAAACCTTTTGTTTCAAACGGACATTTTAGTATCTTGCCATCTGGGCTCCAAGAAAAACGGGAAGAATGCGAGAAAATTTCCCTCTAATCCCGTTTAAAAAAAAACAAACCAAAAACGACAACCCAACATTCTACGTTAATTTGAAGTTAGCAAGACAACTCTTTCAAATAGGAATTATATTCTTATCTCCGTGAGAATGTTGAGAACCAAGCAATCAGGGTTCACGTACAAGCTAGCATGACATAAGTCTAAGCTATTGTGGTAGGAAGCGTGAACAGTTTTGCAGGAACAGGCCTGAAAAATGTCTGCACTTGTGTTTATTTGTATGAGTAAAAATAACGCTTCTCAAACATTTCTGTAAGAAAAGGATACTGCATTGTTAGTTTCAATTTGAGAAGCGCCCTCCTCCCCTTTTTTTTTATCTGGAGCATTCAATCTGCTGGCTCCAGGAACCCATTACCTTTGGGACTGAACTGCTTATGTTGCTTACAATCAGGAGCAAAATATATTCACAAATGGTTCCCAACGCTGTCTCCTCGCCTCGACTTAAGTCTTCATATTGAAATCCAGTTAGGTAAATGCGCAAATATAGTGTTCATAAGGAACAGAAGGCAAGGGGCAGCATGGAGAGGTGGGTTTCAGGGAAATGAAACCAGGGGAACAGGAAAATCGGTAAAGCCTGTCCACCCTTGTCATTTTGTCATTTCTGTTAACTTCTCATGACTGAAAAATGGAATGCCTTTTTTTTTTTTGAGAAGGAAAAAGCAAGGGCAAGTGGAATAAATATATAGTGTTCCAGTATACAATTAAGAGGAAAAACATGTATTTTAGAGATTTTCTCTGAGACCTGGGTTTTAATTTTCCTTTGTTTACAGTCTTCATATGTTTGTGTTTAGCTAGGAACAGGGCATTTGAGGTCTTGTTAACCAAACTTATTTGCCTGAAATTTGACAGCTCGAGGTTTCCCAGCAGCTATGAGTTGGTTCAGTTTGCCAGAGGGCCTAGGTTTAAATGCCTGAGAAAGGAATACACTTAAGAGATACTTAATTACATGCTATGTATTTTAATAATATATCATGCTTTTAAAAATGAACGTGGAAATGATTGCTAAGAAAAAACCCCACAGTTTTACTGCTAAAAAAGTGGTAGGTATAAGTGTGTGGCTGCCTTCCCCTCACTTATTATACCTTTGAGCAGGGTTTCACGCAGCCTCACCTCACATATCAAAGACAGACCGTAAGAGGTGGGAGAAAGATTTGCTGTTTATTCAGCACCTACATTCATGAGCAGTGTTTAAAAACCATAGTTATCTGTCAGAAACAGGAGCCTGGACATCACTGAGCCATCGCTACTGACCTCAGGCTAGATCAGCTTCTCCCCCTGTGCAGTGCCCACACTATTTGTGTAGTCATGGCAGACATTAAGTGTGGATCTGTGTGTGTGTATGGGGATGTGACTTTGTAAGCTTAGTTTAGCAAGGGACTACTGAGTGTTGATTTGAACAAGGAAGGATTTTGGGGAGGGGCTCCTTTGGGAAATTCCTGGTCCTGCTGCTTTGTGAGAAGTCTTCATTCCTTAGTTCTGTTGTTTGTTTTCCCAACCCCCATCCAGAGGAGATCACAGAATATATTCCCTCACAGTTTCTAGAGGAGATCACAGAATATTCCTTCACAGTGTAAAGTTCCTCCTGCAGCTTTGATCATTTGTTTATGTGGAGGGATCACCTGTGTGTTGAAATGAAATTCTGTGTAAAATTGTTTTCAAAGTAAGTTTTAGTTCAAGGCTGACGTTCATGGGTTTGCTCCACAGGGTTGTAATGCATTGTTCACGTAATTTTTTTATTTCTTAATACTGTAGCAGTATCACAAAACTGTGGCTATCTGTGTGACAGTAAAATTTGGGCTCTTTTGAGTCCTAATGCTGCACTTATGCCAGCGTGATCCACATTTATTCTATGGTTACACATTTTGGTTTTATTCTTCTTGAAGAACAATCTCTGACTTTTTGTCACACTAAGAGCTTCATTTTAACTTTGTCATTTTTGTCTTGTTCTCTTTCATTCATTCACATTAGTGTGTGTTTTCTTTGACACCTCAAAGAAAACTATATTCTATATAGAATATAGTAGAAGATAATTGATATTTAATATCTTGCCTTTATAGTTGAAACATCATGGTTATTCCAATTTCTTAGGAGCAAATGGCCCTGAATGCTTTAGGTCATAAATAATCACGGGGAAGTTTTATTTGATTCCTTGAAGATATTACCTGTCTCCCCTTTGACCTGTTGTTTTACATGTGCTTAAAATCTCTACTCTGTAGACCTTAGTCATCAAATTAGCAAAACCTTTATATTTATGGATTCGTCCTATTGAAAATAGGCAGTGTTTAGGTCAGTCTTAAATGGAAGAACATATGTATTTGGCCTTTGGGAGTGAATCACACACATTTAACAGTTTTTATCTGTTCCATTCCGCAAGCTTATGAGGGTAGGACTGTGTTTGTTTTGTTCACTGCTAAATTCTAGCTTCTAGGACTGAGTCTGTAAGAGTCGTCTTAATCAATACTTGCTGAAAACATAAAATTCTGTCTCTTGAAGAAAGTCACATGTAGCTCTTTGAGCCAGCAAGTTACACATGCATCCCAGGGTGTTGGACGCCTGCGCAGTATGGTATGTTTTATGCTGGGTATGTTAGAATGGGAATCTAACCCAGCACCTCACACTTACTAGGCAAGTATAAAGTGCTCCAACTTTATACTTCTTATTATGAGACAAGTTCTCACTAAGTTGTCTAGGGAAACTACGCATTTGGATCCTCCTGCTTTGTTCTCTTGACCAGCTAAGATCGCAAACCTGCACTGCTAGGCCCAGGCCAGTCATGCTCATAGAATGTAAATTTCAAGACAACGAGTCTGTTCTATACTTTGATTACTGTTTATCATATAAAGGCTAGTTTAAATACATCGTATTTTTACTGGATATTATTCTCCCATGACACATTGATTATAGTGAATTTTTAATATTCCTTTGATGATCAGGCATATTTTTGTGGTTAATACATCGACATGAAGGAAACTTCAGTGGTTAAGTACAGACTGTTAGGAATTGGAATTTGTATTGAAAATTATAGGTATAAAGCAAGAAGGGACCTGGAAGGTTGGGAGTGGGTGCTTTGTCCAACTTAAGTTAGAGAGTATTGCTTTGTGCACATTTAAGTGTTCTTCCAATTCCCCTTAAGTAGCTGTCAGGTTGGCTGCCCTGAACCTCCTGCCCTGGAGATACCAAATTATGATGCTGCTGTAATGACTGACCACTTGTCTTGTTTTGATGCTTTTTCATCTTTTTAAAATAAGTGTTGAATTACATTTTCAAAAACCAAGATTTATTTGTATGTATTTCCTCCCTTTTTTTTTTAAAGAAAAACAAAAAATGAAGTATTTATATCTGAAGGCTGAAATGGGGCCAGGATGTAGAAATGGAAGCTGTAGCTCTGACTGACAGTCTTCAGAGTAAGGTTTTTCACAGAGCTGTGTGTATTCTCTATCCTTAGCTGACATACACCTGTCAGTTTTGGAATTATGAATCTTCATCAGAGAGTTTTGGACTAAATTAAAGCCCCACTGAGGGTCTTTCTGTGTGAAGTTATTCTGTGTGAATCTGTTCAAATATTTGTATGGCGGGGTTGAGAAGAGAACCAGAAGAGCCGTCTAGAAGCCATCTTGTTTACCACAAACAAATTCAGGAGCTCCTTCTTAGAAATACTAACCCAGTTCCCCTTTACGAGGTGGCTTATGTTCATTTTTCAGAAGTACTCAATAAATATAGTTAGGGCATTATTATTACTATTATTATTATTATTATTATTAATTATTATTATTATTATGACAGATGAGTTTCTAAGGACCCGAAACAGGTTTTGTAGCTATGAGGCTATTTGTGCTATGCTAAACTTAGCAGAAAAGGGAAAAGGTTTTTCTTCATGATCCAGCCAAGCTTTATATTGGAGAAGAAATGAACAGGATTTTCCAGGGTGATTTTGCTTCCAGCATCCACATCAGTTTTTCTTTGAAGGGAGCTGTTGATGTTAGTGGAATGATGATTGGGGTTGAAGAGGGAAAATCGGGAGTGAAGGAGATGTCTTGGAAGAGAGAAGCCATTTTCAGGTTGGAAATGTTTTCTCAAGAAGGCGGCGGGGCTGTCTCCTGCAGTCCTGGTGGATTGGGTTGAGAGGGATACATACATTTGTAGCAACAGTTTAAACTCATTTCTTGGCTGAAGAGGCAAGCAAGTGGTAATTATCAAAGGGAAACTTCTACAGTGGCTTTTTGATCATCATTAAGATTTGCGCAGAATTAATCCTAGGGAAGTGTGAAATAGCAATAGAAGATAAGATGTGTGATTGTTGGTAATTAAATCTGTGGCAGTAATTGTACAGCAAACAGAGCATTTTCTCGTGTTTTGCTGAGTGGAGTAACATGAAAGACAGTTGCTCTCAGACCCGGACCCTGTTTTGCTAAGCGGTAGTTGCTAACGGTGTTTCCCATTTACTTATGATTTGTTATCTTATCTAATGAGTGGCAGTATGGCAGAAGGACCTGTCCATACTGACAAGATGAATTCTTGTCCAAAGTGGTCATGAATCTGCATTACATAGCAAAGTAAACCCAAACTGCACTTGCCATGTTAGTTAGAGCGGGGGTGGGGGGTAGGGGGAGTGGGGGGTGGGTTAGCCTTCATACTACCTGTTGTTTCTGAAGTCAGCACGGAGTATTTGCTAAAAGCTTTTAATTTTTATCTTTTGATGCAGGGGGTTGACTCTAGGGACCCATGTGTACTAACCATGTGCCTACTGCAGAGCTACAGCTCACCTCCAGCCTCATTATAGTTCAGTATTAAAGAACAAAATTAGTATCATTCATAAGTAAAATTGTGAAGTTCTTGCAAATCCACTTACTAAACAAATACTTGTCAATGACTGGAATATAAACTTTTCATCCAGATTTTCTTCCCAGTCATATATTAAGAAAAAATAGCCACCCATCGGATGCTGTCCACATGAAGAAATGTTAATCACTTCTGCTAAAGCTATCTGCTGCCTAAGACGTTGCTTAGTTATGTGCCAACAGGAAGGACCTAGTCTCTAGGCAATTTCTTGGTTGCCTATGTCATCTTGCTGGCTTTCCTGTTGCTTCTTCATGTAAAAGAAAAGGCAAAATGTATTGTAGAGCGTTGTATGGCATTCCCACAAGCAGGGAGAGCAGGTTGTCTGAAGAGTGTGATTCCTAAGTTTATGGTCATTGTTTCCTTGAATCAGGTCATGTTTTGCTGGGAACTGAGACACTCCTGGAATGAAGCTCCTGGGGGCAAATGTGGTGTCTCTTGGATCTCTGTGTCTCAGCATTACACCAAGCACTGGTGACCTTACCCTGCCTTTATTTTCAATAAGTAGAGGTGTGCAGGCAGCTGGATTCCCACAACAAAGAAGAGTAGTTGGAGAGAATGAATGCGAATTTCTTGCCTTTTTTCTGATGGGTTTAGTCTGTCTGTTCTCTGCTTTCTGTTTCTCTTTGTTGAGTAGTAGCCCCTAGGGCACACAGTCAGAGAGGCCCTGTGTTTTAGAGGTGGAAGGCTTTGCGTCTTCCTGGCTTTCCACTCACTTTCTGCTAAGAATTTTTCAATGTCACATTGCTTCAGGATGGAAAGCCGTAGACGCAGCTGGTCCGGTGGAGTGCTGGTAGCCACACAAGACCTTTGAAATTTCAGAGTCCCATACACAGTTATTGCAGGGTTAATCTTGGATTGTGGCCAGTTGGATTGCTTTAGAAACAAAGTAGTTTCAAGTAAGTGTTTAATGGATTGTGGTGTGGTTGGGATCTGAAGTGTTATTAATGTCATTAGATTCCCGAAACCTCACAGAAGGGAACAATAATTGATCCACAAATTAAGGAGAAAGGGGTAGAGTGAAACTTTTTGGCTCTGCTACAGGAAGTGAGCAGTCATGTTTAGAACTCAGTATGTACATTCCTTGGAGATAGTCTTGTGATTCCCCCCCCCCCCCGCCCCCTTTGGAGAACTGAAAACATGAATTGCCTTTTTCAAGAATTTGACTTTTTTTGATCATTATTTGTTAAAAACTGGAAATAGAATTCCTTTTAAAGGTTTCTTTTGTGTTTTAAAACATTCCATTGTTTTTATTTTTATTTTTTGTGTGTGTACAGTCTTTTCTGTAGGAGTGGCAGTGTCATCACTGGTCTCTTTGCCACCGTTTATAACCTGGTAGCTGTAACTGTCTGGAGAGGTGCTTGTACTCTGCTCAGCTTTTCTTCAGGCTTACAGTTTTGGGTACCCCATCCCATATGAATACCTCCCACCTGTTTATTCTCTCTTGAGTTAGTGAGGCCCCTTAGATGTTTCTGCATGCATATTTCCTCAGACTTTGAGAACTTCCCGTTTCTGTTAGATGTCATGTGGCGGTGAGCTGTATGTGAAGTTGAGTGCCTCAACACATTGAAAGAAGGGCCCTGTCATCGGAGTAAAGGCTCTGGTCTGCAAAGCAAAATGCACCATTACCCGACAGAATGTCACATCCTTCTTCCTTTTCTAGAGGGCAGGGACTTGAGATTGGTTCATGATTACCAGCAGAGAGCTAGTGAGCCAGGCAGGGTAATCTAATGGGCTGCTGGGTTTGCAAATAGGATGCTGTGTGCTTGCTGGAATGGGGAAGGTCCTTTGGGCTGACGGCTGTGTGATGTAACAGCACATCTTTGCTAGGTAGGCAGCGCCTTGAACACTCTGGTCTCAGTTTTTTTGAGAGCCTTAATCGTGTCTCTTTCTGATTGCATCTCTGTACAGATCATTAGGGAGGATGTCTCTTTGTTATACCTAGTCAGTCTGGGGTACATTCCTTTAGCGTGTGTGTTGGTGTGTTTCAAGGTAAAGACACAGTGGTCTTTTTTCTTTTGCCACGTGAATTGACATTTTAAGGTCTGTACTTCACAGAATGCTTGCCTTATAATCAGTGTGTGTTCTTTCTGCACATGGCGGATGCAATTTTCCTCTTGTCCTAGAGAGATGACCCATTTCCTGTGACTGGTTCTAATAATACAGGATGACTTTAATTCTTGTTCATAGTTTGCCCTTAAAAGAATTGCAGGATACTTAAGTGCTTATTAACTCTCTTCGCTCTGTAGCTCTTGTGGCATATTTTTGAGGACTGACAAGTCATACAATGATTTGAAACGACCACAGACTGGCTTTGTGAAATAATTAAACACGATTGTGGAGCCATTGGAATAGCTGACGTATATCCCCCCCACACCTGTAAAAGGCAGTCAGTATTCCTGCCCCACCCCGGTGATCTCTGCTTAGATTGTTTGTTTTTTCTATAGAAACGTGGACTAAAGACATGAAATGAGAAAGATCTCCAAGGACCATGTGAACTTAGAAACTCCCTTCTCTTTTGTAGAGTTGGACTCCAGTTACTTTTTGTCCAAGTTCATCTGCGGATGAGGGGTCTGAGTATGTGGGAGAGGGGAGGGCTCTCCACTTCCTTTACGGGCTGTATAAGGAAGCATTGCCAGACTGGTAGGCTTCTTTCTGTAGACTAGCTTGGATCTTCTCTCTCCTGGCAGTAACTCAGTGTGATGCCAACAGCCCTGCTGGTGGTGGTGGGGTGGACAGGGCGCTCCTGCTCAGTAAGCAAGGCCTGGGAGGGAATGAGGCTTTAGCTGTCCAGCGCTCCCTCCTACTGCCTGGCGTGCTGCTGATAGGAGCTCTGTCTTCACAGGGAGTGGTATCAAAATCCTTCTGTCATATCAGCATGGGTCTCTTGCTTCCTACAGGAAAGGCGATATCCTGGGAGGCACGGGGTGGAGCTGGAGAGGCAGTGCCTGTTCCCTGGTCTGCTTAGGCAGGGGTCCTTTATTTATTTATTTTTTTAAACTACTCTTGCCAGCTTCCTCTGACTTGATGCTTTTGTTTTTGTTTCACTGGGCTTTAAGCGTTGCTTCTACTAGTTGACAAATAATCTCTGTTCCCCAAGTGAGACTGCCATTTTCTGTGAGTGATTACAGGTAGGCTGGTGAGGTGGGCATTAAGGCCCCACATTCCAAAGAGGAACACACTGGAGGGTCTTCTGTATTTGTTTGGAGCTAGTAGGAAAGATGTAAACAGGAAAGATGCAGCAGTAAGCGGAGCATTCATGTTCATTACATCACTGTACCCCTCCTTGGGGCTTATAGTATAGCCAGGAAAATATCCGTGGCAGGGACAGATAAAGAGTTTTATGCTTTTTTTGTTTTAGATGTATTTGGACCATTCTAGTTGGCATGTACACAGTTGAGAAGAACCATAAGGAAGCAACTTCCTGTGTCCCTTGTCTGCATCTCTAGAAGAACTGTAGTCAAAGAAACACCAGCAGGACTCTCACTGAGGTCTTGGGAAAAATGAGATGAGCCAGATTCTGCCAGAGATGCCAGGCTGGTAACTGACGTCGCCAAAGCCTGCTGTCTTCTCGGCATCGTAGTATAAGGCTCTTGGTTTTGCTCTTGGACTTGGGGTTGGACAGTAGTAAGGCGAGAATAGTTGCACAGTCACAGGGCAGAGACTAGAGATGGGAATCTAAGGTGTGGAGAGGCAGAGAGTGCTGCTGCTGTGTTCACCAGGCTCTGGAAGGGTGGCAGGGGAGCAAAGGAGAAATGGCTGTCCTTCTGCCCTGTGGCCTTCACCAGGAAGAGCAGGCCAGTGCTTCTTCCTCCTCCAGCCTCTCTCTCCCATCTCTTGGTCTTCATTCTCAGTCCTCAGGGGTGAGTTGGGAGATGGGCAGTCAGGGCATCTTGGGTTGGGTGGGGGACTGTGCTTTGCAGTCACTCTCCTGTAGATTAGGGTTCAGTTCAGAGCTCATGTGCAGCAGAGTCTTGCAGAGAACCATCCACATTTAAAAGGAAAGGTTGCAGCCTGGCTCCACCGTGGCTTTTCTTAATTTTTGTTTTCTGTCAACTCCTTGAGGTGCATAAAACCCTGCTCTCCTGTGAGGTCGTGAGGGTGCGTCGTGAGCCACCCTCGCCCAGGAAGTGCTTTTATTTGGCTTGCTTCTGTAGCAGAGCTCATTTCAGCTGCCCAGAGCAGTAAGAAGATAAGCAGTATCTTGAGCTGTTCTTGCCAGATAGATTGATACTCAGAGGCATGTTTTGTTGAAAGAACTTAAACATTTTAATAGAGAAGAGGCAATCAAGGATCAAGGGGGTCGTCATCTTCAGTTCTATTGTGGCCTCCTCCTCCTCCTCTTCGTCATCTTCTCCTTCTTAACATCTAGAGTCACATGTAGCTCAGGCTGGTCATGAATTCACTATGTGGCCGAATTCACTGTGTAGCTAAACTTTATTATGTAGCTGACTTTAAATTCTTGATCCTCTGCCTCTATCTCCTTAGTTAAGTGCTGGATTTATAGGCATGGGCCTCCATACTCAATTCAGTGTGGTACTGGGGATGGAACCCAGGGCTTCCTGCATACTAGGCAAGATTTCTCTAATTGAACCGTTCCCCAGTCCTCTAATGTAGACTTTTAAAAAGATTTTTGAGTATGAGCCTACACTCTGGGCATTGACCCCACAACCAGGTGCTTGCTGAGCTTTCTTATCAGTGAACACATCTGAGCCCCCTTACCTAGCATTTCTTTTATTTTTATTTTTTAATTTTTTGAGACAGGCTTTCTTTATGTAGCTCTCACTGTCTTTGAACTCACTCTGTAGACCAGGCTGGTCTTGAACTCACAAAGATCTTCCTGCCTCTGCCTCCTAACCTTCATAGTGCTGGGATTAAAGGTGTGCTATTCCCATCCCCAACCCTGCTATTCCTTATCCCCCCCCTTTTTTTTCAGTTTTCTGAGACAGGGTTTCTCTGTGTATCTCTGGCTGTCTTGGAACTCTATAGACCAGACTAGCCTCAAACTCACAGAAATTTGCCTACTTTTGTCTCCCTGAGTGCTGGGATTAAAGGCGTTCTCCACGATTGCCCAGCTCCCTAACATTTTTAAAGAGTGCTTGGTG
The DNA here is from genome assembly GCF_037038515.1 of Microtus pennsylvanicus. Taxonomy (NCBI): domain Eukaryota; kingdom Metazoa; phylum Chordata; class Mammalia; order Rodentia; family Cricetidae; genus Microtus; species Microtus pennsylvanicus. The sequence goes on from NC_134583.1 coordinate 97,345,811, forward strand.
TCTGTTTCTAATTGAGACCAGCATTGAAAAATGGAGCTGCACTTAACCACAATACCAACTGAATGGGATTTCTAGACTCAAAATATGGGAAAATGTATTTTGAAAAAAGTGAGTAATTTGAAAGAACTAGTGCTAGAACAAAAAGATACTTGAAATCAGCCTGTAGTTTCATGACTCATTTTCTGGTGGAACTAATTATTTGCTTTAGCTGACTTCGCTCAGCCTAGTCTTGACTGACAGTAGTAAGGCTGGAGGGGAAGTAGTTGCTGTGTCCAATGACTGGTGCTCTGTGGACATTCATACCTTTTTTGTTGTTATTTTCTTGAGACAGGGTCTCACTCTGTGGCTCTGACTGTCCTGGAGCTCACTATGTAAACCAGGCTGGCCTCAGATTCACAAAGATCCACCCGCTTCTGCTTCCCTGGTGCTCACTCTTAGGATTCTTATGTTGGGCTATTTAAGATGTTCCCTTAGAAATGATTGGAACATCAGAAGACACAGTTTCTTATAGTGACAGGCCCCATAACTTTTCTCCTAGAATGGATTAGCACCTTGCATTTTCTTGTTAAAGAGTTGTTTCATTGGAGGAAATGATACATTATGTATATTTCCTTAGGGAAACTTCCTCTCTAAATGCCTTTTCACCAAAGACCTTTGAGAAGCATGTTTTCTGTAGGACTTCCTGCTCCAGACCATGCTTACTCTGGAACTGAGTCTTCTCTGGGGTTTTTCTAAGTCCCCAGAGTCTGAATTACTCTTCAAATTACAGTGTATCCTCCAAGGATTAGTTAATTAATGACTTGTGCATCAGTCAGCAGACCCGAGTCATGTGGTAACACAATTTTTTAATATTTATTATATATATTTAATACCAATATTCTTCCTTTGTAGTGTTGAATTTATATTGGTTATTTTTTTTTAATTAGAGGTGAGCACTTAATATTTTCTCAGGTAGTTTAATTGTTTCTTTTTTTTTCTTTCCTTTCTTTTTCTTTTTTTTTCTCTTGGTTTTCCGAGACAAGGTTTCTGACTGTTCTGGAACTCCCTGTGTAGAGCAGGCTGGCCTTAAATTTACAGAAATCCATCTGTCTTTGCCTCCCAAGTGCTGGGATTAAAGGCGTGCACCACTACTGTCTGGAGAGAATTTTCTTATATCCTTAAATACATTATATTTCTATGTTAACCTTTGAGTAAATGACAGTCCATTCTGTTATTTAATTATATTTTTGTTTGTTTTTCAATAATCATGAAATTATAGAAATAGTAGATTTTTTTATACGTAATTGAAAAGATGGTTTTAAAATTAATTAATAAAAATATCCAAAATGGCCGGGCAATGGTGGTGCACGCCTTTAATCCCAGCACTTGGGAGGCATAGGCAGGCGGATCTCTGTGAGTTTGAGACCAGCCTGGTCTACAAGAGCTAGTTCCAGGACAGGCTCCAAAGCCACAGAGAAACCCTGTCTCGAAAAAGCAAAAAAAAAAAAAAAAAAAAAAAAAAGAATCCAAAATATTCCAGTATAACTTAAGAACTGTGACTTTTTTCTGGGTGTTGCTCCTTTCTATTCTGTTGTATTTTCCAGTGTTTCTTGTGTAGGTATGATCACACTGTACAGTTTGATACTGTTGTAAGCATGTTCTATGTGGTGTTATAAAGTTCACATTTGCATCTGAAATTGGCATATAATGCTCTATGTAAAGGAATTATACTAATTTGTTCAAGTCTCTTTAAAAATGATTTTATTTTATGTGTATGAGTGCTTTGCCTTCATGTATGTATGTGTACTATATGTGTGCCTGGTGCCCATGGAAGACAGAAGAGGACATCAGATCCCCTGGAACTGGAGTCACAGATGGCTATAAACCACCATGTAGGTTCTGCAAGGGCAACAAGTGCTTTTAATCACTCAGGTGTCTCTCCAGCTCCTCCCCTCCACTCTGTTCCCCTCCCCTCCCCTCCCCTCCTCTCTCCTCCCTTCTCTCACTCTTCTTTCCCTCTTCTCTCTTCTCTGACAGGGTCTTACTATGTATTCTGGCTGGCCTGAATTCTGTATGTAGATCATGCTGGCCTCACACTCACAAGAGTAAGTTCAAAGAGCCCCGCCTGTCTGCCCTCTGCGTGCTGCTGGGGTTAAAGACATTCACAGCAATGCTTGACTCTCGATGTTTCCTTTTAAGAAATATTGTCCCGATGGAGTTCTGGGTGGGTAGCCTTTTAAAACAAGAACAACCGATACATATAATTTCTATTTCTGGGTCAGAAATATGAAAAAAGCCAATCTGATTCTTAAACGGTTGTGTTTAATCCCCACTGCTAGCAGAGTTATGGGGAAATCATTGCATTTATAATCTGAAGATCTGCATGCCAGTCATCATGGCCATGTTTGTTTTAGGTTGAATTTCTTGGTTTCTTTCTTTTTTGTTTCTTCATTTCTTTTGCCAATTTATGAGCTCCAAGCATGCAAATGAAATTAGTTTTTTGTCATATTTACTGAAATTAATTTAACCCTTGTCTGTTGCTTTTGTATTTATTCAGTAGGTTTTTTTATTATCAAACCAAATTTGTTGATCTTTTGGTATATTCTATTTTAAAATGAAAATCCTAATGTGCTGTAGATACTCCATGAAAATCCAATTTATTCCCATTGTTATATATACAAACTAAATTGCGTGTAGTGTTGTTATCACTGTTGTATGATTATTTTTGAACATGTAAATGAAGTATTCGTATAATTCATAATGTAAGCTCTTCAATATGTAACTTTTTAATTCAATAATATGTACTTGGTATTGTTATGTTGATATAAAATTTTCACATCATAATTACAGCTTTATAGCATTATAGTGGAATGGCCTGCATGCGTGCATACGTGTGTATATGTATAATATCTGGTGTTGAACCCAGGGTCTGGCACATGCTGGACAATGCTCTACCCAGAGGACTCCCTGACCCTAGTGCATTTATATCATTTGGAAGTGTCTAGTTTGAATCAGTTCATAAAATCTAGTTCTACAAATTTCATCTCAGCTTTACAAAACCCAGTATCTTCACTTTGACAGTTTGATATTAGCTGAAATTGGCAAAAACTGTACAAATCAAGGCTCTCCAGGCCCAGTTATTTACCAGCATATCACTGTTTGTACTTGATGAGTTTTTACTTTGGTTCCATCAAGACAATTTTATAAGCAATGCTGCAGTGACCGTTGTAGGGAACACATTTCTGTACACTGTAGGATACTACCTCCAGGCTGAATTCTTGGCATAGGATTGTCGGCCAATGAGAGGCTTATATAACATTTGATTCTGCTTTTCAGAAGAGTATACATGGAGTTGCTTTCATACTTGTTGGCAATGTTACTGCTTCAGCCCATTTATGCTAGTCTGATTGACAGGTATTAAAATGATCTTGTATTTATTTGCATTTTATTGTTCAGGCTTCTGTTGTGTAGTCTGTATTCTTTTCTAAATTGCCTATAAAATATACTAATAAAAAACCCTAACCTGTATCTTCAAAAACAAAAACCTTAACATACGTATTAGTTAGAGTATTAATTATCATTTTATTTTTATTTAAAATATTTTAATACAGCATAGTTTGACCATATTTCTTCTCTTCCGACTCCTCCTAGATCCTTTCCACTTCCCTCCTCACCCAACTTTATGTTCGCTATCTTTCTTTCTCAAAATAAAACAAGCCACAAAACACAAGAATGAGAATTAAAACCAACAGACTAATAGGACCAAAAAAATAAGAAAACAAAATAAACAAGTCCACAGAGAAAAAACATGTAGTTCACTTTATGTTTGCCAGCTGCTTCTGAGTGGTTGATATGCTCGGTGTACTCCATTGTAGAAAACTGGTTTTCCCTGTGCCAGCAGGTATCAATTACAAATAGCTTCCTGGTTAGTGGTGGGACCCTACGTCCACTTCTTCACTCAGTGTTAGCAGCTCATCTGCCTAAGATTATACAGGTTTTGTGCTTGTTACCCCGGTCTTTGTGAGTACTTATGTGCATAATGTCTTTTGTGTCTATAAGACACTATTTCCTTGGGAGTCACACATCACTTTTGGTTCTCAGAATCTTTCTACCACCACCCGATTCTGCATAGATCCTTTAGGGGAGGAGTTTGATGAAGGCATCTCATGTAGGACTGAGTGCGCAAAAGTCTTTCATTCTGTATACATGGTTCAGTTGTAGTTCTCTGTATTAATTTCCATCTAATGCACAAAAAAACTTCTTTGATGGTGGTCAACTGAAGTACTGATCTGTGGGTACAGTAATAGGCTCTTACAAGTCATTTTATTGCTATGTTCCTTTGGCAGAATAATAGTAATGTATTTTGCCCTAGGTCCACAACCTATCTAGTCCCAGTTTTTTGACCACTTTGGCAGTTTCAGGTATGGGTTTTATCCCACGGAGTGGACCTTAAATTCAATTTTTAAAACATAGTTGGTTCTTTCCATAACATTTGTCCCACTATTCAGGTCATTGTTGTCTTCAGCAATAGGGCTTTACCACCAGGCTGTAGAGAATAACTAATTGCCTGTGATGTTTTTTGGGGGGTGGGTGTTCCATGACCCCTTTGGTCATGATGTAACCCATTCCTGGCACTAGAGGCTTTACTTGCTTTACTTGGATGTCTAGTTGGGGCCTTGTCTAGCCCATTATCTGGTGACTTCGTTTAGATTCTTTTATATATGTGTGCATTTTAGGAAGCTTTTATAGTCGTAGGTTTCTTTTTTTTTTTTTTTTTTTTTTTGGATTTTTTCGAGACAGGGTTTCTCCGTAGCTTTTGGTTCCTGTCCTGGAACTAGCTCTTGTAGACCAGGCTGGCCTCGAACTCCCAGAGATCCACCTGCCTCTGCCTCCCGAGTGCTGGGATTAAAGGCGTGCGCCACCACCGTCCGGCTAGTCGTAGGTTTCTATATGGCTTTTCAAACAGCCTTTAGTGTTAGTTGCCACCTCTTCCGCATACCCTATTGTTGGTCTTCCTCAGGTTCTGTTATTTATTCTTTGTTTTATGTCATTTAGACAGAATATGGTCTTGTGACAGTCTAATTGGTTTTTGTTCTATGGATATAAAATATATATACATATGTATGATATAATAAATAATGCGTATTTAACATTTATATTACTTATACTTGTCACTGATTGATTACCTTATTTAAATTATGAACTTTACAAATACTAAAATTTGCTGAAATCTATTAGTTCAATGTTTATGGCAATTTCTCTTCTTTCTAGAAATTATTGCTCTTAATGTATGTAAGTTTCCTGTTCCGAGGTATGTAGAAATGCCCGTGAAAATTAAGATTTCATTAATTTCATGGACATTGTTAGATTGTGAATTCACCAGTATTGGCTGTTGCTTTGTTTCCATTTGCTTGGTGTTTTTCTCTTTTTCCTTTTTTTTTTTTTTTATGACAGGGTCTCACTGTATAGTTCCTGGGTGGAACTCAAGTGTAGACCAGGCTGGCCTCAAACTCAGATCTGCCTGCCTCTGCTTCCCAAGATAGGGATTAAAGGGGTGCGCCACCACAGTGGACGTTTTCTATTCTGTTTATTGTTACTTTCCAAGTTTTAAACTGAATTAATTTTGTGTGAGGTCATGTGTACAGGAATGTGTTTGGAGGCCAGTGGACAGCCTGTAGGAGTTGGTCTCCTTGGACCGCTCTGAGCTTAGGTGCCTTAACCTGCTGAGCCGGCCTCTGGGCCTCTCCTAGGTTTTTGTTGTATTTTCTGTGTTGATAATTTGGAAGTGGTGTAATCTGGAGTTTTTGTTTTTGTTTTTTTCCCCCTCTCTCCTTTCCTTTTTTGTTTTTGAGACAGAGTTTTACTTTGTAGCCAAGAGTGGCCTGGAACTCACAGAGATTTGCCTGCTCTGCTTCAGAGCACTGAGATTAAAGATGTAGCCTCATTCCTGGGTATGCAGTCTGATTTTAGTCTTAATGTTTTTGTTAAGATTTCCGTAGCACTATACATATTACCTCTCAGTTTATCAGCTTCAGAGAAGAAACATTGTTTATTATGTTTCCCATGTACTGTAGCAGCAGTGGGCATACTGTTTGCTTAGATTCCAGTTCTCTTCTGGGCACAGGCTAGAGTATCATTTCTGTTGAGGGTGGGGTCTATGGTCTCTGTTGGAACTACCCAGCTCAGACATAAATACTTCATTAATGAATTGCTGTGACTCTAGTCAGATAAACCTCTATTTGTGAAAACAGACATCCTGGCCATAACTTACTGGCTCCTAATCTGTATTACTTTTGTTCTCTGCTTTTCCTGGTGTTTTATTTGTGTTATTCATTTTATTCCTCTTGTTTAATCTAGACAGACAGGCAATGCAAGGCTTAAACCCTTCTCCACATCTTACTGGTGAGAGGTAAAATAACACATTTTAATTTACACATACTTATTTCTCTAGCTGTCTTTTCAGAGACAGCAGTGAATGTATGGAATGATGAGTGGTCTAAGAACAGTGTAAAATTGTGATTGCTAAGGGCAGTTTTCTAGGTCTGTCTTATGGATGATCTTTTAGTGGCTAAATGTTGAAGAAACTAAATTATCTTAGTTTGAATATAACAGATGTTTGTCACTAGGCTCTTGAGGACTGTTTCCGTGTTCACAGAGTTAACCCGTGTTTGTTCTGTTCCCGCTGTGGGAGCAGCTGCCTGGCCGTCCATCTGTCTTAATCCTCCTGGCTTGCCCTTCTGCTACAGGTTCTCTTGTTCTTCAGTGGCTTCTGTCTGGACTCTCTGCAGGCTCCACACCAGTGTTTGAGTCTGCCTGCAGTCTCAGGCATCCTTAGTGTTTGGAAGATGATCATACAAAATTTCTTAAAATTATATAGGGTAGGGTTCACATATTTTCTCAGTGTTTTAAGAACTCATTCATGTTGTAAGATCCCGCTTGTTGGTTCCAGCTCCTATGTGGCGGAGGTTTTACAAAACAAACCGTTTAGTAGGTAAAAGCAAGCCAAGCAGGCCAGGGTGGGAGTCTTTCTGGGCTGTGGACCCTTTTAGACCTTTAAGCTGGTCCACCCGGTAGGTGTGGAGTTCAGATCCACATGGGCATCAGATGAAGATGGACTAGCTCAGAATTGAGTATAATGAAGGGTTATTTATTTAGGGGTAGACTCACAGATCACAGTCCTCTGCTCAAACAGGGAACAGCAACCTAACCCTGCAGCCGGAAGAGAGAGGGGGAATGCTTAGCATCAGCATTTATAGTATAAGAGGCCGTGCCCAAGTGGGCGGGTAACTTAAAGGCTACTGACTATAGGAATTCCTACAGCACCTTCAGACTTATATTTCATGTTAAATACTGGGCTAAGCATGGGAAATGATCACAAGTTAAGTCTAAAGAACTTCACCCAAGTATTCGGACACATTGCTTGTTGTTTCTTTCAGAAAATTTTATTTTATGTGTTTTGTCTGTTTTAAAATATATTTAGCATGAATTATGTGTTTAAATTAATATTCTTTCCCTATCTCTATCTCTCCAGTGATGGGGATTCAACCCAGTGTTTTGTGCTTGCTGAGCAGGAACTCTATTGATTGGTACCCCCAGACTTCAGATAGATTTTTTTTTTTGATTTTTTTGAGACAGGGTTTCTCCTTAGCTTTTTGGTTCCTGTCCTGGAACTAGCTCTTCTAGACCAGGCTGGCCTCGAACTCACAGAGATCCGCCTGCCTCTGCCTCCCGAGTGCTGGGATTAAAGGCGTGCGCCACCACCGCCCGGCTTGATAGATATTTTTTTAATAAAGCATCTATGGATGAAGTAATTTACATTGATTTGCTTGTTTATAGGAGGCACACATGATATCTCTTTTAAATCCATATCATTATTGTCACATGGGAGATAGTGTTTCTTGACATCTAAAATTGTAAGAAGTCAGTCTGAATATTTTGTCTTTGTGACTTGCCTTTTCAGATTTGTTTCTGTAACATGGGAGCTTAATAGGGTCAGTGGTTCATGCTTCTGTTTTATCCTTATTTGTCTTTAAATACTCTGAACCCATTCCATATATGCATTTATCCTGTAGTGCAAGGATTTTCCCCAATGTATGTTTTTCTTTTTATATTGTCATTGTAACTTTTTAATTTAGACACACCAGCCATTCATAACCTGAGTTCTGTGGCATCTCTACCCAAACTTTCAACTTCTAATTGCTTCTCTCTGTTCCTTCCTGTGGGATTTGCTCAGATTGTCTGTATCACTGTCTTGGCAGTGCTTGGCATAAAAAGAACGAGTGCCAGCAATTTGGGGTTGAATGAATGAAGTGCCTTTGGATATTTTTAATTTTTGCAAGCATCTGTTTCTCACTCCCTTCTGTACCTGTGGCAGTTGCTGTTTCCTTTAGTGTCCTCTTCCATCAGTGCACATTTTCTTAAAGATGTGAGAAAGCAGAACCCATAGCTTTTTCTTCAGAGTCTAGAGTAAATATTCCAGAATGTTCTTTTCTGTATTCTGTGCCATTTTCATTTAGGAATGTTCTAGATTTTGTCCAGCTTACTTGTCTAAGAACAAGGTGGATGGAGTCTCATTGACTTGGTTCTGTACTTGTTCTGACTGAGTCTGCGTCTTTATTTTGTTACTGATGGGAGATGATGGTATGTGTTTTCTTTTAGCTCTTTCCTCAGCAGAGTGGCATGAAGACTGGCATTAGCCCTGGGGACGTCTTCCAAGTTCGCTTCTTTTTATTGTTGACTCTTCCTCTAGTTCCTTCAGTTTCTCTGACTTGGGTGAGCCAAACTTTGATGAGTATTGGTTTCAGACAGCCTTGTTTTGTGATGGTGAGTCTTGGCATATCTAAACCACTTTGCCAAAGCAGAATTGCTTCTAGCCCTCAGTTCCTGAGTTAAGTGGACTCTGAGGAAGACTGAAGTGGGCTAACTTTGTGGTTTCTCTTAAGCAGCCTTTCCCCCAATTAGGATAGGTAGGAATTTGAGTTTCATTGAGTTACTCGCTTCTCCAGGGTAGGGAACACCGGGGTTTGAGAATCTTTTTCTGTAGGCTCCCTTAATATTGTTTTCCTGAGCAGAGGTACATGTGTGGACACTGCCTGATCCACTTGTACTGTCTGCTCATAAATCCTAAGCTATTGTTGCCTTAAGTGAGGATTTTTTTCTTATCATTTTTCCTTAGTTTGTTTTAAAGAATAGAAAGGTTTTTTTCCCCTTAAAAAAGAAAGGAAGACAGACAGACAGGGTCTCATTAGCCATGTAGCCCTGGCTGTCCTAGAACTCACTATTTATAGCATGCTGACCTCGAACCCATAGAGATTCATCTGCCTTTGCTTCCAGAGTGCTGGGGCTAAAGGTGTGTACCATGCCCTGTCAAAGTTTTTTTTTTAATTAATCTTTTTCCTCTAAAATTTTAATTAACATAATGTTTGTACATATTTAGAGTTCAGTAGGGCAGTTTGGTACATATGTGTGACAGGTTAATGATCCACCCAGGGCACTTGCATCTCAGAGCACTGTGCCATCTTTCTAGAAGTCTGCTCTGGGTCTTGATGACTGTCATTAATGCATTTGATGCCCTTCCCAAAGACTATGATCACAGAATTCCCATTAAGAATGTGTTTTTTTTTTTTTGTTTTTTTGGTTTTTTTTGGCTTTTCGAGACAGGGTTTCTCTGTGGTTTTGAAGCCTGTCCTGGAACTAGCTCTTGTAGACCAGGCTGGTCTTGAACTCACAGAGATCCTCCTGCCTCTGCCTCCCAAGTGCTGGGATTAACAATCCCAGAAAACGTAGACAACAATGAGGACCCAAAGAGAGACATATATGGCTCTAATCTACATGGGAAGTAGAAAAAGACAAGATCTCCTGAGTAAATTGGAAGCCTGGGGACCATGGAAGAGGGTTGAAGGGAAGGAGAAAGAAAGGGAGGGGAGCAAAGAAAAATGTATAGCTCAATAAAATCAATAAAAAATGAATGTGTTTTAAAGTCCATGCTCGCACCCCATACTTGAGTTGCCTATATAATATCTTCAGTTTGTTAGTCTGTCGCTTTGAATAGCCAGTGGGATTAGTTTTGTTCAGTTATCTGTTTACTAGAAAGCTTTCCTAACATTGATCTGAAAATTGGTTTGTAACTAGCTTCAGGCTTCATGTCTTACAAATATAGGTAGATGGGAACCCACTGGAACATACCTAATTTTCCTAATGATGCTCCCTGGAATGTCTTTCTTCAGTATCATGAGTTCTGTCCATTATTTCTCAGGAAATAGGAACCAAGATTTGTCTTTTATTTATTATCTTAGTTTTAATCTAAATAGAAAAAATACCGCTATATAAAAATAATGCAGTGTATGGTGTGTATTGGAACATGTAACATTTCTGTATAATCTTCTAAACTAAGATGCCTGTGTCTCTAGACCCAATAAATCTTCTTAGGAAATTGGTAGCAATTTTGAGTGCAAAGGGTGTTCTTGTCCTCCCTTTTTCTGCTGGCTCCCAGGTTGCTGGTGTATATTTCACTTTTCTCAATGTAGTTCCGTGTTGCTAGTCCAGTTTGTGATCTGTGAATGATAAGACAGTTTTCTGTGTTTCCCCACATCCCTTTATTTGTAATTACCTGAATTTTTTTCTCCTTAATTACCGAGAATACTTTTTTTGTTATGAATTTCATCCTTATTTTATGGGAATATCCTTTCAGATCAAGTTCAATTAAACTTTATTCCTAGATTTCTAGTGTTTATGATCCTATCTAGTTCGTTATCAGAAGAAAGTAAATATACCTGTGAGGACAGGTTTCATAGGAAATTACATATGGGAGCAAAACAAACAAAAACCCCACAAAATTCTATTGTTTTTACCCTTTGAAACCTAGGAAAAGTAAAAGATTTCAGGACAGCCAGTATGATGGAACCTGTAATCCCAGCACACAGGATGCTGAGGCAGGTGGGTAATGAGTTCAAGGTCAGTCTTGGCTTCATATAAAGCCTAAAAAGATGTAGGAAGAAAAGACTGGGGAAGAGATGGCTTGGTTGGGAAGGAGTATGCCAACCGCAAGGAACCTCAGAATCCATGTAATTCCTATACTGGAGAGATGGAAGCAAAAAGATCCCTGGAGCCTGGGGAATGGCACCCAAGTCTGCCCTCTAGTACACAGATGCATTCACACTCATGTCCACTCCTCCACACATGCAGATTCCAGGATTGCTTATAACCCCGTCATTCAGTAGGAATTTAATTGATTTCAAACTTTGTATATAACTTGGTTGTTCACTTTCCTAGCATGTATAGAACCAAATTATATTTACAATTTGACCTAAGAGTTTGAGCTACATAGGTAGGTGTAATAGGGAGTAGAGAAATCAACAGAAGGGATACCTATCCATTCTTGGTTGTGGTCTAGTCTCTCTGTCACAGAGGGCAATCATCTGTCTCCTGTCTGATTGGGCCATTTGCACATTGTAGTTGTGGTGGTGGCACTGGCTGTGGCAGTAACACTCCTTGCTATCTAGTGCTCTTGCTGGCCGCAGTCTCTTATATCCTGAAATTTACAGTGCCAAATAGTTCATGATGATATTATTACCAAGGAGGGAAGGAATTTTCCCCTCGGTCTCTTCCTCTGAATTCTAGTTTCCATGTAGGTTATAGGAAAAGTAATTTTATCTATTTGTTTTCCAGCCAAATTGTTTTAATAGTTTTCCTCCATGAGGCTTTATTTATTTATTTATTTTAAACAGTCTTCTGTACCTCAGACTGGCTACATTACTTGAGGACAACTTTGAACTTCTGATCCTTCTACCTCCATCTCTTTAAGTGCTTGGATTATGGGCATATTGGGGTTACAGGTCTATGGTATACCTTGTTTATGCAGTGTTAGGGACCCAGCCCAGAACCTAGTGCATGCTATGCAAAGACTCTGTTAGCTGGTCTGTATACTCAACCCAGGCAAGTGATTCTTAAAAGAGAGAAAGCCAATTTATAAATGTATATTTTACACATTTTCACACCATGCTACATTTTTAGCATGAACATTAGCTGGTGTCAGTGTTTAAATTTCTCATCTAGGAAATTGTATAGTTGAGTGAAAGTTGTATTATTCAGTGTGTATGTGCATATGTAGGGAAAATGATTATTTAGTACAAAGTAGACTGTTTTTCTTAGATGCTAGGAGTGGTAGCAGGGGAGGAACTGATGGTAAATAACCCTGAGCCTTTTGCTTCTCTTGACCCATTTCTTTTTCTTTCTTTCCTTCTTTTTTGTTTTTCTCCCTGAGACAGGGTCTCTCTGTGTATCCTTGACTGACCTGGTACTTGCTTTGTAGACTTGAACTCAGAGAGATCCTCCTCTCTGCCTCCCAAGTACTGGGATTTAAGGAGTGCCCCACCACTGCCCAGCTGACCCCTCAACAGAAGACCCTTTCCACAGTAGATATATCCTGACTCCTGGAGAGTGGCCAGCCCAAGACACTGCTTTTTCCCTAAAATGTAACAGAAGCCGAGCGTGTGAAGATTTGAGTGTATTATCTCTAGAGGGGTGACCCCACCACTGCCATTATTGTGTCATCCGGTCTTCTGGAACATCTTTTCACACATCCAGGAAATAGCCAGGTCCTGTCTCTGCTCAGCATCTGAGCTCAGATGAGTTTGGGCATGCTCAGGTGTATGGCTGTAGACAAGTGTTTCCTAATCAATCAATCAATCAATCTCAATCTCTCTCTCTCTCTCTCTCTCTCTCTCTCTCTCTCTCTCTCTCTCTCTCTCTCTCTCTCTCTCTCTCTCTCATAGCTAGTTGAAACGCCCAAACCCACATTTGTTTTTCTTTCACATTCATGAGGATTATTCTGAAAATATTTTAAATAATTGATCTGTACTTGTCTTTACAATAGGTCACTGTTATAATTTGGGTATGAGTAACACAGATTTTTATACCTTTCTGAGGGTTTTCTTGGTATCCAAACCCGAGTTTAAAGTGTGCTACTCTGTATGCAGATAAATCACAGTCTCCTCTGGGAGATGGGTGGGGTCTACAGTGTAATTCCTGTGATCAAGAAAGTAACTGGCTTGCTGACATTTACTTTGGGCAGCTGAAGTATCATTCATCTCTGTCAGCTGAAATTAAAGATGCATGGCTCTGTGAATTTCTCTACCTCCTTGTATGTTCTTGCATATAAATTTTTAGAACCCATGGCAAAATCAGATGGTGCAGAGGCTGTTGGATTTTTTTTTTTTTTGGCTTCCCAGTTTTCCAGTGGGTGGTTTGCCTGAGTAGGCGGAGGATACAGTGAATAAATTTATCAGCATCAGAATCTGTATTTATAAGATTGTATTTCTTTTATTAAAATATTTTAGTTTAAAGATTTTTATTTTCCAAAGTGTCCTTTGTTTGCAAAACAAACAAAAATACTTTTGGATTGCTCTTTATCATGTTTTCAAGTGTTCTCTTACTGCTGAAAATGAGTCTCCTTGTATTAGCATGTTTGTTTCTTAGGGCCTGTGTGATGAGCAGGTTGGAGATGATAAACTTCATTTATTTCCAAACCATAAAGATTCCTTTAGGCTACTGGGATTGGGGAAGTTACACCAAACACACAGAGACAAAAAAATTAGAAGCAGGTGTGCCTTACTGCTTTTTGTATGTTTGTAAGGGAAGATATTTGGTTCTGTTTCTTAGTGGAAGACTGTTCTTCTAAAATGGAATCTTCTGAATCTTCTGAGGCAGAGGACAATATATTTTTATTGACTTAATTGCAGCCAGATAGCAATATATAATTATTTAAATGATTATAGTAATATAATTAAATAGTAAAATATGTAATGCATATTTTATATTTTACAAATAGTGGATTTGTGTTGTTTTATTACACTATGAAATTAGCTGACACATTACAATAAATTTACTAGACAAAAGCAGTCACACACCCATCTTCTCCAGACTTCCCGTAATACTTACCTAGAGACTAGTTTGGTGGGACCTAGGGCATCTTAATCCAGAGCATGAGTGAAACTCAAGTTCCAAGATTCTGTTTGGACCTTGTGCCCAAGAGAGCTTACTAGTGAATCCATTGGTGCTCCCACTTCCTCAAGGTCTCCACCTATTTATTTGGAATGCTCTGGGTCATTGAACTGGCCATGAGTATATTGGGAGGAGTGCATGGGGCATTGAAACACCGAGTAATATGCTCTGGTCAGTGCTACCTGTACACAGAGAAAGCTCAGCTGTATACCTTTGGGGAGTGTTAAGCCCCTCCCTTATATTAGAGCCAGTGAATACCTACTTCCCTCCTGGGCTGAGCTTCTAAGAGTGACAAAGGGGAGGGATAGAAATGCTTGCATTTTCTACATTACTTTGGAGTTAGTATTCTTGCCCTGTGTTGATTATGGATGTCATCAATTGAAAAATTTCATTACTTGCTATTACTTGCAAAATAAAGGCTAGATATTCTTATCTGTTGATCAGGTAATGTCAAATCTGGCTTTCCTTTTCCAACTGTATTTCCTTCTGTTCATTTCTAATCTCAGGTTTCCTTCTCAGCCCATCTTCATAATTGGCTGGACATGCCACTCTGGTTCATGGAAATCCTCCACTTCTTCTTCCCAAGTCCTACCCATTCTTCAAAGCCCATCACAAATGTTGCTTTTTCCCAGCCTCTCTCCTAGTTGTCCCTTGACCTCCTGCTTGTCTGCCATTATTTTTTCTTTTTTAAACTAATATTTTGTTAGCATTCAAGATGATGAGTTTCTTTATAATATTTTCATACATATGTACCGCTCTTCCCCATCCCCCATTCTTAATCTCACTGTGTAAAACTACTTGGGCATGGTTTGCAAGTTCTGGAATTCCATCACTTGGAAGGCTGGGTCAGAAGGATCAGGAGTTCAAGGTCATAGCTACCTTGTGAGTTGGAGCTCACCCTGGGCTTCCTGAGACCCTCTGTATGACCCCCTCCCATAGCAGCTACTTTTGTTTTACTAACAAATAAAGCTGGGGAGTCAGATATTAAGGTATTGATGGAGAAACAATCAGCTGACCCTCCTCTCCTCCTTTCCAGATCGAAAAGGTCTGCAAATCTTTCTAAGCCTTTCCTTATTTCTTCCTATGTTCTTCTATCCTCACCTGGGTCTGCCAAAAAACTATGGTTTATTCTGGCAAGCAGAACCTGGTCTCTGCCCTCTGAATCAAGGTTTAACCCCATTAGCGGTTCAGAGCAGCAGTGGGAACAAATCTCTCCCCCCCCCCCAGTGTGTGTGCATGCAAGAGCATACGTGTGTGTGTGTGTATATATTGCCTTTGTGTGTACAGAGTGCCTGTGTATGGAGGCCAGAGGTCAATCTCGGATGTTCCTCAGGTGTTGTCTACGTAGGTTTTTTGAAACAGGGTCCTTTACTGGCCTGGAACTCTCCAAGTAGGCTAGGCTGTTTGACCTTCAAGTCCTAGAGATTGAACTGTCTTCTGTCTCCACCAACCTTTGGGTTACAGATACATGTATGCCACTGTGCCCAGCTTTCTAATGTGGCTTCTTGGGATTGAACTCAGGTCTTCATGTCTGCACAGGCAAGCACCTCTTGGCAGAGTTCTCTCCAGCCTCAACACCCTTTTCATTTTGGAAATTCTTTCTAAATTTTCACTTTTTTCTTTGACTCACTAAGCCCAGTGCTTTAAAAATCTCTCAGGATTTGGAACTTTTTTTCAGTGTCTTATGTGAAAGTAACTACTGAATACTGATTCAGGATCTCCTATGTGTCTAGTTCTGTAACAAGTACTGTGGCTAATTGGTCCTTAGTGAGTATTGAAAAGATGATAAGTCAGTATGAGAAAGATTAAGAAGAAAAATATGTTTGCTCACCATCAATGTCTAATTTTTTTTCCCTTTAAGCCATAATGCTGTGTATTCCCTCTTTCTATTAGTGTATATAAGTTGTGGATTCAAATTCCCAGTTAAAAAAAGCACTGTTCCTGTCAGTTACAGGAATTGATTTATGTTCAGAACTGTAGTCTTGATGTGCTGGGGAATATCACAAAGAGAATACAGCCTACCCAAAAACACCTTCAGTAATGTAGCAGGATACAAGATTAACTAAAAAAAAAAAAATCAGCAGCCCTCCTTTACACAGATAATAAACGGCTGAGAAAGAAATGAGAGGAACCTCACCTTTCACAGTAGCCACAAATAATATAAAATGTCTTAGAGTAACTCTAACCAAATAAGTGGAGGACTTGTATGACAAGAACTTTAAATCTTTGAAGAAAGAAATTGAAGGAGACACCAGGAAGTGGAAAGATCTCCCATGCTCTTGGGTAGGCAGAATTAGTATAGTAAAAATAGCAATCTTACCAAAAGCAATCCACAGATTCAATGCAGTGCCCATCAAAATCCTAGCAAAATTCTTCACAGACCTCGAAAGAGCAGTACTCAACTTCATATGGAAAAGCAAAAAACTTAGGATAGTCAAAACAATAAAGGAACTTCTGGAGGCATCACAATCGCTGACTTCAAACTCTACTACAGAGCTACAGTACTGAAAACAGCCTGGTACTAGCATAAGAAACAGACAAGAGGACCAATGGACCCGAATCCAAGACTCAGATATCAACCCACATTCTTATGAACACCTGAAAAGAAGCAAAAAATATAAAATAGAAAAAAGAAAGCATATTAAACAAATGGTGCTGGTATAACTGGATATCAACATGTAGAAGAATGACAATAGACCCATATCTATCACCATGCACAAAATTCCACTCCAAATTGATCAAAGACCTCAAGATAAAACCAATCACATTGAAACTCGTAGAAGAGAAAATGGGAAGTACACTTGAACACATTGGCACAGGAGACCACTTCCTAAATATAACCCTGGTAGCACAGACACTGAGAGAAACAATTAATAAATGGGACCTCCTGAAACTGAAAAGCTTCTGTAAAACAAGCAAAGGACAAGGTCAAGAAGACAAAACGACAGTCTACAGAATGAGAAAAGATCTTCACTAACCCCACATCAGACAGAGGGCTGATCTCCAAAATATACAAAGAACTCAAGAAATTGGTCACCAAAATAACACATAATACAATAAAAAAAATGGGGTGCAGACCTAAACAGAGAACTCTCAACAGAGGAATCTAAAATGGCTGAAAGACATTTCAGGAAATGCTCAATATCCTTAGTTATCAGAGAAATGCAAATCAAAACAACTCTGAGATTCCGTATTACACCTGTAAAAATGGCCAAGATCAAAAACACTGATGACAGTTTATGCTTGAGAGGATGTGGGGTAAAGGAGTAAAAGGAACACTTCTGCATTGCTGGTTGGAATGCAAGCTGGTACAGCCCCTTTGGAAATCAGTATGACAATATCTCAGAAAATGAGGAAACAACCTACCTCAAGACCCAGCAATGCCACTTTTGGGTATATACCGAAAGGATGCTTAATTGTACCACAAGGACATGTGCTAAACTATGTTCATAGCAGCATTGTTTGTCACAGCCAGAACCTGGAAACAACCTAAATGCTTCTCACCTGAAGAATGGATAAGGAAAATGTGGTACATTTACACAATAGAGTACAACACAACAGAAAAAAAGTGACATCTTGAAATTTTCGGGCAAATGGATGGACCTAGAAAACATTATATTGAGTGAGGTAACCCAGACCCAGGAAGATAAATTTCATATGTACTCACTCATACATGACTTTTAGACATAAAGCAAAGAAAACCAGCCTACAATTCACAATCCCAGAGAACCTAGACAATAATGAGGACTCTAAGAGAGACATAAATGGATCTCATCTACATGGGAAATAGAAAAAACAAGGTCTCCTGAGTAAATTGGGAGCATGGGAACCATGGAAGAGGGTAGAAGGAGAGGGGAGCAGAGAAAAAAATTATACCTCAATAAAAACAATTTAAAAAAACCCAACAAAGCCAAGTACAAAACAGTCTCCAGAATACAACAGTGAGTGCTTGGTAAAAATTACCTCAGTGAGAAGAGAAGGCATTGTTGGGCTCAAAATTTGAGTATGTACATCATACTAAAGTCTTTGGACTGCATTTTGTAAATACTGATTACTGAAGGTCTAAAATAAATAAAACATAGGGTAAAAAAAATAAAAAAGAGTATACAGCCCTCACATCATCCTAAAAAAGCAGGCTAGTGGAGAAAAAGCTGCAGGGAGATCCAGGACCTTGTCATTATTTCCCTCAGTGCCCAGAGTCTGGCTTGGGGTTTAGAATAGAGCCTTCAGTTAATGGGTGACACCTCTGTCTGCTGTAAAGTCAGCCGTCAAATGAGTATCCCTGTTCTCTTTTTAAGTATGGGACTGGAATTCAGCCTTGGAACATGGCAGATAGGTAGGCATTCTGTCACCAATCTAATAGCCCCACTTGTGTTTTTAATTTTTAAAATCCAAGGTTCAGTTTTCAGAACGTCACTGACGCAGAACTCACTTTGCATCCTGACTGGGTTTGAGCTCAAGGACTTCATGCTTCAGCTTCCAAAGCATCTGGCGCTACCGGCCTGGGCCACCAGACCTGTATGCTCCAGGGTTCTTCTGCATTCTTCTCTTTCAGTCTGTGAATATTTTCAACACTAACTGCACAATCCTCTTGTCTTTAGGTCCCCTGTCCTTACACATCTGCTCTCACTCATCTGTGTACATGTCTACATTCCGGGAGGTTCTTGGGGGAGTAAGTGATAAGAGATCGATGTTAGAGGAGATTTTGTGTCTTCTGCTGTATTCTCATTTACTGAATAGTACAATATGGAAGTTGAACGCTAAAGGAATGCAAAGAAGTACCAATTAGAAGAATGATACTGCCTTTTAGTAACTGCCTGATGTGACTTTTCCCTGTAAATACACAGCCGTTGTGTTTTATCATGCTCCTTCATGTGTGACTTCATTTGAAGCATAGGAAATTGCTGTGAAATAAGCATCCATTGTGGAATTGTCTGTTACCACCCAGTCTTAAAATGGGTTAAAGTTATGGTCTTTTGCCTCAGTCTTTCTGTTTGTACACTAAGGAAAATAACTTGTTTTTGTAGATTGTGGTGGAGAGTAAATCAATAATGAGGACTTTGGGGCCTCAGTAAATGTCCCCAAGATTTCAGGTAACAGAAATTGGGACCAGAGGAAAACTTCCGTCTTTACACTGCAAAAAAAGGAAAGGAAAGGAAAAAAAAAGTATAAGGAGGTTTGAGAACTCAAAACAGTATGCATTTTTATAATTTAATTGACCCAGTGGCTTGTGGTTATGGGAAGCAGCTCTCTATACAGAGTGATTACATTCTACTGTTTGGGGGATAGTTCTTGGTATAGTCAACACTGCTTTCTGTTTCTCACCAAACCCCAAGACTTGCAGTTCTTGTTTAATAGAAATGGTTGTTAATGAACAAATGGCTTTATTTAATTTCTTTTTTGCATTCTGAAAGAGTTAGACATGTCCCTGACGGTTACGTGGTTATTACAGGGTTATTGGGTTATTTTACTTTATTTTGGGTTCTAGAGATAGAACCTAAGGCCTTGCACATGAAGCTCCCACTGAACAAGACCATCAGTTTTTTTTTTTTTTTGAAACAGGGTCTCACTGTGTAGGCTGGCCTACAATTCACTTTGTTGACCATTTAGCCTTGAACTCATAGATCTCCTGCCTCTTGTTCTGTGTGTTGGGACTAGGTGTGTGATACCACACCCAACTTTCCTGTGTGTTTAATCCTATATTTGTTGTGACTAGAAGGTGTGTTTTGTTTGATATTAAACATTTTGAATCTTGGTGTTGATTACATACTCCTAAAATAATTTTCCCCTATGTTTTAGGATGTGCCTTTTAAGAGGAAAGTTATTTTGGTTAGTTCTAACAAATTGAAAGATGAATGGTAAACAGTTTGGTTGTTCCTGTTTACTGCGCTCTGAGCAAGTGTTTACAGTTACTTTCTAAAATAATCTTATGTTAGTGCTAACGAGCTAAGTATTGCCAGTTCCACACTGGAGGCTTAGCTTGTGATATGTGATCCTAAAGAATTGCTGTGCTGCAGTATAATCTGTGTCAGCAAGGCGGCATGTTTAGCCATGCACTCCGTGCTCTGCTCTTCCCATCTGCTGCATGTATCACCAGGCAAGCTTTCTTTGTTACAGTATGGCTATGTTAATGGTAACTACTTCACTTGAATTGACACAGAAAGCATCCCTGTGCTGCACAGCCTTCCTTAGATGGAACTTATCTAGCACCTGCTGAAGAATCTCTCCTGACGATGCAGGCCAGACATGCAAAGCTTCTTTTGTTATTGTCTGAATTTGAAGCCCAGTTTCCCAGCACATGAAGGTGTTTCCCTAGGTCTACTGTCAATTTTTCTTTTCTTTTCTTTTTTTTTTTAAGTACTTTTGATTTCCTGTAAAATCATCCCATAGTTTTCACAGGGGAAAAATGAGTTGTGTATGCTAATTAGTTTTTGCTATCACTTCTAACTTAAGGTATTATCTTAGATTTTGCTCTTTAATATTTGAATCTGTATTAGATGATTTCTTTTAAGAAAAATACCTTGTTCTACAAGTAAGCTTCTCTGTTAATGTTTGCTTGTAGCCCCTCCCCGTTTCCCTCTTTCTTTTAGTTTTTGAGATAAAAGTTATTGTGTAGCCCTGGCTCATCTGGAACTTGCTATGTAGCCAAGCTGGCCTCAAACTCAGAGATCCACTGCCTCCCCTTCCTGAGTGTTAGGATTAAAGACAGCACCGTACCTGGGCAGCTTTTAGTCTTCTCCAAGTGAACTGTTTTCCTCAGCTGTAATCTAAATCTGTTCTGTAGAAGGAAGCCAGCCAATGCGCTTCATAACAGACTTTAATCATGTGTCTAACCCCACAAGGGAACTAATTGATTCTCTTACAGGAAACTGTTCTTTCTCATTTGTTTTGGCTTCTAATTTCCCATATTTGGTGGATTTCTTTAGGATACTCATGAAATTTGAATTTTGAGTTGTTTTAAGCTTTAGGTAGAGATCATTTCTTCATTTTTCATTTTCTTCTGTATACCTTAAGTTCCTAGCACAGTGCCAGACCAGAATGAAGATGGTCAGTAAATATTTGCTGAAATAAACAGCTCCCCAAAGCCCTGGTGAGCCTTTGTTTTGACTAGTCACCTGGTAAAAGAGTGAGATGTTTATGCTGGCTTCACCATGAGGCCTGATACCTTAGTTCCTACGAAGATTGGCATGGTGTGATCTTTCCACCAGTGGAGGACATTGTCTGTGACAGTTGACTCGGAGTAAATGGTTTTCTCTGTCAGTGCTTAGAAAAATGCAGAAAACATTAATTCATCAAACCTAACGAGAGGAAGCATTTATAGAAAAATGGTGTTCTATTTCAGATTCTTCATAGCTGTCCAGGCTGGTTCTCACTTCCGGGATGGAATAGGTTCTTTTGTCAGATGGCTAGAATTGAATGTTGTAAGCTGAAGTTATTTTCCTTGCTGGTTATTTTTCGGATTAGCAGGAATGACTTGGGTCATCTTCAGGTAGTCTGCATGTGCACCTGAGATGGCCTTCCACCACAGTCTGGCTTCAGTAGTTCATGAATACTGGTGGTGAACATCTTTGCGTTTGGTGCCACACAATGCAAAATGCCATTATCAGTAGCGATCTTGTGAATCTCAGTAGTATTAATTTGTTCTATCTCATGCTTGTCATTTTATTTATGTGCTGATGCAGGAGGAAGTAACTTCTAAATAAATTCATCAGATAATTTGAAGACATTTCATAAAGTAAATGGCGTGTGTACTTCCTGTGAATCTGTATTTAGAAATGACAGCTGTTTGTATTAAGTCTAGATGTGAAAAGTAAAAAGTAAAGTAAATACAGGGATATATTCTTGTTACCCTTTTCTTGGTTTAGAACTATTGTGTGGTCTTAGGAAGGATCGAGGAGTGCTTTTTAGTGTTTGACAACCGTTTTTGCATCTGTTTGGTGCTTTTCATAGGACCAAATCTCACTTCAAATATATAATGAAAGTGGGTACCAAGGTATTAGGCTGCTGAGCAAATGAAAAAAATGGTGTAGACACAAAAGGCAGAATGAGAAATGTTACTGTATTTCTTTTCATTTGGTGGCTGCTCTTACTGGTGTCATTATAAATTGATGGGAACGCCCTACGCAGCCTTTAGCAGGAAGTCAGGCTGCTTGACCCTGCCCTTCCTGCTTTATAAATGGCTACTAGCTGCTAGACATCCTTTGGAAGCCTGGGCTTGGGCCTGGGCTTTTGTGCGTAGGTGCTGGGACTGTGGGAGAGGGGGAACACAGACCCAGGCTGCTGGAAATGGACAGATTCTGATGCCATTTTGAATGTGCATGCAGCCAGGAGCTAAAGCCCTTTCAATGGTTCCTTTGCCTAAGTTGCTTGATGGTTCATTCTCTTTCTAATCAAGTCAAACCATATTTGTTTATAGTATAGTGATCATTCATATAAGACTGCAAATTGCCCTCTTGAGATGGCCTTTGGGACTAGACACCGTGGTGCCCAGGGACTGTCTTGCTCACGTGGTGCCTGTGATTAATGGTGTGTCATGATCACACTGAGAATCTAGGTCTCAAAGGAGGATGTAGGCCAGTTTCAGCCTTCACAACATACTTCTTTATCAGGCCATTTATTGATTTGGTAGCACAGCCTTCTGCTTGAGGCATCAGGCTGATACAGCTCTTGACCATACAGAAGAAAGGCCGTGTGACTCACTTTTCCTTGCCTATACCCGCAGCTCTCTTTCGAGAAGCATAGGTGCCTTGCAAGCTCTCATGCTGGAAGGGTACACAGGTGGAAGGCAAGATGCAGTCTGGAGACAGAATTCTGTGGCAGCAGGAAGTTGCAGCTGGAGGTCACATAGCATCTAAACCCACAAAAATCCCTGGAGACACAGGCAGTGGGCAGGCGTTCAAGCTGAGTGTGGGAGGGGCTCAAACTCTTCCAATTTACATTTTTATAAATGATTATACAATCTGAAGGCTGTGGCTAATATTCAGAGGCTGGCTAGCTGTCTATGTTACTGTTAGCCTGAGACATTCACATACCAGGTTTGCTTGGCTGAAGGATGAGAGCTGAAGGATGAGCTTCTCCTATGTCATCTAGCCTGGGTGGAAATCTGACTCTAATGTTTATTGTCTCTACAGTAAAGGGTAGTCTTGAAATACCATTTTTCTTTTGTTGAAAGATTTTAAGCAATGTAAGATGAATATCTTGATAATTACAAATTTATTTGTACTTTATATACTACCTTTTCAAGAGTCCAAGACACACTGTTTATATTCCATTTGTTCTTTATTTTTTTGACAGCTAGTTTTAAAAATGGAATATTTTTCTGTTAGAGCATACACTGTAAATTTTGTGGTTATAGCTTTAGAATATCTGTATTTAGAGTTAAATTGATTTGCATAGAAGTGAATGAGCTTCCAATAAAAAAGACATTTGTATATACAGTTCTCATTAAAGTAATTTGGTATTTTAGTAATAGCATTGGAAAATCTTGAAATTAAAATAGAAATAAGTGAATTGTACATAAAAATCTACTTATCTTGATTCAAATCTGGTAGCTTGTAAGCAGTTATAGCCTTATTATGTTTTTTGTCTTTATTTTTTAGGACTTTTGAAAACAGTTTTGTGCCTAGCTATATTACTATATTCTGCCCTCTAAAAATCCATAAATATTTAAAAATCCAAACAAATGTCAGTGTTTCTTCTCTTCCTTTCCTGCATACAGGGCAGGCTCAGCCTGGGTGACCATTCCTTCCTTCTCAGCCCCTGCTAGTTCAGATGTAATGTGGATGCTGAACACCCATGAAGAACTTTGCATTTTTATCACAAGAATTGCAGTCATCCACTGGTCAATTTTAAGTGTTGTTTCTTGTATGATCCTGTTTTGCAAAGGGAGATAGAAAGAAGTGAGATGGTTTGCCAGAGCCAGAGGGCAGAGTTTTGAAAGGAGCCAGAAGGCAATGCACAAGGCAGGAGTGTGATGTGGTATATCAGAAGAGGGCGAGTCTGGTGATGATCCTGTATCCTGGTGTTCTGTGAGCATTGGGGGCTAATTAAGGATTTATTATTGACATATTGGCTGACTTTAGGCTTTTTCTGGTGTTTTCCAACAACTATTTTATAGGATTTTTCTACCTTGTAGTGTGTTGTTTGCTATGGTATAACCTTCTCTCTGCCAGAGCTCTGCCTGATTTTGGCTCTTGGGGAAGTTGAGGTAGGATGATGGCTATGAGTTTGAGGCCAGCCTAGGCTACATAGTAAATCTCAGGCCATCCTAGTGACAGAGTAACATCTTGTCTCAAAGGAAAAAAAAATAGGAAGAAAAAAAAAATCATTGAAAGAAAAAGTGCAGTGTGGAAAATAGGTCTACCTTTGGTATTGAGCCCCCTGAGAACCAAATCCAAGTCGAGGCCATACATTTCATATTCAGGTGATTTCTGAGAGGACAAGTGATGTGTCAGCTGCAAATGGCAAATATTCCTAGGCTCAAAATAGGTAGAATTTTGTTGCAGGATTTATAGGTTCATTTGTTTAGCTTCCGAAGGCATTTGCTGTATATAATAAGCTAAGTATGTAAGTTGTGTTGAAATCTGAAAATAATGGAATTACACATGGCGTTGAGTGATTTCAATGGAGATTTTCTTTTATACACACATAAAAAAGGCCAACATGCAGTTACACAAGGAATGCATTTGTAGATCATGTGTGTCCAAGAAGACAGGCAAATAACATCTTCTCTGTGTACTGCAAAGGAGGAAATGCTGCTCACTTTACTCAGCTGTGAAGCCTTTTGCAAGAAAGCATTTGGCTTGTGGCCCCTAGGTTTGCATTTGGATCCTGACACTCTCGTAATCTGTTGTCTTTAACAGCGGAGCTTCTGCTAACATTAGGTTCACATACGTGTATATTTTCATACACATGTGCACTTGAGTATTCTGTGTATGTACAGCTACACACTTATACATCCATGACATGGGGTTCCAACCCTGCCACAGAGTGGAATGCTAAGAGAGCAGAGCAGGTATCTGGGTATTAAACCCAGGGTCTCATGCAGAAACCAAAAGCCCAGAGATGATAATGATATTTATGTATGTATGTATGTATGTATGTTTTGAAATAAGGTCTTAACTACGTACTAGAGCCTGGCCTTGCCCCTCCTCATCCTCCCAAGTGCTTGGATGTAAACATGAGTACCATGCCTAGTAGAAGGCCGATTTTAATCCAGAGTTCAGAATACTGTGAGTCTGAGGTGGCATGGAGTTTTTTATCAGCCTTTGTAAACACCAAAGAGAGAACATACAAGTTGAATGATTATTGCTTCAAAACTTGTCTTTACAAAGATTTTTTTTAAGAAGTTGAAAAATGATTTTTAGAAAGGAATATATATTATACTTAAGGCTAAAACAAAAGGAGGGAAAGGTTGTCTATTTATTTGTATAAATGTATTGAACATTTTTTAAAGTAAAATTTCAACTGTTATATAGCATTGACAAAACTTATTTATCCATCAACCAGTGCTTTAGCAGGATGCTGGTAGAAACATCTAGTTTTACTTGGCTTTAGCAAGGAGAAAATTAATTTCACATGAAGAACAGTCTAGAGGTAGGGAGGGCTCTGATCTTTTCTGATGCTTGTCACCCCCTCCTTGCAGGCCCCTCTTAGCACCTTACCAGGATTGCCCCAGGGCTTCTAGCTCCACAGCCAGATGAATAAAAAGCAGAGACAGATGGCCTCTCTCTTCTGTTGTTTCTCTTCTAGGAGCATGGAAAATTTTCTGCGAGCCCACCCAACATACGAGCCTAACCAGAATCTTTATTAAGTCCATTCTTGAATCTCACATCTAAAATTGTCTCCAAAGGGGAGTTAGATTTGCAGTGATGTCCTTAGGATCTGAGGATCTTGCCTAAGACAATGCAGGGCTACTGTTGCTGAAGGGAGTGTGTGCTTAGTAGGTGACCACACGCATTTGCTATCTGTTTTTATAAATGATAGGTAAGAATGGATTTCAAAATATAAATTATATCTATCAAATGAAACATTCCATTTTCAAGTAGCCTTTTTATTTTTTACAGTGCTGAGGATGGAGCCCAGGCATTATAGGCAAGAGCTGTACCACTGACCTGCCCATCTCAGGACTTCAAGTTTACTTTTGAAAATCAGATTTATAATCAAAATCAGTTTTATAAATAAAGACAATACATTTTGTTAATAAAAATTTAAAATCCCAAGCCCAGCAATTATCCAGGACTTCTTACATGATCTCTATATCAAGTTGAGATTGAATGTTGTTTTTCTTCATCACTAAGAATGATAGGCTCTAAACCCATAGCCAGGAGTTGTCTTTGATGTTCTTAGAACAGCCACCACTGCCTGCTGAGTCTCATGAACTGAGAGCAAAGCAAGGTGGGAGCATTAGTGCTAGCACCAAAGTTGGTAATACCTTATTAGACTTTGCAGGGTCTCTTTTCTATGGATGGTTTGGCAGTTGAAATGAGCAAAGATGCAACATGTGAATTCTTTTTCAGTGCTAGGCATTGAACTTAGGACCTCTTGCATGCTAAGCTCATGTTTTACCGTTGAGTCATATCTGCAACCCTATGGCATTTGGGTTTTTGATACAGCTTTAGGGATTGTAATGCTTTTCCCTTTAATAGTAGTCATTTGTCATTTGCACCATGAGAGGCAGAGCTAAAGGTGGGCTGGGTGGCTGCTTGTGCTCTCTGTTGTACTTTCTCTTCCGTACTTTCTCTTCCGACATCTCCATCTATTTTTCCCTGTCTTGACTTCTCTCTGCTCCATCCCTCCTGAAGTTCCTTAAGCCCCTCAGCTCAGGGAGTCAGACTTGTGGGCTGCTCCCCATCAGTGTCACTTTACATGCTCTTTGACCTCTTTGATGACCCTGCTGGGGTCTCGGAGTGAGACGAGAGTTGAGACGAGAGTTTTATTTTTAGATCGTTTCAGTGTTTTATACCCATACAGTTATTTGCCTGTTTCCTTCCTACTGGAGGTTCCCCAAGATGCTTTATCTGTTTTGTGGGTTTCTAGATCCCTGGAACAGAAGCATGCTTTATCTAAGATTTTACTTCTGTTTTTTATTTCTGTTATTCACAGTCAAGAACATGGAAAAAAATAAACAATTTCTAAGTCTTAAATAACTTTTGTTCTAATATTCTGTTATACTCAGTCTATTTTGTTATCAGTTACTGTTTTTTATCTTTTATTGTGTTTAACAAAAAATAATCTTTATCCTGCATATTTATTTATAGACAACTCACAGCACATCTAGGGTTTGGTCTACAGTTTCAGGCATTCACTAGGGGTTTTGAAATAAACCCCTATAGGATGGACTACTTTACCTGGTTTCCCAGTCTTGATACTGGTAGATGAACGAGTGAGTGTGACTAGTACATGGATTAGGATCTGGCTGGGGTCAGGCAGGTGGTCTGCTAAGAGAGATTCACAGTGATATGGTGCTACTCCCTAAAACCTTTACATGCTTCTGTCAGACTACTTGTGTTCAGTCCTTCCGTGTCATCAGGAAGTACGTCAGAATTTCTAGTTTTATTTAGACCATGTTACTTTGGTATTTCTCAAGATATAAGAGGTATGTTTAATTTTTAATTATATAAGCTTTTCCAGCCTGACTTTTAGCATTTCAAAGTCTTTGAAGGCCACACCTCAAGGCCAACATGACTTGTGGTTGGGCAGACCTAGAGGGACGCCAAGGATCATACTGATACCTTGTAGTCTGCATGGTGCTGCTTGTAGATGATAATTCCAATGTCAAACAAACAAAGCTGCCTGTGGAATTGCAGTAGTGTTTGGTTGCCCCAGCATCATGGTAACAAGCAAGAATAGAGACAGCAAGGAAGGAGTGACCCTCTCATTTCAGCCCAGACAAGAGGATGTATATGATAGCGGTGTTCACTAACTTTGAGCCAATTACACATTTGTATCTTTAACTTTAGAACTTTCCTCAAGTTTCTACTTAATACCATTTAAGTGTTGTTTACACGATCCTGTCTTCATGGAACCCTCAGGAAGGAAAGAAAACAGGCGTTTACTAGTATACATACATAAAAATATAAAGTACAGCTTAAAACTGAGGATGGTGGAAGTGGTAGGAGGAATTAGTTCAATGCTAGCTTGAGCTACATAGCAAGACTATCGTAACAAGGCTGTCTCTCAAAAGCCCACAGAGGAACAACCCATAATCAGAACTCTTAAGAGAAATAGAATGCATCACAGGTATTGGGAGAAAAAACAGTGGCAGGAGGGCCAGGACCCTCTTAGAAAGAGAGGTCTGAGGTCTCCTACTTTATCTTGTGGTTTCATTAGTAGCTCTCACAGCCTTCCTTGTCAAGATGTTGTAGCAGCTTTCACACTGTTGTGAAGTTCAGTAGATTCAAAGGTTACTTAAGCCTTTTCTGTTCTAATCTTGTTGCTTAGCACAGCAGGATTCTCTTGGGAGGGGAGCCTGTAGGCAACAGCTTGTTACTAGGGGCTCTAACAGCCGAAGTGTGACAGGGAAGAGTAGTGCTACCTGTAGTCTCTGTGGCTGAAGAATAAACAGATATTGATGCTGGCTTCAAACTGTGGTGATACTAGGAATTCTGGGATGTAGTAGCATTGAGATAAATTTTATTTTTTGGCGAAGTGTTTTTGGTTGCTTCACATTAGTAACTCTGTATAAGTCAAACTGTCTGCAACCCACAAGGGAAAAAGCCTTTATGTGTATCAGGAAGATTGAATCTTCTTGAGATTGAATACAGCTGTTTGTGTCTAGTAATGTGGCAACACGTGGTTAATAGCAGAGCTTCATGCTGTAGGGTGACACTTCATACATTGCTAATAGTTGGGAAGAGTCAGGTTGCAGACAGTGGTCCTCTCTGTGGAGTATGAGTGCAAATAACTCCTCAGAGTTTCTTCAGTCTCTTCCATTATAAGTGTGATGCAGTTTCCATTCATGGAAACTGAATGGATGCAAAAACCGACGGGCCGCTTAAAAGCCTTTCAGGAGTATGTCCGCGCTTGGTGCTTCCATCTCTCTACCACAGCACCAGGATCTTACGTCGTCTACTCTGATTATTTAATGGCTGAATCTGAAGATCTCTCCATTAATGGAATGTGGTTCCTTAGTTAGTGAGTGAGAGGAATGTGGAGTGGCTCTTTCTGGCTCTGTTGTTCTCAGCCATGTAAAGCAGTTTCTCAAAGTATAGAACAAACCCTGTATCAGAGTACCTGTCTGTCCTGGGATCGAACCCTGTTTCTGAACTCTGTGATGGAAATAGGGATGAGAGCACTGTGGTAAGGTTTCCACATGTCCCTGGGATTCCATACTGACCTTGAACCCCCACATTTGAACATGGGCTTCCACTGGTGAGGATGTGGCAAGTTTCAATGTACTTTCCCAGGACTCCTGTTCCTCTGAGAGGGGAATGCAGGAATTGAGCTCTTTCTATCTCCTGCTGCTGATGCCACAGCTATATGTGCAAGGATTCTGATTTTTAGTGCACAGATCACTAATGTATTTTTTATGTTTTTGTAAAACAAGAGAGGATGAACAAGGAATAGCTGCTCATAAATCTGCCAAAAAAAACCAAAAAGGTCAGACACAAACTAAAAGCACTGTGTACTGAGGAACCTTGAGGTTACATTTGTCTTTTCAAGGTGCATGGGAAGACCAGCTGGGGACTAGCCAGCTCCTTGAAGGGTGAGAACAGGAAGGTTGTCCCCAGAGAAACCTGGAAGGGAACAAGTACATAACCCTTGAGAATGCTTTCGGTGGTGTGGGCTTTCCTAGTAGTCAGTCCTTGTGTCAGAGCCTTAATGAAGCTAGGTATGGTGGTGTACTCCTATAACCCTAACACTCAAGAGGCTGAGTCTAGATTGTGTGAGTTTGAGGCTAGCCTGGACTACTTGGTGAATTCCAGGCCAGCTGAGCTAAAGTAATTCCCTATTTCCAAAAAAGAAGAGGGAACAAACCCTTCAATGATGCAGTTACTTCCTATAATTTCAGAACTCCATAAAGCTGTCCTCTGTAGATACATTCACACTTCTGCATGGAACTAGCTTTGAAGGATAACAAAATCTTCTCAAAGGTTTATTTTTTTATTATATTTTAAATGTGTATGTGTGCGAATGTGTGTATATGCACATGAATGCATGGGCCCACTGAGTTCAGAGGCCTCAGATCCCCTTGGATGGAGCTATAGGTGGTTGCGAGATGTCCGACATGGATGCTGGGAACCTCACTTGGGTTAACTACTGAGCCATCACTCCAGACCTCAGTTTGTAAAATTAAATTTATTTACATTTGTAAGTGTACATGCCCACATGGTGCATGCCTCAGTGAAGGGTGTGGAGATTAGACGTCAAGAGGACAACTTTCAGTAGTTCTTTCTTTCTGCCATGTGGGTTTGGGGAATGGAATTCACGTGGCTGGGCTTAATGGCAAGTGTCTTAATCCACTGAGCCATCTCACCAACCTAGTTTCCTAAAGTGTCATTTTTTTTAAACAGTGAAGACCAGAATCATCCCCTAAAACCCATTCTGAGAACAGTGATAACTCTTTGCTATAGAGAAGATGCCTCGGAAGACAGATGTAACAGGGTTTGAGTATCCGCCACTGCTGCTAGCCACACTTCCTAGAGGTCGTGTGCTTTTTCTGTGCTGAGAGTGAGCTGCAGGCTGGGCAAGTCATCTGTAAGCCTGGACCCAGCCTCCCTGTGGTCAAGAATCACATACTAAGAAAGCTTCCCTAGGGAGCTAAGTGCAGAAGCATACACTGGTCTCAGACCTGTTAAGCCCACTGCTTGGTAGAGTCACAGTTCCCATGGTTTGTAGACACTCTTAGGCATTGGCAGATGATTGGTAGTATGGAAATGGAATGAAATTGGAGCAGTGAGTGACACAGTTCCTGCTGTGGGAAGAGGAGTTCTGGAGCAACAATGAACTTATGGTGGGTAAGTTGGTGAGAAGTGAGTGACAGCCTTCAGTATGGGGAGATGAGAAATGACCATGGAATATGAGAGAAGTCAGATTGATAAGATGAGGTTAGCAAAAAGGGTGCAGTGATTTAAAGGTACCTCAGCTCAGTGGGCTCTCCGTTGTATGGATCAGAATGTGCTTCTGAGGCGAGGCTAGTTCACAGTAAATGCTGCTTCTGTGACTCATTTCCATTTACCACTCTGACTTTCCCTGAGGGCCTTGGCCGGCTCCATCTCCTATGTGACTGGATCTTGCACTCAGTGTCTTTGAATTGCCTCTAGCTTGTACTCTGAAGTGAATTTCCTAATTAGGTGGGATTATCACCACCATAAACAAAAGCACTCATTTTCTTTCTCCTTCCTATTCTTTTGATGATGAACAGAAAAAGCATTGATTACGGTTTTAGTTCTGGGATTGAACGGAGGACCTCATTTGTGCTACTTAGGGACTGTACATTGAGTAATAGCCCAGCCAAGAGAGCATTGTAAAAAGCCCAGTAGTTTCCTCTTGGCTTTACTGATTACAGGAAATGCTATTTCACAGCAGAATATTGGCACTGAATAGAATCCGAAGCCTATTTAATACCAACCTTATGGAGAATCTGGGAAAGACTATGCAATAATGGGGGGGGGAGGAATGCTTAATAATATTGTATACTAATAAAGATAAACACACAGGGAAGACTGCATGGATTTAAACCATGACTACATATAAATACCTTACCAGTCACTTTCAAGTAGGAGCCAAGTATTTAGGAACATCTTTTTTTCAGCAACATCTTTTTGTTCAGAAATCTCTAAGTCATTAGTATAAGGTGTAGTAAACAGAGGGGAGCAAACTGAAAATCAGGATGTTTAGATTCCAGCTTATATAACAAGAGGTGGAGCTTGCAGTACTGATTTGTGGCTTTTGGGAAGAAGTTTTAATGTCACCTTGTTTCTGTGCATACTTCTTAAATATGTGTCAAGTGTGGTAGTGATCTTTCTCCAGAATTCTAGAATTGATTTTTGTGAATCTAGCTTATAGGTTGATTCATTTAAAAATTTTCTTGTTTTTTAAAATCATAAATTTTGACAAACTAAATCTTGGAATCTCTTTAAACTAGTAAAGTAGTATGTATGGAATTCTCACCTGTCTTTGGTCAGGTGTATTCTGCATGTTGTTTTTCAGAAGAGCATATCAGGAGAGTATGTCGTCGTCGTCGTCGTCGTCGTCATCATCATCATCATCATCATCATCATCATCATAGAAGGGCATTTTTTAAAAATTTCAGAAATCACAATTTTCCAGGGTTTACTTTTAGAACAATTTTGTGATAGCTGTATCCTTGAAACAAGTTTTGTGTAGTAGTACATTCCTTTTCATCTTTAGTTTTATGATTAGATTCTCACTTAGGTATAGGACTTGGATTAAGTCCTTTATGCTTGATTTGTGTTGTTATAACTAATTTGTGAGACCCTGATTCCAGAAACGTAGGAACTGGTGTTAGTATTAGTTTACTGAGCGTCTGAGACTCTGATGGTAACTTTGTGTAGTTTATCTCACTTTGTCTTTATAGTGTCCCCACAAAGGAGGTGGTGTACCTTTTGAATAGGTTGTGAAACGGAGGCCCACCGTTCTCCATTAACTACTAGGGACCAAAGTTACACCACAAAGAACAGCATGTGGCCAGGGTTAAATTCAGCATTGTTCTGTCTGTATCATCGCTCTTTTCTTGTGTAGCTTCTTCTATAGTGCTTGCTTCATAAACCAACTTATTTCTATGGACAAACAACTTTTCTGTTTGCCAGGAGTTGTAACCTTAACCTATTCTGTTTGGCAACATTGCTAAATACATAATTTAAAGATGAATGTGTGTGTATGTTTTTCTGTATGTGAATGTAGCTTTAAGCAAATGGAGATTAGAAATCTGGTATCTTAGATGACAAAAAGATCAGTCCAGCTAAGAGCTGTATGAAGTTGTATGAAGATGTTGTCTCCTTGCCAGTCAGGCATATGCCTTGGACCTTGAGCCTTAGAATTCTCTTTATTGCATCATTGTTTAGCTTATTAACTCTCCCTGTACCTGTGGAGTAATAAGTACTTCTTTACTGGAAAAAGAAGAACGCCAAATAGTATTGAGATAATGCGAGTATAGGGAGGACAGGTGAATACCAAATAGTACTGAGATACCATGACTAGTGCAGTGGATACCCAATAGTACTGAGATACCATGACTAGTGCAGTGGATACCCAATAGTACTGAGATACCATGACTAGTGCAGTGGATACCCAATACTACTGAGATACCATGACTAGTGCAGTGGATACCCAATACTACTGAGATACCATGACTAGTGCAGTGGATACCCAATAGTACTGAGATACCATGACTAGTGCAGTGGATACCCAATACTACTGAGATACCATGACTAGTGCAGTGGATACCCAATAGTACTGAGATACCATGACTAGTGCAGTGGATACCCAATACTACTGAGATACCATGA
This sequence comes from Microtus pennsylvanicus, assembly GCF_037038515.1. NCBI lineage: Eukaryota > Metazoa > Chordata > Mammalia > Rodentia > Cricetidae > Microtus > Microtus pennsylvanicus. The sequence goes on from NC_134583.1 coordinate 97,379,263, forward strand.
CTAGTGCAGTGGATACCCAATACTACTGAGATACCATGACTAGTGCAGTGGATACCCAATACTACTGAGATTATATGAGTATAATCAGTACAGATGGATATCAAATAGTTGCTTCATGGTTTTCTGTTTCCCAAAATGAGAATAAAGAAAACTAAAATGTGGTATAATTTTGAGCATTTAATGGAGTTTAAGGAAGGAGACTCATTGACTCTGAGTTTGAACCAAGTTTACTGATGTCAAATTTTGCTTTTCTCTAGAAGCTGAACATTATTGTTTGCCTGTACAGGAAACAATAGTTTTACATAATCATGATGTTGAAAATGAAACTGGATAGTTTGCTGATTGTGTCAAAAGACAAATATAATTTGCCACTCCCACCCGAATATCTCAGTGTTTTAAATCTGCTAATGTGGAGAGGGTGGGAGAGTAAACAGAGCCATAGTGGAGTCCAGGAGGATGACAAGTGTATGGGACATTTGTGAGGATCCTAATTTCCTTTTCTTTTATGTTGAGGTGTCCAGAAGGACTAGGTAATGCTGTTGAAATGAGCAACAGCTAACCAATTGAAGAACTAAAAATAGTACAGTCAAATAAAACTAGATATGAATTGGAGGTGAAGTGTGAATGAGTTCAGTACAGGGGGCAGTGAGTCAGTGGGTATTGTCAGAGGTTTCAGTCCAGAGGTGTAAGCTTCTTACTAAGCTGACGAACACAGAAAGACATGGAAGCCAATAATGACGGAAGGAGAAGAAACGAGGACAGGGCTAAGGATGCTGACTTTCCACTTATTTACCTTGGTTCTCTTTGGGAGAACTTAACTTTACACGCATTACTTTAAAAATAGCGTATGAAACTGCCTGGGTGTGATGGCGTATGCCTTTAATTCTAGCACTCTGAGTTATAGGCCAGCCTGGTCTACAAAGTGAGTTCCAATACAGCTAGGACTATACAGAGAAACCCAGTCTTTCAAAAAAAAAAAATAATAAGAGAGAGAGAGAAAGAAAATGTATGGAAAAAGTGTTTTGCCAATTGTAGATTTACAGTATCAGGAATAATTTTTCATAGAGTACTGCTGTATCATAGCTATTACTAGGCTACAATTTCTAGCCATGGGATGGAGGGCTTTAGTTTCCAAAGACTTAAGAAAAATGCTAATTTGGGCTGGGATGACAGCTTGCATTAACATTCCTGTTTGGGTATTGAAAAGGTTTTATAATTGGAACCTAATCAAAGTTCTTCAAAAGCCTTTAGGTACAATAAAATAAACAACAGAAATAATCTGTAACTCTTCTTGGAGCATACAGAATAAAGTAAGCTCTTCCATCATTAGCTTAGCACCTGGGCTCAAGAGCCTGCCTCCTCAGGATCCTGCTTCCTGTTCTGAAATGCTGGGTCCTTCTGGGGAGTGGAGGCCTGTGCTGCCTTTGTTTTCTCTGGTCTGAGGAGTGGCTGAGCTTCGGGGAACTGACTTCCTCCCAGGAACTTCCTGAAACGGGAAATCTAGACTTTTCTGTATGAACATTCTAAATGCCTGTATGTTAAACAATGACTACAGCAATTGTTTTTCAAAAGAGACTTGGTTTTGATTTGACCTTGGGAAGCAGGCTTAGTTGTATTCACTGCGCCTCCAGGTGGGGGATGAAGAAAGAATCACAGTGGGTATGAGGTGAAGCATTGGATATGACTTCAGTTTATCATTTTTGCCTTTAGATTTGGTCTTTGTGGTTTTGGATGTTCAGTGCAGTGATGGGTCAGGGTGGGAAAGGACCCTTGGCACCAATGGCTTCCTGCCAGTGCCTCAGGGAAGCAGTGTGGCCTAAGAGTTTACAAACAAAAATGTATCCAGCTTTTCTCTTTGTCTCTCTGACCTAATTGAACAAACAAACCCTCTTTGAGATAAAAGGAGGTTAAAGAGGATCTGTCTAGTAACTGTGCTTAGTATCTGTCGATCTCTGTCAGGAACTGACTAGTCCAGAACTTGTAAAGTCAGATGCCTCTGTGACTCAGGCGGGTGATTTTAATCCAGTGACACTGTCTAGGCACAGCCACAGCTCTTGTTGAACTTTGTGTGTAGAGAGTAGGTTTTCCTGGAAAACAAGCAGTTTAAAAAAAAAACAACAACAACAACAAAATCTTGTATTTTAAATGTTACTCAGTAATTGAAAAATTTAAAGCTACTGTTCAGAACTTAAAAAAGTCTCTTGTGTAGACAGAGTTCCCAGTCTGACACTTTTTACTTATGGTCAGGACTTAAGAGTTTCCTTTTATTGCTACTAATAGGACTAATTATTGAAAAGGTTTAAATACGATTTTTTAAGATTTGTTTACAGTGTTTAAATGATTTTCATTTGGCATAGTACAAAATTTCATTGTAGTTATATAATCTTTAGTTACTAGAAAATACACTGAGTAACCTATACACAATATTTTTGTAAAATTCTGTGGGCGGATTCTGAAGATTCTATGGGCAGGTTCTGGGCAAGGCTGTTATTGGTTCAGAGTGGGGCTGACATAGTGGATTGCTGAACAAGGTTTCCAGATGCCTGTCCTTTTGTTATATGGGGGCTATGCCTTTAGTGCGAATAACCCAATACACTGTAGAAAAATGTTTTATTCTTTGCAGCAAAAGACAGTGCTGATGTGTGTAGTCAGACTCCTGAGTACTTTTATATGAATTACTATGAGAGACTAGAGCAATTAGCTTGTAATTTGTATTAATTAAGGCTCACCATGAGTAATTTACGTTGTGCCATCGTATGTGTGTTTCATCATCACAGAGAACCTCTGGCCTAGAGGTATACACAGATGTGATCTATGTAAGCAGATGTGGCACTAGGCAGCCTCAGCCCAACTGAAACACAGGTCAGAGTTCACCCTTGAGGTAGCTGCTGCTGGTGGGAGTGTTTTTCTGAGCCTCATCCTTGACATCTTATCACTTGGGCATGGTTGTACTAGTGAGAAGCATGGTGTGTGGGTGTTGTAAAACCCTCAGACCAATATCTGGCACATGGTAAGCATGAGGTTATTGTATTTTACTTTTTATCTCTAGAGCTCTGTGGTCAGGTTTGGGTTAGTGTCCTGCAAGTTCAGACAGAATATAACTAACTGTACTCATGGACAGAAGCTCAAGTCCCTAGGACACTTTGAATGTAATTGAGGGGCAGTGGGAGTTGTTTCAGACTTTGAAATTGGAAGTTCAGACACAACCTTACTTGCAGCCCACCTGGTCTCTGGCAGGTGGCAAGTTCTTCAGTCTCTTAGAATTTCCTTGTCTGAATCTATAGCTTCTCATTCTTGGTGTGTGCTGAATTTTTAGCCACCTGTGAAGCACTCGGGGAATATGGTCAAGTAGATGAATATAGGCTAAAATGCTATCTATGAAAAACCAAGTGAAATGCAAATGTACTGCTATATATTATTGATTAGGTTTCCATGGCAATCCAAAACTGCATACCGAGCATGAAAACCAGTAGAATGCATTCACTCTGTCACAGCCCCCTCTGCCACAATCCCATCAAACTGTTGACTGGGTTCCTGTTATTAGTGCCTTTGAGTCTGTCCTAATGAATTAAATTAGTCTTTGCATTGACAGCCATTCCTTACACACAGTAGGCCTCCTTTTTGGGCATTGTTGCTTTGAGTGGTCAGAAGAGATGAGGACGTGCCCTGGCTTCCAGGGCTGCCCACAGAAGACAACCGGGGGCCTGGTAGGAAGGCCAGATCTCTGAGTGACATGTATGAAAGCAACACTGGTAGGAGCAGTTCATTTCACATTTTCTTTAAAGAAAAATTCTTGTCCATTCTGACTCATGTATTCTCTACATAAAATTTAGAATCATTTGTCAACTTCAAAAAATTTCTAATGATATTTTTAATGTGATTGTGCAAAGTATATAGATTAATTCTATTAATATAGAATATTCTAAGTATATAAATTAATAGCACTTTGACAGCAGTGGAAGGTGGTGGTGGAATGTGTGTGTGTGTGTGTGTAGGAGTATGTGTGTGTGTTTGTGTGAGGGTTTATATGTGTGTGTTGTGTTATGTGTGGTGAGTCTTTTCTACTTTTTAAAATACTTTCTTTTTTTAACCTCAGTAAGTGAAATTTTATAGTTTTATTTATATAGGTCTTAAACATTTCCTGTTGAATTTATTTCTAGACATTTTAGATTGCTTTTGATTGCTGTGTTGAATACACTATTCTGGAATTGATTTTTGTACATAAGTGAATTTATGAATCTGGTTTTTGAATTGCTTAAGAATGGGACCTGACATTGCCTGTATTTTTTTGTGCCATGGATAAAAGATAAAAAAGAACATGAGAAAGTTTCACTTTTCTTTTATTCTTTATTAGATTATAAGGTGTATTCTGGTCTTTATTCATTGTGGTATCCTTCCTACATACTTTAGGATTTACTTTGAAAATTTGTGCAGGGTTTCATACCTTTCTATCTCTAACAATTTTTAAATTCTTTTTTAAAAAAGAAATTCTGTCATTCCTGGGTAATGGTAGTCTGTTATTTCTAATATTTGCCTCTTTTACCTTAATTCTTATATAATAGCATTTCTCTATTCTCTCATTAAGGTTCTGACTAATGCCTGCAATGCTTGATGTCAGTTACTATACTAATACTTATTTTGTCTGGGACTGCCTTTCTTCTACCTGGAAGGAGAAGTTTAGAACACCCTGTACCTTATTAGCTTCATGAAAATGGGTGCGGGAGGGGCATGATGTTTGAGAAAGGCTTTTTACTATTTATTCAGTTTATTCTTTATTACACCAAAGATTATTTCTGACAGAGGGTGTGACTCAGTGGTAAAACAATTGTCTAGCATGCTGGAGGCCCCAAATTTGAACCACGGCACTGCAAAGTAGAGGAAAGGACTTACTTTGTACTTGCACCTGTGGTCCAGGTGGACTTTTGCTCTTGATCTTGCTTCCACCTCCCTACTGAAGGATTGCAGGCATTCGCCTTCTCATCTGGTTCCTTTTACTCTTCAAGGGTGATTTTTGGATTTAATCAAGAGTCCACTCAGTACATATGCATTTCTCCCTACCCCCCACCTTGGCTTATATGGTAATGTTCCTGTATTCTTCTTATTAAAGTGACTGGAGTTAGTTCACATTAAAATCAGGAGTAGAGTCAGTACAGATGGGTCAGCCATTCAAAACTGGCTAATGTAATAACATTTCTCTTTATTCTAATACTAAAGGATCCTTGATTTATGAGAATAATCTCTATCATACTCTATTACTGAACTTATTTGCTGTTTTCTTGTTATCTAAAAAATTGATTCATAAGTTAGATTTTGTTTGTTATGATAGCCTGATAAAATAAATTGTAAGGTGTTATGGGGTTTTGCTTTCTTTTCTTTCTGTGCCATGAAAAGTCATGTAGGAATGATGTGGCCCTTAAGTTTTGGTAGAATTACCTGTCAGACCGCACCAGTGAAAGTCTTGTTAGTCATCTTTTTTACTACTTACAGGAAGAAAATTCAGAGTGTGGCAGAAGACCTGTAGGAGCTAGATGACCTGATGATTTCTTTGCAGCCTGTATAAACATTCTTGCCTGGTAGGTGGAACCTGCCTTTAATTCCAGCACTTGAGAGACAGAGGCAGGCCGATCTCTAGAGGCCAGCCTAGTCTACAGAGTGAGTTCCAGGACAGCCAAGGCTATGCAAAGAAACACTGTATCAAAATACCAGAAAAGCAAAACAAAACAAAAAACCCACAAAACAAAACACTATTCTGGTGTATGTCTATTTAACCTTTTTATGAATAAGAACATATAAATATATAAAAGCTTCATAGTCTATTTTTAACAAATACATACTATTTTGAACAGTTTTCTATTGATTATAATAAATTTATATCATTTGATCAGCTACATAGTATTTCATTTTGTAAATATTTATTTAACCAGCTCACCACTATTGTTTTCATTTTGTTTCACTGTAAATTGTTGAGTGATTCTGTAGATATCAAGGCTTAATTACCCAAGTTTTTTCTTTAGTGCTTTAGTCCTATAGATGTGATTTCTGAATCCAAATGTAATTAATATTTTAAGAACACATTTTTTCCCAGTTACATTCCAAAATGTTTAATTTATACAAGGTAAGGGTATTGTTTGTCTTACTAAAACTGATTTCTTGAGGAAAATAACCCAGTGATAGTTTATCCTGAGACACAGAAGGACTGTCACCTTGGGATAGACAAGAGAAACCTGAGCAAAGGGCAGCAACGTTCACAGGTTAACTTATCTGCTTTACTTACATTGTTTGGGCAGTCAGTGCACCTGAAGTGTAGGCTCAAGACGTAAGCATCAGTTACTGCTTCCATACTCCCTTCTCTTTTCCAGCTGAGGCTGCATGTCTGTCTGCTGTATTAAGTAATACCAAGAAGAAGAGAGCAGATTTGGAGAATACCTTTATGTAGTAATAAGGAGCGGCGGGGCTGCGTCCCCAACACCCCAGCCGCCTGCCCAGCTAGCTTATGCCCCGAAATAATTACACAGACACTGTATTCTTTTAATCACTGCTTGGCTCATTTCTACCTAGCCTCTTCTAGGCTAACTCTCGCACCTGGACTAGCCCATTTCTTATCATCTGTATAGCACCGGTCTTACCGGGAAGATTCTAGCCTAAGTCCATCCTGGTTCGGAGCTTCATAGCGTGCATCTTCCCTGGAGCGGGGAGCATGGCGTCTCTCTGAGGCGTCTGCTCCGGAGAGGAGAGCTGTCGAGTCTGACCTCACTTCCTCTTCCTCCCAGCGTTTTGTTCTGTTTACTCCTCCCACCTATCTCCTAACCAATGAGAGCCAAGCAGTTTCTTTTTATTTAACCAATGACCTTGCTCCATCACCTTTACACTTCTTCAGTTTTTAAAATTCAAAATAAAATTTTCTTGTGTATGAGAAAAAGTTTAGGTAATATGAAAGTATATAAAAGGAAGATGGAAAATTTCAACTTCACTTTCTAGAAACAGCTACCATTTGCAACTTGCTATTTACCATTCAGGGTTTTGGTTAGCTGCTTGTCATTTTATCTTCTAACCTAGGTTGCTATTGACAACAAGGGAGCTAACATGGGAAGAAGGGATTTGTGTGTTTTGCCATATTTACCCATAGTTTCATAGCTAAATATGCCTCTTTGCTCTTGTGTAGATGGGAGTGAGCTTAAACGACTTAGCTGAAAGTCAGTGGGTTGTTAGGTGATAAGTGGCTGAGCTGGGATTTTGTTGCTTGTTCCACTTTTAGAAACTTTCTGTCTAAATTTGCTAATGTGGCAGCTATCAGACACATGTAACACTCTATGTCTTAATAATTAAAATACAATTTAGTTTCTCTATTAAACTACACTTTGAATGCTTGCTTGAGTAGGCACACATATGAGCATGGGTAGAAATTGGATAGGTAAAGATTGTGTACAGAACTGAAGATACTTTATCATACTTTGAAGATCTTCAAGACAGACACTGGGATCTGAGAGTCCATGGGGCGGGGCATGTTTAAGAAGCTGTGTGCTAGCACATTCTAATAGATGTGCGTATTCTTCATTTGGATAGATGTCCATGTTCAAGAACCACAGCTAACATGCTAAGTCCAAAGTTAAAAATGAGTAATTGGTACCTGTTTTTAGTTTTCCTCTGGAATTGGGCTGTGAATGCTTCCAAATAGTTTGTGATAAGATTTGGATGTTTCTGGAAGAGGACAAGCTCAGATCCAGAGCACAACCCCCATTTTATTTCCTCTTTTCTTTTAAAAAATTACTTTGAAAAGTTTAAGTGTATCAGGGTTTCCTGAATGTATGTATGCCATGTGCATATGTTCCTGGTGTCCAAAATGGCCGTCTGAGCCCTAGAACTAGAGTTCCATATGGTTGTGAGTTACCATGGGGGTGCTGGGAACCAGACCTGGTTCTCTTAAAGAGCAGCCTGTGCTCCTTCTCTTCTTTTGTGTGCCAAACCACAATCTGTATTTTTAAAAGTATATTTGTCAAACCACAATCTGTACTTTTAGAGATATATTTTAAGAACAACGGAGTAGAATGGGAAGAGGGGTAACTGCCATCACTCTGAGGTTTAACTGTGGTTAACACTACTGTCTAGATGCTTCTTTTAGTAGTATGTGCACTTGGTTTTGTGGTTTGGTTTTGGATTTTGAGGCAGGGCTTCATTAAACAGCTCAGAGTAGCTTGGAACTTAGAATTCTCCCACCTCAGCCTCCCAAATGCTGGGATCACAGTATGGACCTCCTCCCCATGCTTGCCTGTGGCAATTTTTTATAGTAGTGTGTCAGAGTGGGCGAGAATAGCATGTCCAGGGCAGAGTTGATGAGGACAGCAGTAGGTAATAAAGATAGGGTGGGGTATATAGAAGGAGCCAGTTTTTAATAGCAAAGTTCAAACCTTGAGCTTATGAAGTTCTTGAAGAACTTGAAAGTGATTTATGTTTCTGCACCTGTGGAATACATGTCTGCAACCAAGAAAACACTCTGTTTGCGTTTTGTTTGTAGGCCCATAGTGTTTGCTTGCTTAAGAGATGAATGTAATCCTCTAGAAGAATGCCTCCGATTTTCTGAAGATCTTTAGCATTGGACTTTGATGTGGCTAGAAAGTAAGCTGGGCTGTTTTCCAGTGTTGTCTATACCATCAAAAGCTATTCTGCTGTGTGATTTGAAAATCTTAGTTAAATTACTAAAATCCACAGTAAACCCTAAGCATATCGAGTACATATGTATATATGTGAGTGTAATCTATATTTTGTGTGCGTTAGTATAATTTATCTTTAACTATTTTTTTCAATTTTGGACTGTACACTCAGTTATGACCTCATGGGCATCAACATTTTACGACTTTCTGTTTACACATTGGTCTTAGTTTTTTTTTATTCAGTGTGAAAATGGTAAATCTGTGGGTACATCAGACTAGTTGTGTAGTAAGCAGGTCCTGGGTGGTAAGAAGGCTGCTAAGTTTATGGAAGGTTTTATGGTTGCGTTAACTTTGAGTCCAGCAGAAATTCTTCTAAATTGTTGCTTCAGGGCTCTGCATGGTAATTTGGATGAGGTAGGGAATTACAGAAATTACAGGAGTATGAAATCAAGAGAGCTGCAGTTGTGTTTCACACATACAGGTGGCAAGGCCAGAGGGATCATGGGAGGGGTGGAAGTTTGAGTTCTGAGTCCAACCTAGATGATGATGCAGACTATCAGTGAGCTTCAAAGAGTAAACAGGCGTTAATTTCTTCTGTGAGAAAGTGCAGTCCTCCCATGATTTTTAGAAGATATTTCTACATGGAGTGCAGCAACATGTTGCCAGAGAGCAAGGCACAGTCCATTAGAGCCTGTTGGCTGATGTAGGCCTATTTGTTGGTTGCATCACTTCCCCAGGCACTCTGGAAGCAGAGTCATCTTGCCTGTAGAAGGTGAATTCTTATAAACTCCATGTTTAGAGAGATTACTCAACCAATGAATGCAGACTTGGGAGCTTTCCCTGAGTTCGCTTTAAGAAACTGGCTGGGCATATTAGTGCCTCTGCTTTGGCAATCAGCATTGCCTTTCCTTTGCTTTGGTACACTTATGAAGATTAATTCAGAATGAAATGTAATTGGAAGCCAATTGCATTGGATGGCCAGACCAATTAGATTGGAGCAGTGTTGTTGATTGGGAAATGGGAAGCATTGAGATAGTGTCTGGGAAATACATTAAATACATCAAATGTCACTGGCCTGTCTAATAGCCTAATTTAAATGACTTTTTTCTCTTTGCTATTAGATTGTTCCAGATAGACTTTGTAGTCCAAGAGTGAAAATGCCTATAGCAAAAGCACACTTACGCATCACGACACATTTATTATCATTTGGTTACGAATTGGAAAACACTTAAAGGAAATCTTTAGTTTGTAACTCCTTTAAGGTTAAAAGAGAAGTATAAGTCACCTTTTGAATTTAGTGGTTCATTTAGCTTCTGGCATTTAATATCATCTGAATTAGTCCAAAAGTTTGTCATGTTAAGTAAATAACATCTTTGATAATCTTTGTTAATGCTTTTCTGTAGTTTCAGTTTCTTATTATTTAGATTGAGTTATAATTTATATCACCAATTATAAGTGTAAAATTTTCCAGTTATACTAACTACAGAATTGCAAAATAGTACACAATTCATTGTTTGGTAAGTTCCTAAGAATTGATCTGCCATCACTGTTAACATCATTTAGAATGTTATTATCCTACAGAGATATCACACAATTAGCAGCCACACCCCTTCCTTCCCCCTTTCCCCCTAAATGGCCAATTGATTTGATTGTTCTGCACTATTCATGTAAACAGAATCATACAGTTTATGTTTTTTCTGTGTTGGGATCTATCTATGTTGTAGCGTGCTTCTTTGCTTTGGATTTACTATAAAGTTTATCTGTGTGGTAGCGTGCTTCTTTGCTTTGTATGGTCTAAAAAAGTTGTCAGTAGTTCATCAGGGGTTGTATGTGGTCTTATCAGCCCCTACATATTCCGTGATTGGCTGTTGACAGGCGAGCACAGCTGCTGAGCCTCTTCTGGTTGTGTCATGCCCTGGATGCAGCATTTCACGTCTCTTCGGTCCTTCAGCTCTCACACTCTTTCTGCTCTCTTTTTCACAGGATTTTCTAACCATAGAGGGGGTGGTACAGATACCCTATTTAATGCCAAATATCCAGTTCTCATTTATCCTAAGGATCCTGAACAGTCCTGAGTCGCCGCACTCAAAACACTCACGCTGAACAAAGAACCTTTTCTGTCTGGCATGAAGTGTGCCGTGTGGAGAAAGCTTCTGGGACCCCTTACCTGCCCACAGTTGGAATCCTTGCTGCCTGGTGGCAAAAGCTCACTGCTGCTTTTAGTCTGACTCTTGACTTCTTTCTTCTCAAAATTTACTGAAAGAAAGCTGAATTGTCATATAGGTAGATCTGTCAACATTTATATGAAGGCTCCTGACATTTTAAAAATACTTGGCTTTGAATAATTTTGAAATGCAAAATACTGTACAACATGGGAAGAGAAAAGTTCAATCATTATCAGTATTATAGAAAATAAAAAAATAAGGAAGCCATCAGTGAATGAAAGAAATACACCGTACCATATTGTTTTGTGTTTTATGGAAATTTTGTTGAACACATACTTAACATATAGATTTTACATAAAAGTTATAAATAGAAAATGAGATTGAATCATGATGAAAACTCCCTAATTATACTTAGTATTATTAGCTCATAATAGAAGGAAAGAAAATATTTTATAATAGAATGAAATGGTAATGAGGCAAGAGACTTAGACAATAAACCAGCACATTTTATGGAGTGAAATTTATTATTAACAGTGAGGAGGGTGTCTCACTAATGTGTGTCTAATCATCTGAGGAGCTTCTTAAACATTGAACTCTTTGACATTCTCTCTCTGTATGTTTTAGGGTTGTTATTGCTCTGGTGAAACACCTTGCCCAAAAGCAAATTGAGGAGGAAAGGCTTCATTGTATTTGGTTTACACTTCAACATCTTATTCCGTCATTGCAGGAAGTCAGGGCAGCTCCTGGAGGCAGGAGCTAATGCTGAGGCCATAGAGAGGTGCTGTTTACTTGCTTTCTCCTCATAACTAACTCATCACTAGCCCAGGGATGGCCCCACCCACAATGAGTTGGGCCTGTTAACATCAACCCTACTTAAGAAAATATCTTATCAGGTTTGCTGAAAGCCCAATCTTAAGAGGCATTTTCTCAGTAAAGACTCCCTTCTCTCCAGTGATTTTTAGCTGTGTTAAAATGATTCTAACGTAGGCATTTGCACACTGTACCTCTTAAGTATACTACACCTTTGAGGAACAGTGACATCAAGGCTTATATTACATGCATAATAAAGTCTTTGTTCTTTTGTCATCTGCACTGAGTATTGGTGATTGTTTGGATGGAGTACGTCTGAGCTAGGCAAAGGGAGGAAAACAACTAGAGGGGTTGCACATAGCTGGTCTTTGCATCGAAATCAGTCTCTGTGTTAATTAGGTTTTATTCTAAAACACAGTGAGAAAAAGTAACTCAGTAGGAAAGGGATAATGCTTACATTTTAGATGATAGTCTATCATTGAGAGAAGTCAAGATAGGAACTGAAGAGGTCATGCAGGAGTGCTACTTACTGGTTTGCTCTTCTCTGGCTGGCTCAGCTTTCTTATACACCCCAGAACCACCACCTGCCCAGGGGTGGCACCATGCACAATGGGTTGGGTCCTCTTGCATCTATCCCAGCACTTGGAGGCAGAGGCAGGAGATCTCTGTGAGTTTGAGGCCAGCCTGGCTAAGAATTGAGCTCCAAGATAGTCAGGGCTACACAGAGAAACCCTGTCTCAAACCCTCTTCTTCCCCCCAAAAAGAAAAGAAAATGCATCACAGACTTGCCTCCAGGTAAATCTCATGGTGGCTTTTCTCAGTTGAAAGTACCTTTTCCTAATCACCGTCAGTTTGTGTCAAGTTAGTAATAAACTAGCCAGGACAGTATGTACGCTTTGCTCTTCATAGCCGTTCTTTTTTCTGCTCTGTACTGGACGTGACTGGCCACTGTCCTCACAGCTTCCTGCTGTGCTTCACGACATGTATGGCCTTTTGCATTTGCCTCACTAGTGTAGCTGTCAGTGACTTTAGGTTATGACTTAACTTAGAGGGCCTTGGGGATACTAGCCAAGAAATGGTTATTCCATTAAAACTACATTCCTAACTTTAGTAAATATTTTCACCTCATGTGGTTCCTTAAACTCTTTTTTCTTAGTTTTACATATAGTTATTCTTACATTAATTCTTTTTGTATTTTGTCAAATCTCTGACTTCCAAAGGAAGTCATAAATTTTCCACATTAGTGAATAGGCCAAAGCAGTTCGTAACATTACACAATCTGAAAGTCACTTATTGTCCTTTCAGCAGTGTATTTACTGACTTGGGGCTATGGATGTACTTTTTAGTTGCATTTAGCCAATTTTATAGCTAATCTTTATTCTCTTTGTATTGGCAGACAAATATAGTGGGAAAATGAGGTCTAGTCATAATTTGAAGATCTAGACCAGTGGTTCTCAACCTTTGGGTTGCAGTCCCCATAGGGTCACATATTACATTATGGGTCATAATAATAACAAATTTACATTTATTAAGTAACAACGAAATCATTTTTTATAGCTGGGTGTTACTACACTATGAAGAACTGTATTAAAGGGTTGCATCATTAGGAAGGTTAAGAACCACTGATCTAGATCATAAACAGATTTTGAGAATTAATAAAAAGAAGATGTAGTAACCAGTATTGGCTGATAATTTACTATGTTCTAGACACCATACTAATATTGGATTTGTGTTTCCACCTTCTTAACTAGTAAATGTCTTTTTGTTCTTGTTACAAAGATGAGGGATACCTGTTCAGAATGTTAATTTACCTAGATTGCCTTTATAAAAGCATTTTATTTTACAGCTGTTTAAAGGTAGCCATAGACTAGTGATACCTGATCTGGTTATAAAATGTTCATCATGTATAATGTGTTTTCTCTGTGAAATACAACATCATGTAAATTGCACAAGATGATTGGCCATATAGACACCATGCCTGTAGAAGCATTTGCATGGCAACAGGTACCTGCCTAAACTTTCTGCCTCTCTCATTCTGGTTGTTTTGGGTCTCTGAGCTAGTTCTCAGTCTCCTCCTTATAGCAGGTCCAGATTAAACAGTTTCCACTTAATCCTAAAAATGCTAGTTGCTGGCTGAGTGCTTACTAAGTAAGATCGGTTTCCCTAGAACTTTCAGGCAGCCCTCTTCTTAATTCCCCAGCACAGATATTTGACCCTTATTTCACCCAGGTTATCCATAGAATCCCACTGTTTCTGAATCGGACCTAATTGGAAAAGAACCAAGTGCCTTCCTCACATTCCTTGGCCACCCTTCTCATTCACTGCACTTTATGGAGGAGCAATTCCCCTTCTGTCTATATATGAAGTTCTAATAGTTACATGTTGCATGCCCCTAGGACAGATGCAATAGCCATATCTGTTGTGGATATTATTATTATTACCAATTTGATTTTATATTGTCGGCATTGATTTTTATCATTCTGTCTTCACTAGTACCCTCAACTAGTACCTACACTAGTACTTGTTGATTTTTATCATTCTGTCTCTACTAGTACCCTCAACTAGTACCTACACTAGTACTTGTTGATTTTTTTTTATAATTCTGTCTCCACTAGTACCTGCACTAGTACCTACAGTGTTAGATAACCTAATACTGTAGGTGGATTTTGTGTCTCTGCCTCTGCCCCCAAATAACCACTCAGAGACTTATTAATTATAAATGCTTGGCCAATAGCTTAGGCTGGTTACTAGCTAACTCCTGCATTTTAAATTAATCCATATTTCTTATCTACCCTCTGCCACATGGCAGTACCTTCTTTCAAAACGGCACATTCATTTTGCTTCTCTCCCTGAAACTGCCTGTTACTCTCCAGAGACGCCATCCTTCTTTCCAGCATTTTCTCTGCTCCGAAAATCCTTTCTAGCTCTCAGCCAGTCAGCTTTTTATTCACAATAAGAGCAACACATTTTCACAGTGTACGGAAGGGTTATTCTACAGCACACAACCCTGTTTCCAACTGCACTTGGTGTAGGTGCTAATCATGTATTTGCCTTTCCCTATTCATTCAGGTCACTGGGTCACATTCCTTTTTCAAAACCAACATAAATGATACTTCCTTCAGTATGACTTTTATTATATCATTTTCCCATTTAATGAAATTCCTATGGTACAATTCAAGTGTACCATATTATTCCCAGCCGTTGTCGTTAAGGAAGGAGATTGTGTGCTCTGGGGATCAGCTGTGTAGAGGAACATGTGATACAGAGATGGGTCCTCCTTCCATCCTTCATCTGGGTGAGAGTTGAACGGGAGCATATATTCCCTCTTGATTCTTCTTGGAGCTGACTCTCTGCTCTCCATTGAAGTGACAATTTGAATGCTGAGAAAAGACTCCATAACGGAGTAGCTAGGACCTCCTCAGCTGTAAGGCATCAGAAGCTGTGGGACACTGCGGGCGAATACTAACCTTCTGGAATTTGAAACTTCTTTTCTCAGGTCTTTCCTCACTCCTGGCCTGAGAAAGGGAACTGGATTATGTAGCATATGTGAGTGGCCCTGGTAGGTTGAGAGCTGGAAGGCTGGGACTTTAAATTTCCACCAGCACATTTAGGACCTAATAAATGTAAGAAGGAATCACACAAGATTTCTGTATAGAATGAGAAAATAAAATTTTAAAAAGTGCCTGGGAGGGTTAAATTTGTTACTATAAAACTTTAAAATGAATATTGGCAAAAGAATGCTTGTATACATATTATTTATGTTAAATATGAAGATAACATTTAAAGAATCTACCATCAGAAAAATTTTAAAAAGCTTTACATAAAGCATTCTTTATTATGGTTGTTCCTTATTCCTGAACATGTGAGGAACCACCAGGGTAGGGTCCATCCTTAGAGGAATAGATACAGCATCTAGGTTATGAATGGAAACATGTTGCCAGCATATTAGATTTTATGAAAACCTAAAATCCAGAATACCTCCTGAATGTTTTAGAAAAGGCTCTAACATCCTTTAAGTCTCTGGATTTCCCTCCCTCCCTCCCATCCAAGATATGGTCTTATGTAACCTACCAGGCTGGTCTCAAACTTGCTTTCTGACAATTTTGAACTCCTGATCTTATTGCGGGACCCCCTCCCCCCATACTGGGTTTGCATGCATGTTCACAATTATACCTGGCTGAGAAGTTCAGATTTAATGTGCTACAAATCTAAAAGTTTATATTCTATAAAGTACATTTAAATTAATCTATAAATTTGTCAAGTGATTTGAAGTGGGCAAATTAAATACTTGTTTTAACTTTTTTATTTTTTACTAGTAAAACTTAAATTAGTCTTCTAAAATTACTGAGCCAAGTTTGTGGTCTACCAAATTTTCTTTTCTTCTGATTGTTTGCATGACTAGAAAGTATATTGTTATGTATATGAATGCTTAGTTGCAATTACATAGCTTTCTCATTTGTTCTTTTATGCCTTAGTATGGAATGGAGTATATGTTCTGGAAAACCTCTCCACTACCCTTTTCCTTGACACAGTTGCTGTAGTTTGAATATTCTGTGCTACCAAGGTGTAAAATGTCATTCCCACTGTAAACTGTTCAGTTGAGCATGAGAGCATACACCTGTCCGTCCTACTGCTCAAAGGACTGAGGTAGAACTCAAGGCCAACCAGGGCAGCAGAGTGAGTTCCAGGACAGCTTGGCTACTGAGTGAGGACCTGGTCTCAGGAAAAATCAGAATTGCAAATATATATCTTGGGCATGTCATCTGACCAGCTGGTATTTTTTTTTTCAAGGCTTGTAGTGGGGAGAGATCTATAGAAATTGTGTAATAGTGGTTTAATGAGAATGAGTGGTTACCCAGAGTGCTGTTAGGAGATTTTCAGTAGGTGCACCAAAAGCTTCCTCAGAAATGTTTTGTTGCTGTGTTGGTGTTTGAGAGGATGACTGGTGACATTTTGTCAGTTTTAACAGCCAGATGCCTAGAGCACTTTTGCCAATAGCCCCTGTGTGAATTTAGTCTAACCTCTGAGTAGTTCTGCACCTCAGTTTAAATGCTTGTGAAGAAAGACCTTTTAGCTCAGGAATCCTAAGTTGGTGTCCTTTGGATTCTGACATCTTCCTTTCTTGAGGGCTGATCCCAGTTTATTTGGATTTGATGTTAAACCACCAAGGGCAAGCTCTGCCACAGTGTTGTTTCAGCCTTTTTGGTGTTCTTGATTTTTATCATGCACACTTAAAGCTTCTGTCATTTCTGTGTTCTTAGGCTGCACTGTGACAAGGTTAACAATGACAACTACACCAACGAGCCCTGTGTGTATCCAGTAGGTCTTGCTATATAGCTCAGACTGGTCTTGAACTCGGAATCTTCCTGCGTCAGCCTCCCAAGTTCTGGGATTACACACACACACACACACACACACAACCATACCAGACCTCTTCCTTGCTTTGATACTTATGGTGGAGAAGGAGGTGTTCTCTTCATTAGAATTCTCTATACCATTTGGCACATGGCTCAGCTGAATAAATTTGAAAGAAAAAAGAAATTCTAGAGAAGAGGAAATGGAGCCCGCTTCTGTCTTGGTGATGCTAGCATTGCTTCCTTATAGCCAGCACAAACATTAGGAAATGGAGCCATCCAGAACACATGTTAAGCCCAAAATACTACAGTTTGGATCTTAAATGTTTCCCATCGGTACAGGTTGAAGGGTTGCTCTCTATAGAGCCTAAGGTGCTGTTGGGGTATGTTGGAACCATTTACAAGTAGGGGTGAGTGAGAAGAGGTTAGGTCACTGGGGTTGTGCCCCCCTCACCTTCCTGACCACCAAGAGGTGAGCTGCTTTGCTCCCCTACTGTGATGTTCTGCTTCCTCACAGAGCAAGGCAACAGAGCCGATTGAAACCTCCTAAACTGTGAAGCAACGTGAGCCCATTTCTCCTCTGTTAGGTTGATTAGACTCAGGTGCTTTAACAGTGACAACTGACTAAAAAGGTGGTAAGGAAATGAAATGTGTCATTTTCATGTTTAAAACACCTAAAATCTTTTTTCCGGAAGAAAGCATGTTTTATGCTATTGAGATACACAGGACATAAAATACTTGTAATACACTTTTCTGATTTAATAGTAAACTATGACACCAGAGAAACAACAGTTCAATAGAGTGCTCTTTTAAATGTAAGTATGTGTTAGGGACAGTAATTCCAAGAAACAGATTGGCTGGGCTATCCTTTACCAAGGGTGCTGTTGTCACTTGGTTTGATCTTGCTGCCAGCCAGCTGTATTCAGTTTACTTCCTTAGTTTTCAAAGCCACAACATTTATTATCCATTCAAACACTGGCAGATTAAATCCATGAGAGAATTATTTAACAAAGCACTCATAGTGAATTACCTGTTCCTTTGTTTCTGTTTTAGGAAGGAAAGTAAGGCCTGTGCTTGATCTGGGTGCAGGAATTTGTTGCTTAGGATGTTTTGGGGAGACCTTTCCACAGCCTCAACAAGTTTGGTTGCGTACTCTGCAAGGATAGCTTATAATAGAATTTGTTCAAAGAAGGGTCAAAAGGAAAACACAACCCAACTCCATGTTGTGTTTTCTAATCTAATTTATATCAACTTTGGACTATTTATAAAAACAAGAAGCTCATTTTAAGGCACTTATATAATTTTCTTTGTATGATAAACACCCATCACGATTTTGTTGAGAGACAGCAATGAATAATTATAGGTTCTTGAAGTTTCACGCACTTCAGAATTGTCTCAAGAACCTGTGAAAATATGCCAGACTACACCTAAAGGGCTGAGTCCAGCTGGCTGCGAGCCCCGAGGACAGCAGCTTAGATGTGCCTGTCCTTGTCCAAACTCTCAGGAACTGTGTCCTTCATGTTTTTAGCAGTGATTTCCCATCCGATAGGTTTCCCTGCCATAGTCTCTTTGGGCATGTTACATGGTTACAGCACGTTATTTCGTCCATAGTCTAAGCTGGAAGCAGTGTATGTTTATTAAAACCCTGGTGGTTTAAAGACAGTTGTTCAAGTGAACAAGATTCTCAAAAACACACTTAATATTTTTCTCTACTTTCTCCTTTTTCCCCACAATTCCTAGTCTAATCTTGTCTTTAGTTTTTTGTCATTTTTAAATTTTTTATTTATGAGTGTGTACATGCATTCAAATCTGCACTGAACACAGTACACCTTTGGAGCTTAGAGGACAGTTTTGAGTGTTCCCTTCTTCCACCACGTGAGTCCTGGGGATCAGAGTCAGGTAATTGGGGCACTGCTTTAACCCGAAGAGCCATTTCCCTGGCCTATTTTTTTTTTGTCTTTTGATATTAGTAACTCACATAAAATCTGTTATTTATGATTCATAAGTGGGCTTCTTAGACACATACATTATTAAGTAATACACATAATGAAACTGGAGATCACTAGGTAGATACACATTAAGTAATAAATGGCTGTTTCGTTTTGAAATCTGCAACTTTAAGGAATAATCTCCCCACCCCCATCATTGCCCCCCCCCTCCAATTCTCCCACAGGGTTCCTCTGTGTAGCCCTGGGTGTCCTAGAATTCATTCTGTAGATCAGGGTGACTTTGAACTCAGAGATCTGCCTGCCTCTGCCTCCCGAGTGCTTGGATTAAAGGCTTGTATCACCACTACCTCCTGGCTTTAGGAATGTTTTTATAAGAGCTAAGCCTAATTTAATTTAAAAAAAAACCACATTTTTTAATTTCTTAACTGTTAGACATTTAAAAATAAAATATTTTAAATTTTACAAAGTTTTCAATAAAGGCACAATTGGATAATGCTCCTTTAATTTGAGACAAGGTCTCACAATAGTAGCCTGGCTTGTGTGGAACTCATAGAGATCCTTCTGCCTCTGCCTCTGAGTGCTGAACTAAAGTGGCAGGACAAAGAACACTTTGCTAGAAAACAAAAGTTGTGCTGTTTGTATTTTACTGTGGATGAGACATGATGAGGGAATGGATTTTGAAGGTGTGACTTTAGCGGTTTCTGTATTTCTGTGTTGTAAAGCCCAGCCACACAATACTTGTTATTTTTATTTATTTATTTATTTTTGGGCCATACTGGGGACTAACTCCAGGGCTTTATGAATGCTAAGCAACTGGCTTTTACCAAGCCTCCAACATGAACCTCAAGCAACAGAAACTTAAAACTAATCCTAGTTCTACCTCTGAATCAATCTGTTGTTAGACACATGGATGTATAGAGACTACCTGCAATCTTGATCTCATCCCCCCCCCCCCGAAGTGGATGTAGAGTTTTGTCTTTGCCCCACACAGGATTGCCCTATGGTCGTCAGGTATCCTAGACAGGCCTCCATGAGGAACGGCAGGGGTGGGGGCGGGCAAGCAGTGCTTCCTTGCAATGTGAGGACCACAGAGTAAGTTGGGATTTATGCCATACACAAGTCTCCATTCTGTAGACCCATGTGTGTGCAGGGGCTGATGATCAGGGGGGCAGGGTGATGATGACAGAGCTTAGGAAGCCTTGAAAGGTGAACTTTCCTTGAAGTGTTCAATCTCTTGACCTGGTGGCTAATAAAGATAACCCTGGAGTGGACATTCCCATGAGCTGGACATAGAGAATCTCGTGTTTGGTTAGAAACCATGGCCAGTTCATCTGTGCCACTACTACTTCTTAAAGAGGCCAACTCCTGTTTGGCATCCAGGTTGTGGAGCAGTCTGCCCTTATATGCAGAGATTAGCCATCTGGTTAGGCCCAAAGCTCAAAAGCCATGGGATTTGCCGCATATAAGTTGTCTGTTGATTGGGAAGGCTTTTGTGAAAGAGTAATTCACACATCTCCATCAGTGACTGATTTATTAACATAAGTGAATGGAGAGGAGTATGGCAAAAGCTGGCTGTGTTCTGCATTCTTAGTTTATAAATGTATACCAAATATAGAATGATGATCTTCTATTTATAGTACTTCTAATCTTATTTGAAATATATTTTCTTTTTTAAATCTAAAAGCTTTATAACCTATTTTGATATATCATAGATCATTAAAATGTCTATATTTTATACCTATTTTAAAGGTATATTTAGTTTATTGTATGATGCCTTATTTATTAGGTAGATATTTCCAGTTTCTATGTGCTATTTTTCCCTTTATCAGCTCCCTGCCCCCTTGAGAGTTCACTGTAATGACTGACTTTGCACATACCCCCTTTCAATTGTTCTTCATAAAAACTGTGTAGTTAACAATGGCTACCATGCAAGCACATGTTCAAAACATTTCAGAAAATACAGAATTGTATAAGACAGGATGTTAAAGCTTAATTCTCTCCTTCGGTCCTGTCTACCAATAACCACTGGTAAACATTTCCTTGTTTATCTGTAAAGATGTTAATGGTCCTGTCATTATAGTAAATGGAAGGCTGGGTGTAGAAAAGGGCCTGCCTAGGTGTAGCTATGTGTTGAAAGAGGAAGTTGACCATGGCAAATGGCTGCTGCTGTTGGTTGTGTAGATCCAAGGACGGAGTAAAAATCCCTTGTGCACAAGCCATTTCCTGCATCAGGTGATGACAGCTGTGTGCGCAGAGGCAGGGAAAGGATGTACCAGGGAAGCTCCTGGACGGGTGAAGTGGCTCCTTCAGTAGAACATGACCTTTGGAAGGCAGTGACAGTCTGGTGAGGTTAGAGCTGCCAGCATGTGGTTACCAACTTAATGGAATTACCTTTGATTGCTTATAGAGGAGTAGAGTTCAGGAAGGGAACCTGGTTAGGATGTTGCAGATGCGATGAGACTTTTTAATAAGGGAAGAGTTAGGCTAAAGAGAAGATGCGTCTGTGAGAAAGCCCAGGAAGAGGCAATTTTACATCAGTACAGCTTTGCCATGTAAACCTGGCTCTTTCTGTAAGTAGTTTCTTCCAAAGATTCTAGACAAATGGCAGATTGTACAGAGTTTGAGAGGGAATTGAAAAAGAGGACTCTAAGGCTGGAGAGATGGCTCAGAGGTTAAGAGCATTGCCTGCTCTTCCAAAGGTCCTGAGTTCAATTCCCAGCAACCACATGGTGGCTCACAACCATCTGTAATGAGGTCTGGTACCCTCTTCTGGCCTGCAAGCATACACACAGACAGAATATTGTATACATAATAAATAAATATTAAAAAATAAAATTAAATCCAAAAAGAAAAAGAGGACTCTGAACTGACATCCAACTTCCTTTGAGTTTAGTATGAATGATGATAGCAAAAGCAGTCTGGAAAGTGTACGTACATGGAGAATTTGTTGGGAAGTCTTAGTGTTTTCTTGAAGAGCACAGTGAAGCTATGTTCTACCAGTGTTCCTCACAGGTAGAGTAGTGCTTTTCGCTAGCTCATGTCTGCCCAGTTTCCCAAAGCTACTGTGGACAGGGTAGGATATTGGGGTTGATGTAACCCAGCCTCCGCAAGCCCTTCTTGCTCCCTCCTAAGGCTTTTAGGTTCAGCCACACAACTCTGGGCTTGTGAGGAGTGGTACTGACCACAGCACCTCACAGTTTGTTCTCTGTCAGAGCCTTCAGGCCCAGAAGCTTTCTAAGCTTCTGTTTCGCTGAGAACATCAGAATCTGATTTTTAAAAGCATTTATTTAATTTTGTGTGTGCATGTATGTGACTGTGTGTGTATATGTCCTGGGTGTACACAAGCCGTGACCAAGTGAAAGTCACAGTTCTTTTACCATGTGCATTCAAGAGACTGGACTCTGTCAGTCAAACTTGGAAGCAAGTGACTTTACCTGTTGAATCGTATACCAACTCCAGAATCTGTATTTTGCTTTGTTTCTCATTCTGGAATGCAGCTGTGACAGTGATTCTTTTTCCATTTCTGCCCTAGGGACGGAATCCCTACTCTTGAACATCACCCCTATGCCTGGGCAGAGGTGTCCTAGCTTCTAGCTTTAAGGCTCTGTAGTTTGGTGGTACACACACCTGGGTTGTATGGTCCCGTTTTCCTGCTAGTCAAGAGACTAGCTTTGTCATGTATTACAGCTGTGAGCATAAACAAGTTACTTAACCCCTCAGCATCTGTTAAAATTTTCTATTTTAACAATATGATTTTAAAAAATATGTTTGTTACTACAAGATGACTGCTTCATAAATCTAGAGATTAATTTAAAACACAGACTATGACCTCAGTGTGGTGGTGCATATCTTTAATTCCAGGAAGAGGCAGAGGCAGGCAGATCTTTTTTGAGGTCCATGACAGCCTGGTCCACATAGCAAATTTCAGGCCAGCCAAGGCTACATAGTGAGACATAGTCTCAAAAACAAACTAACAAACAAATAGAAAGCAAAACACCCTCCCTTGACACACACACACACACACACACACACACACACACACACACACAATGAGGTATGGGGTTCTCTTGGGGGAGATTCTGGGCATGTACAAGAGGCTGTAGTCATCTGGAGAAGTGTGCCAAGTATACCAAGACAGTTTGGTAGGGGAACAAAGTCCATTTCCAGTAAGAATTCCACACTAAAAGTTTCAGGGCAAGTGCCTCAGCTGGAGTTATGGATTGTGTCAGGTGTTGTTCAGTTGAACCACTCTGTCTCTTGAGATTTTAAGGCCTGTCTTATTTCATCTTTTTAAATTTTTATAAAACTTTTTATAAAGTAAAAAACAGTTGGGTAAAAGATATCTAGAGATTAGTAAATTGCACAGAGTCACACACCCATTAGGTAGCAGAGCTGGGCTATGAATTCAGTCGGAGTACTTGGCTCAGTGCTTGTGCTGAGTCCTTGCTGTGTTCTTGATACACAGTGTGCACATCACATGGACAAGGACTGTGGAATCAGAATGTGATTTTCAGTAATCCTTCCAGGGATTCGAATGTATAGTCCAGTCTGAGAAGCATTGCTCTGAAACATTCTCCGTCTACCGTTTGCTGCTGTCCTGAAATTTCCTAGTGTGTATGGGAGGCCTGGTAATGTGGATATGGACATTTAAACAGCTGTAACCTCATCGGCGTGCATTTAAACATTATTATTATTATTATTTTTAAATTCTCACATGTGAGCTCATTCCCACCTCCCCACCATCCCTGTTCCCTCAAAACCCTCTATAGAGATCTTTCTCTAGCTGTTCTTCTGACAGGAAGAGGGGAAGAGGAGCAGAACAACAGGGGAGACGTTTGTCCCCAGAGTTTAAACACACTTTTGTTTCTTGTTCCCCACATGTTTATGTGTTACGTGTGCATACATGCATACTGTAGCATTTGGCTTTGCGAGGCTTAGACACTTTAGGGGAGACAGGGCATTGTTGGCACAGTTCCTGCCATGGCTCTTGTGCACATTGTGTCCTCTTTTCAGGTCGCACCTCCTTTCTCAGCCTGTGTCTTGGCTATGCCTACTGCTTGCCTCCTTGGTGGAAATACAACTGACAGGTTTTGGTTCTGGCCCCTCTCTTCATTCCAGCAAACAAACGTCTTTCTTGTTACATAAGCAATTATAATCCAGATATAATCATATAATAGACATAGAAGGATCAGCCAATTGGCCATAGGGGAGTTGGCCAACATAAAGGACAAGAATGAGAGAGGTGTTGGCAGACAGAGAGAGCTATGTGGGGAAAATGAAATAGGAAGCAGAAAAAAGGGCCATAGACCTGGAAGAACCAGGCTTGTTTCTGGGGAGGAGTTGGGTATGGCCCAAAGGACAAGTAAGCCTACATTGTGCAGAGCTTTATTTACCATAATAACAGTTACAGAGTTTTACTGTGCAGCAGTGCTCTTGGTAAGGGCCTAGTCCTGTTTCATCAGCAAACAGAGTTTGAGGTAGATATTCTTAGGTGGTTTGCCCTGAGCTGTGTCAGGGTCTGCTCTGAAGCTGCGCTGTCACCGCAGAGTGAAGAACAGCCCCAGTGCAGAGAAG
The DNA here is from genome assembly GCF_037038515.1 of Microtus pennsylvanicus. Classification (NCBI taxonomy): domain Eukaryota; kingdom Metazoa; phylum Chordata; class Mammalia; order Rodentia; family Cricetidae; genus Microtus; species Microtus pennsylvanicus. Next base: position 97,403,763 of record NC_134583.1, read on the forward strand.
TCTGCCTTGTCTGCTCTTCAGTGCTTTGTTCTGAAAGACTGGTTTTTCCAGCAGTCCACTGATAGAGCCTGGGCTTGCTGCTAGTTTGTGCTTGAGTCTGTGATACTCAACACTCATGACCTCATGACCCGTCTCTGATGAGTTTCCTTTGCCTGCTTTTTGTTTCTGGTGATGTAGTACTTTTTGAAGTTTGGACTTATAAGAAAGCATGTGATTCCTAGGGATACCCGGACAAGAAGTTGTCCTGTCTATTCCCAATTCTGTTATTCTGTTTTGGTTGATGGTGCAATAAATACTATTAGTTCAGCCAAAAACCTTCTTTTGTCTTGAGGTGTATTACTGCTAAGGATACTTAGATCACCTTGAAATTTCCAGAACTTTTTTTTTCTAGACACATTTGACACAAAGATGCTCTGTTTTCTTCATTTCTGTTGTCCCGGCAATACTAGCTAGCTGTGGGGTTATTATTCTCTAGTTAGTGATGTCACTGTCTCAGAGCTTGGCCCTCTCTCTGCACCAGTTAGCACCCCTCCCCCACTTTGTTCTGTGAACTGTTGAGGAATGATTCTTAAGCTCTCTTCCTCTCCTGATAGCAGCAAGGCTTGCTAGCATATTCTGTGTGACCTGATAAGTGCATGTCATTCAGGATATGTGGTAACTGCCTAAGTGGTGAGAAATTACTTAGAAGACACACACTTGGGCAATTACCCGCATCGGCAGACCTCAGTTTCCTTATCCACAAATGAAGAAGCAGACCTCTAGCTTTGAATGATGCCTTTTGAGACCCCTAGAGGAAGCCCAGAGTTCACATGCTTGCCTTTTTTTTTTTTTTTGGAAACAGGGTTTTTCTGTGTAGCCCTGGAACTAGCTCTGTAGACTAGGATGGTCTCAAACTCACAGAGATCTGCCTGCCTCTGCCTGTAGTACTGGGATTAAAGGTGTGGTCAACACTGCCCTGCCGAAGTTCACATTCTTAAGGGAATTTTGCCACCAGTTCTTGGATGTCTTTATGTTTAATAGGATTTAGTAGTCCTATAAATTTGTGTTATCCATTTCCCAGTTTTCAATTTATTAATAGCTTTAGTGAATCGTGAATGGCAGTTTAATTAGATCACCCATGAATAATTAGGACAACCACTTTTTCCCCTAAGAGGATTTTTTTATTCTGGAGTATACATCTTCCTTGTAACCTAGGTAATTAAACATTTTATAAAATAGGAAGTAAGCCTTTCCTTCCTTACAAGCATTTTGTGCTTCCTTTTCTTTAAGCCTTATGCTTTTTGAATAAAGTGACTTGGAAGTCACTTTCTGTCTGTTTTAAGTGCTGCGTTTGTGAAGCTGCTGAGTAAGTTTCATTAAAACACTCTTATCTCGGTCCAGACCTGGTGGTCCATGCTCATAATCCTACTACTTGGGAACTGAACAGCAGGGATGTCACGAGTTCAGCATCAGCCTAGGCTACATTGTGAGTATCAGACTAGCCAGAGCTCTGTAGTAAGATTCTGTCTCAAAAATAGAACGGTTCTCTTCTTTCCTGCAGGTGTCATGTTAGCAGTAACAGAAAACCAGCTTTGTTTGACGTCTGGTCTCCAGTGAATACCTCAGGAAACAATTTATATTTGGCTTTGTGGTATTTTTGTACTTACATTTGAGTATGAGTGTGCCTTATATTATGGGAATTTACAATACTTAAATAAATAGGAAGTTGTACCGTGAAGACAGATTCAGAAGGAATTGGAAAGCTGACAATAAATAGGCCTTGTTCTTTCCCAGGTGCTGTGCTGAGTTTTCCTCTAGGGTAGGCTGTATCCCTACATTCCGGGCTAGCAAATTTCACCTAGGCAGAATGGATCCCTCCCTGCTTTCTTTCTTTTTCTGTTTTGAGATGGGGTTTCTCTGTGTTGTCCTTGCTGTCCTGGAACTCATTCTGTAGACCATGCTGGCCTTTAATTTAGAGATCTATTGGCCTCTGCCTCCTGAGTACTGGGATTAAAGGTGCGCGCTACCAACCTACCAAACTAGGTTTCTCAGTAGTTTTGGAGCCCATCCTGGAACTTGCGCTGGAAACCAGGCTGGCCTTGAACTCACAGAGATGCTCCTGCCTCTGCCTCCCAAGTGCTGGGATTAAAGATTTCTTTTTGCATCACAATGAGTGAGGTTCGAACCACAGTCCTTTAGCGATTGAGAGGCTTGAATGAAGAACCCAGGAAGCACCCCTTTGGGCTGTGAGTTTTGTATTTAGCCTGAGGGTGGTGTTGGTGGTGTCTGAATGTGGGATGAAGCACGTTGATGCCACACAGATGACTGGAATACCTTTAAGAATGGGTTAAATGACAATCTGCCTTTCATATAGACAACTTTATGAAGTAGCCTGATGATGATGATGGTGTGTGACTTCAGATTTGTGATCCTTGCCATAAGAATTATAAAATACTATAGTATAGACCTTGTTGTGTTAATTAGCATCTTTACTGTTAAGATTCATACTTACTGTGTTTTCCCTGCAGCTACACAGTAAACATTCTTTTACTGTTAAATGTTCTTATAAAGCATTTTTCTGATATTTTCTTAATATGATCTGGGATAGCTTTAAAGTAAGAGATAAATTGTTCTTCATAAACGTACTTCGTTTTTTTCCATGTATGTATATATGGTAGAGGAAATGAAGCTTTAATCGGGTGGCTTTGTATGTATTAGATATTTATATGATTGTATTTGACTCTATCAGCTTAGCTAATTGAATGTTTGATGAAACTGGATTTTAATTTGTGGCTGCTCTTTTTAGAGGCAGATTGTCACTGGGTAGCACAGCCTGGTCTAGAGCTTGCTGTGCAGCTCAAATACTTAGTCTTCCTGCCTCAGCTGCCTGAGTACTTGGGTTAGAGCTGAGCACCAGGCTGGGCTCAAACCACATGTTTTCATATCAGAAAAAGTTCTTTGCCCGTGCTGTAACATCATTGACCAGAATGATGTGTTATGTTTTTCCTTTTGTTAAGACATAAAGCTTTATTTTGTGATGTGTAGCTTGACTTGAAAATTATGAAGTTCAGGTTTGCTCTAAGAATCAAAATCCCCAAGAGGGAGCCCTTTTCTTTGTTTCCTGGGTTTAAATAACCTTCAGATTTGTGTTGCTTAGAGAAGCCTTTGAAGACAGATGGGTTCTGTGAGTTCAGATCCTGGTCACTGAGGTTATTTCTTCACTGCACCTGTGCTCTGTGCCTGTGCTGTGGTCGGTTATTGCTCCAGTTCTGTCCACTGATGAGAAGAAACCGGAACTCTGCGATTGCACCATCCACGGTGCATAACCGGCTGGGTAGGAATTGGTGTACATTTGTAGGATTTACAAAGATTGGTTAAAATTTAATAAATATCTATTCAAAACTTGTCAAATATTAATAAACTTTATTACTTGTATTGTTACAATTCAAGCTATTGTACAGTTTTTAGTAAATTTCTTTTCAAGTGTTTTTTATTTTCTAATCTTTTGTGTGCATGGATTAGGAAGTGGGTAAAACTAATAATTATGGCCAACCTCTTTTCTTTGAATCTCACGTATAATTGAGTCCCTGAGGTGTTGAGAGCTATTAAGGTATTATATTTAGTGAAGATTTACTGTCTTCTTACTTTTGGGTGAGTTTCACAAGAAACATAATGGGAATGTGTTATTTTTTGTTTTCCTTGATCAGGGGCTGGTAACATGAGGACCAAGGCTTTAAGCTATATTTGTGCCAGATCATTTATGCTCTTAGACAGCCATTTTGTAATGACATCATGGTGTTCATAGAGTGATATAATTGTAAATTAATAATAAACAACCCGGAGCACAATTGTGGAATATCTTGCGTATGCTATACAAATATGATCATATTTTTTTTTAGAATGCTTGACCACTTTTAACGCTTTCTTGTATATTTTTCTCTAATTTTTTATCTTCATAAGACTCAGTCTTGGGAAGTCAGTCACTACTCTATACCACATTTTGTTTGCTGTCTTCTACTTAAAGGTCATGATCTTTAGCTCTGTTACTATGTCTGTCACACCACAGTTTAAAGTCTCCTGGAATGAGGCAGAATATAGACTTTTCAGTTTTTGACATATTTTTTATTTTACAAAGCCATACCTTTTAAATTTGTTAAATTGTGAAAATATATGTTAGCCAAAGGAAATGAGAAGTTTCTTAATCTACCATATAGATATCATTAATTTTAGCTTTTTATTATAAATCTTTTATTAAAAACCACTTTTTATGTAATGTTATGTGTGTATGTGCATATTTTTAAGGCATGTTTACATGAGGACTTGGAGTCCACAGTTTCCTATTTAAGAAGTACAGTAAGTACGGTGTTCTGTAACCGTATGGTCTCCCATCACATAGTGTTATCATTTGCTCTTCTCAGTTGTTGAATGTTTAGGTTTTAATTTTTAATGTTTCTAATTAACTGTATAACACATATTTTGTTGCTATCATTAGCTAATTATGTATTTCTTTGTGCAACATTAGTGTAAAATTATTACTGCAGAAGTGTGTATCCTGGCTGTGACTTAGGTTCTCTGGAAAGCACTGTAGATTTCCTGTGTATCCCACACTGGTATGTAGACTGCCACTTTCCCCTTAGCTTTCCAAATTCTGATTGCTGTCATTTCTAAACAAGTTTTCCATCTACACAGACAGCAGAGCTGCATACCTGTAATCACAGCCTTAGGCGATATGTAGTGAGATCCTTATCTCAAAAAAACTTTGCCAGTTAAACAAGTGAAAAGTATATTACTGCTATATGACTTGTAATTATCTTAGTGGATTACATTCTGAATTAGTCATTTTTCCTTATTGGCTTTAAAATGTTGTAGACAAATTCTTACATAATCCCTGCTGGCCCTGGGTAGGTAAGAGACTCTTGATCTTCTCACTCCCTGGCCTGTATTTTCAAGAGCTGGAATTCCAGTTGTGCACACACCTAGGTCAGGCAGTCTTGGGGCTCACACCCAGGACCCTTTGTGTGATAGGCAAGTTTTCCTAACATCAGAACTTATCCCAGCTCCTTTCTCCTTTTAAAAATGTAATTTTCAAACACTTTACATAATTTATCTTCCTTCCTCCCCTCATTGCTATCAATTCTTTTTGTTCTTTTGTAAATATTGTTGTTCATAACAGGAGCTGTCACAATGGTAAGTTTGTGGAGTCTCAATTCTGTGGGTCTGTTACTTTTACAGAATTACTCTGTCAGTGCTTGCTGCGGTGTGAGTGTGAACAGGCTTATCCTGTGTTTTACTCCTTGCTTTCCAGCTCTTTTGGGAAGTTACTAAGCCGGTAGGCGGTAGAGCCTTGCTGGAGGAAGTGAGTCCGTTAGACTGGCCCTTAACATTTAAAACCTGGAACTACTTCCTGTCTGCTTTCTACTTCCAGGCTTGCTTGTGCAGTGTTCCAGTGGCCTTAAACTCCTGCTGCCACCACAATGGACTGTGCCCATTCAAACTGCAAACCCAAATAAACCATTCCTTCGTAAAGTTGGTTCTAGTCAAGGATTTATTTGGTCACAACAATGAGAAAAGTAATACAGTCTTCTAGTTTCAAATTAAGCTTTCCTATTAATAATTCTTCTAATTTCAAATTAAATTTCCCTTCTAAATTTTTAGTTAGCCTTATTAATTTTTGTTTTATAGCCACTTCAACAGGGCACTGAGATATACATCCCAGTTTGACTGGCATCACCATGCTTTCTCCACAGCACTCTGCATGAGATTTAGCAGTGCTCCCTTTACTCCAAAAGTCAGGGATCATAAATTATATGATCAGCCTGATCTTTTAAGTAGAAGGGAATTGGAATTCTAAATGCGAAGTATTGCAATCAGACTAAATTTATTTTTGCTTGAAAAATATAAGCAGGGGCTTAAGTTTGCCACATGGTCTTATAATTCTTAATGTGGATAAGAGTTCACTAACCATGTCTCAAAGTACCAACTAAAAGTGTTCTCTTTATGCAGCATATTTGACTACTTACAATTTTTTTAGGACAGTCTAATTAGTTTAAAATTAGGTTGAAATGAAATTTCTGTAATGATCCCCCCAAGTGATTCGTAGTTTAGGTTATAGGTTTCTGGGGATAAATTGGGAGAGGAAAGAGGGTGGATTTTATTTAGTGGTTTAAATCATTTATGGTTTATACTATCACAAAGTAGTAAAATTGCATGAACTTACAAACTCAACAGTAGTTTGGGATATCAATTGAGCCCTTCTAAACTTTTAGTTAACTTTAGTGAAAAGAACTGACTTTCAAGTAAGATGACTAAGCCTCCTTGGGAGGTGTGAAGAAACATGTTTTGTTCTTTGTGATACAGGGACATACTTTTTGCTCAAACTGAAGACATATGACTCACTCCTAGCCACTGCCCGCATTAACATAATTTAGAAGTTTAGTTCTCGCCCAGTGGAGGAATTTCTGAGGCAAAATCCAGTGGACACTGCCATAAAAGATAACATATAATATGTGTCTATATTCACATTTCTAGGACCATTCTTGGCCTTCGTTCCTTTACTGCATTATGAATGCACGGGGCGCACTTGATACAAGAGAACACTGGGAAAGAGGTCCATGGCCCTGGGCTGGATCCACTTGGTCTGTTTGTTCCCATCTTAAGGTATCTTGGGTAGTGCTCACACACAGCCCCTTCTTTCTTGCCCTCTCCTCCTTTGTTCAGACAGACAGTGGACCTTCCCAGTGCTACCTATTTGTACAACTGCTCCTTCTTCCTTGGTAAGCCTTGCCTCTGGAAGTGCCCTATGCTTTGGCCCCTGGATGAGTGCTCAGCTGTTTGTGTTTGAGGTGTTTCTCTTGCACAGGCACAGGAGGCACTCAAGCTTTCACATCCTGTAGGCAAGTACACTTACCAAAGCAACACATTTTCCAATAAACTAGGTTTTTCTTTGTGATCTTCTGATGGGGCAGGCTAAGCATGCTACTACTATTTCCTCAACTCCTGCAGTGGAGCTGTGATTTTCTCTTGTATTCATCTCACCCCTGTTCCAGCACAGAGCAGCTCCAGCCTGTCCTTTCGGTGGTAAATCCTTAATTCTTGTCCATTTTCATTCTACAGTTCAGACCCATATATTCTGCCTGAACCACAGACACTAGGAACTTTTTTTGGGCACATCTTTTTTTTTTTTTCTGGGTCTCTCTTGGAAATTGAAACTGCCTTCTAAGATGTTAATTACATTCTAATTATGTGTTAAAGTAGGAAAAAATGGTAGAGGGAAAAGAAAGTCATCTAGTAACCAGCTTATATAGCTAACTAATCTGCTGTTTCTAGTAGTTAGTTGTTTGACAACACATTAGAACCTTTATTACCCACAAGAGAATGTTCTGAAGTTGACTGTGGTGATGGCTATACATACCTGCAAGTATGCTGGCATTAAGTTATACACTCAGTTGTGCTGCTATTTTTCTGTGCTTGTTTTTGTTATAATGAAATAAACCTGCAGTGTCTTAATTACTTTAAACATGCACACACACATATCTTGAGACAGGCTCTGTGTTTCCTGATTGTCCTAGATTTCTCAGTGCTCTGAGGTAGTCATAGGCATTAGAGATTGCAAGGTCAGGAAAGGCTGTCCCATCTCCACATTCTTAGCACAGTTTTGTGGCACAGCAGAATATTTTATCAGAGTTTGTAGTCTATTTCCAGCCTTAAAATACTGGTAAATGTAATTGGGAAAGCTATGGGCAGACAACAGGATAAGCAAGTCAGTGTTGTAACCTTTGGGTTTGAAGCCCCACCTCAACTGTCCAGTGTGTCTGGGGATAATGGGCTGGACAGGTAATGTGATTTTACAAATGCTGGATATAGGTAACTTAGCAAGGACTAGTGATTTGGTATTTTCTGTTTTTTTGTTGTTTAAATATTTTTCATTCAGTTGACTTAGTTTCTGTCAACTTCATTGTTGGTTCTTATCAGCATAGTCTTTGTGATGCGCTGCTTTCCTTAGGTGTCTTGTATTCCCCTCCCCCCTTCCATGAAACAGTTCAAGGAAGGGTAGGCTATAAGTTGCTTGGCTTCTTGCTTGTTTGCTTGGTGTTTTAAATTTTGCTCATACTTTATTATCCAAGGTAAGTAAATGTTACATTAATGTGTTATTAGTCAGTTTATAAAAACATAACACCAGAGTATATGCTACAAAATTTATTCTCTATATGTGTGTCCTGTGACCTTTACCGACAGCCATATGTTATCTTGGTTATGATGTTTCTCTGTTGCCTCTGAACTTGGTGGACTGACCCTTGGTTCTGGGGTCAGAGGAAAAGCTCAGTTTGCATTAAGACATTGGTCTTATTTCCTCCTCACCAGTCAGATGATGGGAAGTTGTATATGTGAAAAACTTATAGAAACATTAATAAATGTACTGCGGTACATTTGTTCTTTTATCTCCTCAAGTAACAAATCTGGCTTAAGAGAACCAGTTCTTATGTCCTGCTCAGACATTTCTAGGTGTGTTCACCTTGAGTGACAAGTATTGTCTTTACAGGAAGAAGGTCGATTTCTGTAGAAAGGCACTACTCACTTCTTGAGGCTTAGACTGACCGTCGGTGTGTCTGAAAACACTGAGTTGAGAAAGCCTTGGTTCTTTATCATTCTCTTGTCTCCTACTGACACTGGCTTGGGTGCTGTAGAATCATATGGCCATCAGAGAAAACAAAGAATAGGACAGAATTTAAATTAATGGAATAAATCCTAGGATAATTCTTTTAGAATTCGTTCTTTTATTTTTTGAGATTATCGTGTAATTGCTTTATTTTCCTCTTCCCCTTCCCCCCTTCCCAGCCCTCCTTTAGATTTTTGGCCTCTGTTTTTCTTTAATTGTTCTTACATATATGTACATATCTGTATGCATATGTACATGTACATTGCTAAGTATGTAAATACAACCTGCTCGTCTATATAATGTTATTTGCATGTATGTTTTCAGGGCAGACAATTTGGTATTGGATAACCAGTTGGTGTGCTCTTCCCTGGGGAAGACTGTTTCTCCCACTCTCAGCATTCATTCTTTAGTTGTCTGGATTTCTGGGTTAAGGCCTCCTACTCTTTCTCTACGTTAGCATATCTGTTGTTGCCCCTCTTTAGCTCATGTTTGGGCAGTTATGTTGGGTGGCTTTATGGGCCTGTTCCCTGTTCCTCTGACTCTTAAAATCTTTATGCCCCTCTTCCACAATGTTCTCTGAGCCTTAGGTGAAGGAGGCCTTTTATAGATGTGTCCACTGGACCTGAACTCTATAACTCTGCATCTTGATTGGTTGTGATTTTTCTGCATTGGTCTCCATCTTTTGCAAAGAGAAATTGCTTGAGAAGAGATGAGGACTACACTTATCTTAGAGTACAAGAACAAAGATTAAGAACGTTCTTAGAGTTTATGCTGGTTTAGTAAAATGGTGGTTGTATGTTTTCATCCTCTAAGATGAATAACTTCACTAGCACTGAGTAGTTAGTTTGGTTTCTAGTACTAGGCATGGCTTCCCCTTTGTAGAGCAGGTCTTAAGTCTAATTAGAGAAGCTCCTGGTTATTGTTGAGGTCTGCATGCCACTACTATACGTTAGGGTTATGCTGCCATACTGGTTTATTGTTGTGTGTGGTTTTTAGGTGTGAAGGCATAAATCACAAACAGTCCCACACCAGTTTGGAATTATGATTAATAGAATGGTTATTTAAGGGGAAAAAAACGTAGCAGATCACCGTCCCAGACAACAGCCCTCTGCGCAATCAGGAAGAGATCCTAGTTGCTGGAAGGGGAGCCTGAAGCCAGAGAGTGGAGGGAAGTGGCCACTTTTTTAAAGGGAGAGAGACCACGCCCCAATGGGCTGGTATCTCAGCGGCTATTGGCTGAAGGAGTGGAAGGAGCTTCCGCAACATAGGTGTTATAACTGGGTAGGACAGTTGGTTGCTTCCCTTCCTTTGGATACTTGGAGCACACCATCTTATACCATCAAAGCTAGTCACAGGGCAATTCTTAACTGGCTGCAGAAATTGTCTTGCTGTCAGTTGGTGACAGATGTTCCTCTCTGGATAGCACATGTAAATTTACAAGAGGTATAGTTGGATTGCTTCAGAGTAAATCACATCTTATCAAGAGAAGTACTTACTTCATGTGCTTGTCTCCAGATTTGAGCATTGGATACAAAAGACTCAGTCTAAACATTATTTTTGTTGTATCTTTCTAGAACAGTGGTTCTTAAAACCTTCCTAATGCTACAACCCTTCAATACAGTTTCTCATGTTGTGGTGACCCTAACCAAGAAATTGTTTTCATTGCTACTTCATAACTGTAAATTTGCTACTGATATGACTTATAATGTAAATATTGATATGCAAGATGTCTGATATGTGACTCATGTAAAACAGTTATTTGACCCCTAAAGGAGTTGGCAACCCATAGGTTGAGAACCACTGTTCTAGGGGAAGTGAGATCCCAGTGGTTGCTAGTAAATCTTTCCACCTTGTAGTTACTAGATTCTCTGAAATTAACCTTTGGATATCTCTGTGTTCTAAATAATGTTCAGTACTAGTCAAGAATCCTTGCTGGGTGGTATTATTATTACTAATACTATTACTAGTAATACCTTAGTAGGTATTGGTATTTTTGGTCAGCATTAGTTGTCCCCTCCCAAGTGGGAATGTAAAAATGGGAATAATACATTATCTGTTTCAATCATGGATCCCACCATTCCTCCTAAAGCCCCCTCCCCAACCGAAAGGAAGAATTCCTCTGTAGTTCTGTTTTATTTTGTTTGCTTTGTATTGTTGCTTTCTTTTGGTGTTTGCTCATGAGTGCGTACACATATGTGGATGTACAAACACACTAGGGTGAGCAGAGGTAGATATTGCTATCTTTCTTAGTTGTTTTCTGTCTTTTTTTTTTTGCAGCGGGGGGTGGGGGCAGCGCCTTTCACTGACGTTGGAGCTCATCAATTTGGCTATGCTGCCTGGCCAGCAAGCCCCAGGTATCTTTCTTTGCCTGTTTTCCTGACATTGGGATGGTAGGCACACACTATTGTGCCCAACTTTTTCCATGTGGATGCTGGGGATCAAAGAGATTCTCATGCTTACACAGCAAACACTTTGCTAACTAAATCATCTTCTTAGCCTCCTGATACTGTTTTTGCTAGACAGTCTCTGTAGTTTTGTTCAAGGCTGGCATTGGATTCTCAGTCTTCTTGCCTCTGCCTCCCAAGTGCTGGTCTTATAGGTCTGTTTCACCAGGTCCTGTTTAAGATTAATTTTCACTTTAATCTCTAATGGCACATGGGCGATGTTCATCAATAACTGTTGTGCAGGAGTGGATTTAACAATTTTGTTTTTCCATAACATTCTATTTTCCAAGTTCTTCTGTAACATTATTCCTACTAGGTCTCAGAGCACATGCAAGTCCTTTCTAGTATTTTTAGTGCCATTTGAAATCACTGGTGTTCAAAACAAAGCATGACATTCTATGATCTGAGCTCCTGTCTATCTATTGAGACATTCTGGATCATTGCCTTTCTTAATTAAACTGATTTTCCCCTCTTGCTCCTTAATAATTCCCCTACTTTAAAATATAATCATTTTTACAGGCTCAGAATGATTCATATTTCTATTGGACATGGTAACCTTGAAAGAAGACTACTATATTTTATAGTTCCTTTGAGTTGATAATTGAGTGTATATTAAATAATAGGTTGACATTTTCTTATGAGAAAATCATAACTGTTGGTTTCTAAGGTTGTAAAACAACATACAGAGAAGGGAAATAATAAAACCTGAAGCCAGAGAGAATTCTTAGTGTTCCTCAGGCTTCTTTGATCTCTGTAAGCTTCCAGAAACCATGTGAGTCATTGTTGGGGGCTCAGGACAATGAGGTCCCTGCTCAGGTGGAAGCTGTTTATGTTGCTTGTTTGCTTGTGGCTGGTCTGATGAATGTGAAGCTGGAAATTAGCATGTCAGGTCCACCTTGGGCTTGTCCCCTGCTGCAGATAGGTTGCTTGCTTCAGAAAGGGGCACATGACCTGCCCTAAGGAAGTGCTCACTGAGGTCTGCACATAGTTTCCTGAAGCATATCTCACCATTTCCTGCCCACATCATTTTTAAAGGGATACTTTTATGTGTGATCTAGAAATCTGGACGGAATGCATTCATGCTTTTTATTTTATGAAAAAAAATTTAATGCTAAATTTTGTGGGTGAATATTTAGTCTGAAGAGTTTTCTTAAAGTGTAGTTGTTATTTTGACTTGGTATTTTCATGATCCCTTTCATGCATTCCAAATAACATTGGTGAAGTGCTTGTTTTCTGTAAAGAAGTGGGTATATAGCAGTGGTGTCATATTATAAATAAATGTGTGTGTGTAACTTAGAGATCAAAATAACTTCTTTAGCTAAGGATATTTATCTCTTAGGAAGTGAAATTGTAACCCTGGCTTTGCAATCACTCTGACTCATCCATCTGTTAACAGAAGGAGCTTAGTCACGGCCATGTTCTTGCCTGTATTTGAGAAAATGGAATATAAACCACATCCTCTAGGTCATGGGGTATCTTCCATGTCAATGCTACAGACTTTATAGGTATAGGTAAGGGTTTTCCTTGGAATAAATTTACAGTTTGGGTGAATGCACTCTTTCTCCCGAGACTCCACTGTGGGCTTCTCTAGGCTGTGTTATCTTTATCCAACCATCTGGAATTTGGGGTTTCTGTTTCTCCTACCTTGAACTCTTACCACACACATCCCATCCTCCTGCCATCTTGGTCTAAATTCCCTTTATTTTTTTGCTTGGATCACTGGAATAACCTACCAACTTGGCCTTTCCATCCATTTTGAACACAGCCAAACCATGTCCTTTATCTTTCAGGACTCTCAAAGCTATGTAGTCTGCTGAAATGTTTTTGAGAAACATTCTATGTTCCTTGATCCCTGTCTCTGCCATCCAGGTCTAGAACTCACTATATAAACCAGACTGGCCTTGAACTCACAGAGATCTGCCTACCTTTGTCTCCTGTGCTACTGTGCCCCACTAGCTTTATCAGTTTTAACTGTTATATGCATAGTGCCCATCACTATTCAATATTTTATTCTTCATCTTTTACCATACATTATGTGCACATTTGCATATGTTGTGGATGCATCGTCTGGGCACAGCATGGTCCTTCGTCCTCTTAAACAGAAGCGTTGATTACCTATTTGGAACCTGCTCAGGAGTAGGGTCATTAACTTTCTGTCATGGAGGTGGGAGGGGCTCTTGAAGCCCTGCTCTTCCTTAAGGATATATAGTCATCATCTTTAGTGATACATTGGTTCAGAAGTTACCCATGCTCTTTTTTCTTATCCATACTTTCATAAATAACCACAATTAAACTCACTGGTTCACCAAGCTATACTTGAATAGAATAGTTTCTTTGTTCTGTTGCAGGTATCCTGTCTGGGGAGAATAAATATCTATTTGTTTCCCAAGGAAAAATTCACACAAGATCTCTTCGTATACTTGTGCTTGTGTTGAACTCACAGTCCCTTTCCTTCAACTTCTGGAGTAGTGGGATTATAGGAGAGTATTGCTATACCCAGTTCCTAATATCCTCTTTGTTAAAGCAACACGTGCTTTGTATCCTAGAAGTCTGAAAGAATATCATGTACATAACTCAAAAAATATGAACGGCATGATTTGAACTGCATATCTCTAAGCATGGTGTTTAATATTGAGATTCTGCAGATCTCAGTATTCTGAGCTTCCTCAGTGATTTGGGGAATAGAGAATTGTATCAGGGCCAAGATTAGGGCGAGGTGAGGAAGAGACTTGCAGGATGAAACTTGAAAACATCCTCGCTAGCTTTTAGAGCACATTGCAGCACTGCAATGTGCAGTCTTGTGTTGGTTTGTTCAACCTGCATCTTTTTGGACAGTTTTGACTTTTAAGAATACTTCACTACAATAATGTTTCTCAGAGTTCTTTTGGCACTCTACCCAGGCTTACATTAATCTTTTCTAATTTTTCCGCTTGATTTTACATTCTAATTTTAGGTAGTATATATTTACTTTTATGTAACAGATACTTTTAACATGGATTAACTAATTGAAAACTGACAGTACTTTCCATTTCTGGGATTTTCTTTCTGCAGTTTGGTTATCTGGTTATGGCTAGCTGAGGACTAAAAGTACTAAGTGGAAAATTCCAGAAATGAATAATATATATTTTAAGTTGTATACTATTCAAAGTAGTAGAATGTAATCTCACACCTCCACCCTTGCTATGTGATGTTAATCATCCCTTTTTCCCATGTATCCCCACTGTCTATGCTATCTTGTTACTTACTTAGTCGTATCTCAGTTATTTGACTGACTGTGGTAAAAATCATAGCATTAGTATTTGTGTAACCTTACTTAATAATGTCTCTAAAGCAGAAGAGTAGTGATAATGGCAGTTCACATATGCCAGGTGGAAGCTGTGGAGTGCGTCTTTTAAGTGAAAATTCTCATAAGAAAATAAAAAAATTGTATGCTGAAGTTGCTAAGATTTATAGTAAGAATGCATCTCTCATGATGGTTTTACTGTCACACTTCAGAGTGCTAGTTTATGACCAAGTCTTTGATTAATGCCAAGCCAGGAGGGAAAAGGCATCCACTCATGAATACAACAAGAAGACAAAATAGATATTGGGGTTTGACAACTACAGTTGCAGAGATTGCGGAGGGTTGGACTGTATACGAGAAAGGATTATAATGTTTGCATGAGAATGCATGTTTACACAGAGTGTGAACTTATCCATAGCGAAAAAACTGTCAGTAGGAGGAACCAGAGTGGTTAAGGGTGCATAGTATATACCATGTCCTAGAGTGGTTAAGGGTGCATAGTATATACCATGTCCTAGAGTGGTTAAGGGTGCATAGTATATACCATGTCCTAGAGTGGTTAAGGGTGCATAGTATATACCATGTCCTAGAGTGGTTAAGGGTGCATAGTATATACCATGTCCTAGAGTGGTTAAGGGTGCATAGTATATACCATGTCCTAGAGTGGTTAAGGGTGCATAGCATATACCATGTCCTAAAGTGGTTAAGGGTGCATAGTATATACCATGTCCTAGAGTGGTTAAGAGGGCATAGTATATACCATATCCTACAGTGGTTAAGAGGGCATAGTATATACCATGCCCTACAGTGGTTAAGGGCACATATTATATACCATGCCCTACAGTGGTTAAGGGTGCATAGTATATACCATGTCTTACAGTGGTTAAGGGTGCATAGTATATACCATGTTCTACAGTGGTTACGGGCACATAGTATATACCATGCCCTACAGTGGTTAAGGGTACATATTATATACCATGCCCTACAGTGGTTAAGGGTACATAGTACATACCATGTCTTACAGTGGTTAAGGGTGCATAGTATACACCATGTCCTAAGGTGGTTAACAACACATAGTATATACCATGTTGGTACAGATAGATTTATAAAGCTGAGAAGAGATTAGGATCATTAACATTGTGGAATATTTTTTTCTGCAGTCCTTTCTTTAGAATCCATCTTTACATAAATGTGCAGTCAGCAAATGTCAATGATGGAAGTGTTATTAGTTAAGTTTTCCAGGAAGGATATAAAGGATGGATTTGCCACGATGCTATCAGAAGACTCAGCATGGTCCATATATTCAGTTTCTTTACTTTTGAGACACCGTCTCATGTATCCAAGGTTAGCTTTGGATTTGTTGAGTGGTTGAGGATAACCTTGGTTTTCTTATCCTCCTAATGCTGCCTCCCAAGTTCTGGGATTACCGGTGTGAGATCACCATGCTTGTTTTACGTGGATCAAACCCAGGTCTTCCTACATGTGAGGTGAGCACTTTACTAACTGAGCACATTCCCAACCTCTGGCCCATGTTTTTAATTGCTCAACATTTTTGAGCGGATAAGGGGATGTGTAGCAATCCTGTCCTGGGGTCAGACGCTTCTCTCTGGTAGGAGTACTTCTGTGCGAATATGGCTTTATGATGTAGAATGAAGTTTGTAAAACACTGTTGAGGTATGAAATGAAATACACTACACAGCACATATTAATATGAAGAGAGAAAGTATAAAATGTAAACCTTTTATAAAATCTAGAATAACATCTACATGTCTGAGGCTTTTAATAACACAAACAAATGAAAGAAATCAGAAAATAGATCTGTAAACACAATAAATTAGAAATTTATACACCAATTTTTAAACTAGTAAGTAAAAAGATGTCTAATTAGGGAAATGCTTATACCCAAGCACAAATTTCACCTAAAAAAATAAAACAGTTCAATGAAACAGCAGAGAAAGCAATTCCTTCAGTAACATTTTAAGTAAAGATAAGTTCAGAAAAGCAATACAGACAAGAAAAGTTTAGAACATGTTTCTTCCATAAGTGAATGTATAAATTGAAATAAGATTTTTGTTTGTTTGTTTCTTACATTTTAGGCTTCTAAAGAGTAGGAGGGATATAGCTGTAGGAACCCAGCGCCACCCCAGAGGTGCTCTGCATGTTTCTGCATTGCCCCTCTAAGGAAGTAGTTAGCCATAACGCTGTTCCCGTCATTCCTTATACAAATCAAAGAGTCGGAAATACTCAGAATGCCTTATGCCAGGGGAATTGTTAAGTATTACTCGTCCTTGTGATAGCCTTTTAGACAGTCATTAATAATTTCCAAAAACATAATTAGTATCATGGAATAATTACCACAGATGGCAAATAGAAACAATATGGCATTGTTCAAGAACAGAAAGAAAAACAAATCATTTACCTAGAAAAGGAAAATTGGAAAGAAATATTTAAAATATTCTAATTTTAAAAGCACATTCTAGAATGAATATTAACTTTGTTAAGTAGGAGGATAGTTCAGTTGATATGGTTATATGATCAGGAGCCTTTCACAGTGAGGAGATTGTGGTAGGTTTCAGTCTGTCTTCTTTCTGATTAACTGTCAACTAGTAGATCCCTTGGATGAGTCATTTCCTCCTTTGTAAAACCAGTGAGTTCTGGGCTTGAAAGTTTTCTCTGAAATAATACCGGTAGGCTTCTAGGGAAGGAAATGGGAAGGTGAGTGAATGGGCATAAAGAACTTCCCATAAAGCTTTACCACGAAGACACTTTCTGTTCTCCAAATTATAATTTGTTTATTAAATTAAAAAATTGGATATAACTCATCTACTATTTAAAAGTGTATACATTCAGAACTTTTAGTATATTTAGATGGTCAAAAAACACATCAATGTTAGTTTTAGTTTTACTGTTTGTTTTTGTTTTTGTCTTTGAGACAGAGTCTTGCTTGTAGCCCAGGCTAACCTAGAACTCATTCTGTAGAGTATATCTGCTTTGAGCCTTGGGTGTTCTTGTAGCCTTTGCTTTCCAAGTGTTGGGATTATAGGAAGCTGCAGCCATGCCTGGCTTTTGATGTTTTTTTTTTTTGGATGTTTTTATTTTTATTTTTAAATTCATAGATGCTTATCATGGGCACATTTCAGAAAGATTGATGGGGCCAGGTGGTGGCGCACGCCTTTAATCCTAGTATTCAAGAGGCAGAGGCAGGTGAATCTCTGTGAGTTCGAGGCCAGCCTGGTCTACAGAGTGAGTTCCAGGACAGCCAGGGCTACACAGAAAAACTATAAATAAACAAATAAATAATAAGGAAAGAAAGGACGAAAGCAAGTAAGTGAGCATGGCGTTGTGAGATAGCCCACTTAGAAACGTGTTTACCTTATGGACATGAAGACCTCAGTGTGATCTCCAGAGCCCAAGTTAAAGCCAACTAGTTGTGGTCCTGTATGCCTGTTATTTCAGTATTGGTTCTTTGAACACGTGAATCCCTGGAACAGGCTGACTAGCCACTCACCTACTTGGCAAGTTCCAGCATAAGAGACTTATTCCCAAAAGAACATAAGTGACTTCTGAGGAACACTGCCTGATGTTACACATTGGCCTGCACATGACATGTATGGACATGCCTGAAGAGTCTTCCTCCCTCCCACTCCTTCCCTCTCCTCCTTCCTTCCTGAGGACACACACACACTTTGATGAGCCTTGCAGTGCCTATCAGATGTCTCTTCTGTGAGGCTTTAACAATTTTGGGAAACCTAGGGCCACATAATCTCCAAAATATTTCCAGTAAATAGTTTAATTTCCAATGCACTTTGGCTGCTTATTTTTTTTTAAAACAACTGGGTTAGCTATTACTAAACTTTCTGGTCCATGTAGTTTCTACTCAAAATTGGTGCTACTAATTTTAGTTATTTTTTCTTTTACATTTTAAAAACTGTCTGGGATTTTCTACTAGACTATACTGGGAATAATGATTAAATACACCCAGTCCTTGCCTTGAAGGACAGTTTTGTGAAGAGACAGTTTGAGGACTTTTCAGAGTTGCTCAGGTAATGTGAGTGGAGCAAACCCAGAAGGCAGAATGTGCATTTAAAAATAGTTTGCCTGGAGTGTGGACCACACACAGAGTGCATTTGACTGAGAGTTTGACCCCATTTATTTACCATTAATTCTTACAGGTTGTGGGTGGATGATATGTTCCTTGTTAGAAATTCATTCTGGAAGTGTCTGGTTCTACTTTATCCAAGTTTATATGGAAGTAGCTCAAGTTCAACTTGCTGGGCCTGAGATTCCATGCTTTATATTCCTGCTTTAATCCAGTGGACCTGAGACAAGTCACTTGACTTGTAACTCAGCCTCATGAACCTTGCATTCTGTTTTTCTCCCTTTATCTGGGAGCTGGCCAACCAGAGGGGACATTTGGCCTCAGTCTTTATATTCATTCTAGGGCTTCAGATGTAGACTTCACAATCTTTAAATACAGTCAAGAAAGGCCTTGGCAGGATCAAGTGAATATATTCATTGTATAGTCTTCAATACCACTGTTTTCCTGACTGTATTTTGGCATTTTTTTTCTCTATAATCTAAAACCCCCTAGAAGTGCTGTAGATTGGTCTTCAGCCTGGGAGACGTCCTCGTAGGTCTGTTTCCTGCCTTTCTTCAATGGGAAAGAGGATGGATAGGTGGAGTGTTAGGGTTCCTGGTGATATCAGTGTTTGTTTTGCTGGATCCTTATGTGTAGATAGACACCAGAATTCTTCAGAACAGGCACAGTAGAAGTTGTATTTTCAGAACATGAGGATGCTTCTGTTTGTGATTGTCCACTGGCAGCTCTTTTGGTAAGAGAGTAGTCCAGAAAGGTAATTTGAGTGTGAGAGACAGAACCAATGAGTCTGTGATTACTTCAACAAAAAATGCTAATTAGAGAGAGAGCAAACCACTAAATCTATAATTGCTCTCAGTAATAAATGCTAATTCATGACCCTTAAGATAATGTATGAGTAGATTTGAAAGTCATTTTTGACAACCATTTGCGGATCACCTAATGCAAATCAGCAGAATAATTAACATAAGTGTATGAATGCTTCCTGAGAATTGAATTTAAAAAGATAAGAATTGAGGCAGGCTCTGTAGGCTTTGGTTGTGTTGATCTTGACAAAACCCGAACTGTGAACATGGAGGATGGGAGGTGAGGGGGGGTATCAGCCTCCCAAGCCATGTACTCCATTATAGGTTGTTAAATGTGTTTAGTATTTGTTCTGATGGCAAGTGATACTGAGTGAAGTAGGGAATCCTCTGTGCCCTTTATCCAGAGTCAGGGATTGGGGAAGAAAAAGCATGGTGTTTTTTATAGCCACTTAAAGATGCTAGATGAACTGGTCTTTTAATAGCTTGGGGGGGAAATAGGTAGCATGGTTCTTCAGTTTGAATATGTCCAGGAGCGAGGATAAGAAGTGCAGAGCATGTTCCTGAGGATACAAGCACCGTTTATAGGGACATTTTTCTAGCTGTGTTCATCATGAGCTACAGAAGGAGAAAGCAGATTTCTCATGGGTCTCACATTCTCTTATATGTTGACTTGCTTGTTTAGTATTACTAAATGCTTTGATGGGAGATGTGTTCGTTGTAGCAAAAAAAAAAAAAAAAGAGCAGGGCAGGAGGGTGATGATACAGACATCCATATCACTGACTTTTGACAGGACAGAACATAGTGTATGTCAGAGTGCTTGGTAAAGTGTAAAGGATGTGCACCAATTTCTTTGTTTTGTCTACAAAAGAGCTGCCAGAAAGCACAAATCATTGTGTCCTCTGTGTGTTTGTGTGTGTGTGTGTGTGTGTGTGTGTGTGTGTGTGTGTGAGAGAGAGAGAGAGAGAGAGAGAGAGAGAGAGAGAGAGAGAGAGAGAGAATATGAATGTGGGAGGGTTCTGTGTACAGATGCACACAGTCTGTCTAATAGGCTTAAATTATTTCTATGTTTCTTAGTACTGAGGGGAGACTCAGCCTAAAATTCTGGTTTGAGCTTTTCTACATTTAACCGAGTGATCTCTGTTTCTTCATCACAGTTGACTTCCAAAAGAGTGTCTTGCGAATGAGGTACTGAAAATGTTGTACTTGACAAACCAGAGAGCAACTCATAGAAAAACTTATGGAACAGGCCAATAGAGGAAGAGAGAGTAGTCTCTTCCCTTTCAATTCCTGTCCATCATTTAATTGTCCTCTGTTTTCCTTTAGTTTCTGTAGTCAGTTCTGGTCACAAACATTTGACACACTTCCACTGAATAACCGAGAAGTGATTTATGAAAGAGTGGACCAGAAGTAGGTAGTGAGGGATGGTAAGAGCCAGAAATTCAAGAGACGAAAGCAGCAGTTTGTGGTCTCTTGAAGGGGACATTGCACATCTGAGTAGCTACTGTAGGAACACAACTCCTGCTTTCTCACTGCTGCCTCTGTTGTGTCTTGGCTAAGCAGTAAATATAAGGCAAAGGCCAAGATGTTCATGAAACCTATACCTGACAGCCTGCAGGGCAGTGCCCAGCAGATGGGAAGAGGGAGAAAGAAGGCCTGGCTCTGTTTCTGGCAGTAGGAAATAATCACAACAACAACAGTAATAAATCTATATCTATATTAATTATATTAATTTATTAATCAATATATTAATAACAACAATAATAATTACTGTCATCATCCTTCTTAAGGGCTCCAGGAATATCTCCAAAGAGATAAGTGTTGACTGCTCTTGCCTCAAACGATCTAAAGAAACACAAGCCAGTGTAGCTCATATTTCATGCATTATTTGTCTTTTTTATTTAAGGGGTAATTATGTAAAGATTTTTCAAATGACGAGGAGGAAAGGGCTAGTTCCTGACTCTGCTGTTTTTCTTTTTTGTTAACTTTATAAATTAAAATCTCTTAGGACTGGAGAGATGGCTCAGTGGTAGGTTAAGAACACGTTCTGCCCTTGCAGATAACCCAAGTGTAGTTTCCAGCACCCATGTCAGGTGGTTCACAACCACCTATAATTACAGGTACACGGGGTCTGGCTCCCCTATCTGGCCTCCTTGGGCATCTGCATTCATGGGTACATTTCCACGCACAGATGCAGGACCCCCTTCCCAACATCATTAAAAATGAAAATCTTTGGGAATGAATAGATGACTCAGCAGTTAGCTCTTGACTCTTGGTGTTCTTACAAAGAATCTGAGTTCAATTTCCAGAAAATACCCTGGGGGATTCTATTTCTCTGGACTTCTTGAGAACTTGCGTTCACATGTACATAACTATACACACACACACACACACACACACACACACACATACACAATTTTTTTTTTAAGAAAAATCTTTGCTGTTTTTGTAGTATAAGGGTCTGGCGGAAGTGTGATGGTCATACCTACAGTCA
The DNA here is from genome assembly GCF_037038515.1 of Microtus pennsylvanicus. Taxonomy (NCBI): domain Eukaryota; kingdom Metazoa; phylum Chordata; class Mammalia; order Rodentia; family Cricetidae; genus Microtus; species Microtus pennsylvanicus. Next base: position 97,425,519 of record NC_134583.1, read on the forward strand.
GCCTTCAAAAACAAGTCCTTGGATGGGGATAATAATACACAGCAAAATTCTTAAGTGCTTTTCTTACATCGTTTTCATTGCTTAAAAAGAGTAAAGGTACTAACTTCTATAGGTTATTAATAATAATTACTAATTTGTGGTTACATTTCTACTGGAGAGAGACATTTTCAGATATCTGGTATTCATGGTGAGATTTATAGAATATTCATTTAATTTTCAAATTAACTCCATTAAAATGAATTAGCATTCACATTTCAGTGCTATATTTATATTTTAATAAGGTGTTGTATATCACCTTAATTAAAGTCATAGGGCTGGAAAGATGGCTCAATGTATAAAGCTCACAAGTGTGAACACTGGTGCTCAGATCCCTACCCCCTTGTAAATGTGAGCTCATAATTCCAAGGCTCTAAAGGTGAGAGGGATCCTCAGAATAGGCTGGCTAGCTATATTAGTGAAATCTGTGAGCTACGGGTTCAACTGAAAGAACCTGCCTCAGTGAATATGGAGGAGAGTGAGCAAAGACAATTCCTGGCATTCACCGTGGACCTCCATATGCACATTTTTGTGCATGTACCCACACATATGAAATAAATAGACAAACCACCTAGATTAGATCATTGGGTCCAGAATCACCGTTCATTGTAACATCTGAGGGCTTTGTATTGCTTGACAGTTATTTAAGATACTTGGGTAGAAATTCTAGTATTTATTGGACTTTTCACGATTGTTTATGAAGACGGCAATAAAATCTAAACACAAAAGCAAAATGGAATGAGGATGGATTTGCAGTTCTCACTCTTACTCTCCTTCCTTCCTAGCAGACTTGCTGGGAGGAAAGCCATCATTTCTCATTCTGTTCTTTCATACTTAAATACCGAGAATGTTGCTTTTTATGTTCTTTACATTGTTGGAGAGTGGAAAAGGACATGGCAAAAGGCATTTGTGTTCAGAAATGTGAAGTTTTCAGATTTAGAAATATATATTGAATATGGTGAAGAGAATAAAAACATCTCCCAACAATAATTTGTTGTTTCTCATGAGTGACAGAGAAAACTAAACCAGGCTCTGGTAATAAGTACTGTGGATACTGTGGTCCAGAGCATAACTTGTGTCTACCAAGGATCTTTTGTCTGTTTTTGCCCCAGTTTCAGGCTGGAGAAAAAATGTCTTAGGTTTTAGGTCTCCTCTTGTTTATTTCGGAAATGTATCAGTATAAGGGTATTGCCATTTCCAGAACGCAGGGAGAAGGGTCTGTTAAGTTTCAGTAATTTTCCCATGATGCAGTTGCACTTGTTTCTCAGAGGTGTAGGGTTACAAGTTGGTGTTTGGTAGATTTATGCTCATAGGCTTCCTAAGATGGGAGTAGTTTTTGGGCTCATTTGCCTTTGAAATGGACCATCATTGGTCTAACTTTCCAAGTGTCCTCTGTAGGTAGCATTTTGACTTTCTATGAGTGCTTCTCTCAGCAGGTCTTTTGGTGTCTGCAAAGTCTGGTCTGGTATCTAGTTTTGTTATCCGGAGACCAGCAAAGGAATTGTGATCTAATGCGATGCTGCCATTTTCATTCCAGGGACAGGAGAGAGTGGCAAGAGTACCTTCATCAAGCAGATGAGGATCATCCATGGATCAGGATACTCTGATGAAGACAAGAGGGGCTTTACCAAATTGGTGTATCAGAACATCTTCACAGCCATGCAGGCCATGATCAGAGCTATGGACACTCTCAAGATCCCATACAAGTATGAACACAATAAGGTAAGTGGACATGTTGAAACATTTGGCAGAGTGGTTCATGAATGCCTTAGCACTTTCAGAATGAACAGTAGATGTTAGAGATGCACTCTCTCTCTCTCCCCTCCACCTCACTTCCTTCTTTCCTCCTCTTTCTCTTTGCCTCCCCTTTGTGCATGGGTGCACAGGGACGTCTTGTAGAAGCCAGAGGTTCATGTTTGAATGTCTTTTTCATTTACACTCCACCATATTGGCTTTTATATGTCATAAAGCAAGAGATAGCCTAACTGTTATCTGACCTGTTTGATACTAGGAAATAGTTCACAGTTGCAAAATTGGTTCTATCTTTTGGAATGCTGCAGTACTATTGAAATTTCGTTTGATATTGCCTAAGTGTTATTTCATTGAATGGGAATTTTTTCTGGCTATGGAAGGATCTGTGAACCAGATGGCATAGCACTGAGTGTCTTTTTATAAGCCTCTCTCTATTCTAAGGATTCCAAACTCAGGAAGCAACTTGTAATAAATTGCAGTAAGTTGCACACTTTTACCAAACCAAGATTAATTTTTCCTTGAATGTAGGTATCCATTATCTTGTCTTTGGGAGTTCTTTAGTAAGCAAGCATGTTTATATATTGGTAAGCAGCTTCTAACCACCCCAAGTTGAGTGAACACATGTTAGTATATCTTTTAAGGATACAGTGATCTAGAATTTGTTTATTTATAAATACCATCTTGTCTTCTCTTTGAATACAAGTGTTCATAGCTAATGATAAAGGAGATTGTCATTTAGTAAAACCTGCTTATGTAAAGTGTATAATCATGAGATTACTTCATTATTTAGTTCTTTCTCAAAGAGTGAATTTCCATCATCATATACAGATATGCTCTGTTGGCAGAGGTTTCTGTCCTGCCTGGTTCATGCAGTTGTTAAGGCCCAAAGAAAACACACAGAGGTCTACATTAATTATAAACTGATTGGCACAGTATCTCAGGCTCTTCTTATTAACTAATTCTTATAACTTATATTAGCCCATAGTTCTTGTCTTTGTTGGCCCTGTGGCTGCTTGGTACCTTTTTCGGTGAGGCAGTCACATCTTGCTTCTTCAGCAGCTGGGTCATGACTGCAGACTGAAACTTCCGTCTTCCCAGAATTCTCGTTGCCCTGCCTCTACTTCCTGTCTGGTTGCCCCGCCTATACTTTCTCCCTGGCTATGGGCCAATCAGCATTTTATTAAACAAGTACAAGAAACAAATCTTTACGGGTAAAAACATTGTCCCACAGCACTCTTTTAATTAAATTCTTTGTCTTGGTCTAGAATTTGGTTGTTAATAGAAAGGAAACAACCCTCTGCTTCTGAGTAAGCATGGCTAGGGAATTGTCTGAGGGTACAGCTTGGAGAAGAAAGTCTGGAATTTACAGTTGGTGGTGTTCCTGTATTCCTGTTGTAATTGCTTCATATGTGCATGCATTATTTAGTCAGATTGCAAGGTGCCTTGCAGGAAGCAAGCATGCTCTTTGGTAATATTTTCCCCAACAACATGTCAAGTACAAAGCAGACTTTTGCTCATTAAGTAGAGCACTCCTGACCAGGAGCATCCTGGGGTCACTTTGCAGCTGCTTTCTGATTTCTGTGAACTGTCAAGTCAGGGTATCAGGCAGTGTAAAAGTATCTATAGTCTGTACCATTGTCAGTCTCAGCAAGAAAAAAGCACCCAATTTGGTGCTGTTACGTGAAAAGAAATGATGTTGAGGACTCACCTTGTGCTTCCATCAAGCTGACAATTTCATCTTTCCTTTTGTTCTATATTTTGAGCATCTCTGATCTGAAAATCTAAGATCTCAAATGTTATGGTGCTCTTGGTGAAGGGCAAAGGATAGCTTACGGGAATCAGTCTGCCCCCCTCCCTGTAAGTCCTAGGGATTGAACTCAGGCGGTCAGTGTACATGACAAGTGCCTTTACCTGCTGGGCCTTACAGACCCCTCTTCTAAATTCAGTAAAATTATTAAAAACCAAAAAATCCTTGTAAAATTTTCATCAGGCTATGTACATACCATGAGCATGACAAAGAAATAAATTTCCATCTTACAGATAACTTGTATAAATGCTTATGCTACCAAATCCAAAACCTCTGAATTCTAAAATGTTTATGGTGCAAGCATTTTCTACAAGGGATTTTCAACCTTACATAGTTTCTAAGTTTAGTCTTGGAAGTTCTGATGACCAGGCTTATCCAGCATCTAATTGACTTGTAGCTCCCTTTGCCTGAGGAGCTGAGGACTTTGTTGTTATGTCACCTGTCTTCCTTTTTGGGGGGGGGTGGAGGGGTACTAAGAGGAACAGAACTACAGTGTCTTAAGAACAAGGAAGGACATGTCCCATGAAGGTAGCTCAGTAGGGCTAGGGGGATGATCCAGTCAGTAAAGCACTTGGCTTGCAAGTTTGAGGATCTGAGCTCACTTATCAGAATCCAGGTGAAATGCTGAGGTACGGTTACACAGAAGTTGTAGTAGGAGCTGCGGGCCTCTTCCCACAGTCCGGCTCCTGCACGGCTAGCTTTATACCAGAAATAACAACACACAAATTGTATTCATTTAAACACTGCTTGGCCCATTAGCTCTAGCCCTTACTGGCTAATTCTGATATCCCGATCAAGCCATCTCTAATAAACTGTGTAACACCGGTCTTACCAGGAAAGATTCAGCATGTCTGACCTGGCGGCTTGCTTCATCGTGCGTCTTCCCGGGAGAGGGGAGCATGGCCTCTGAGCTCACTTCCTCTTCCTCCCAGCATTCTGTTCTGTTTACTACTCCCACCTATGTTCTAACCTATGAGGGCCAAGCAGTTTCTTTATTATAATTAACCAATGACCTTCCTCCATCAAGAAGTGCAAACCCAGCTTGGAGAGGCAATGACAGGAGGGTCCCTAAAACTCATTATTATTCAGCCAGCTAGCTTAATTGGAAAGCTTCAGGTTAGTGAGAGCCTCTGAGAATGGTAGCCTCTGGCCTTCACACTCTTGCTTATGTGCATGCATGAAGCATTTATCTAATTGTTCTTTTATCAATAAAAATTCAGGAGTCAGATTGGGATAAAAACCCTACTGCCTGAGAATCTTTCTAAGCCCCTCTCTGCTACTTACTGTGTCTCTCTATATCTGGGTCCTCCTAAACCTCTATGGCTAATTCTGGTCAGCCAGTTGCTAACACTGCTCTCTAATTAAAGATTAAACTTTATTGGCAAACTCAGGAGAATCAGAGTTCCATCAGGATATTCCACAATACATGCATACCTACACCTTTTCATAAACATTTGTTAAAAATGGAGCGTGCTACATTAATCCCATTTAAATTATTCTGAAATTTTTACATTTTACTTAAAAACCCTCAAGATCCTCAGTTATTTTCCAATAAAAAAATAGCCAAAATTCTGAAGGCTGTATCACTGTATTCCTGCCTCTGATCAACTGAATAAGAAATTGCTACTTTTAAAAATTACAGACAAATAAAACCAAAAACAACATGAAGGAATTTTCTTAGTTCACAGAATGATCATGGGCTTATTGTACTGTAGGAATTTCCACCTATATAAACAAACTATTACTTCTATGTATAAACAGAACTAATAGACACATGCTTTAATATGTGTGTCTGAGAGGTCAGATGAGCCAAAGAATTGCAGGCTGCAGAAGCCAACAACTGACTGAGGAAGTAGGAAGAAAACTTTCGAGGGTGTGAGCTCACAGCAGGCCTGAGAAGCTGAAGGACTGGGCTTGGGAGAGAGGAACCTCGGCCAGTTTCAGTCTTTCACTGCTCACTTCAGAGTCAGATTCCTGGGAAAGAGTGTTGGATTGGCCTAGCCTGGATTCTTTGCTGGTTCTTTAGACAGAGAAAGGAAGTCTAGTCAATGTGATTGACAGTCCCTGGGGAAATCTGGGTACTGCTAGTGGAAGAAGGAGCATTTTTTCTGGCTTGGCTTACAAATCTCTATTGCCAAAGTGCACTGTCAATTTATAACATGAGATGACATGTGAATTCTTTGTAGATGCAAACTTTCTGAGTTTACTTAGCATTTACCCTAAAATAAAAGTTCTTATTCTGGACTTACTCTGGGTTACAAGATGGGAAGGTGCTCATAGAAGGTGTTGACTCAGTAATAGCTATGTGCTGTGACAAGCATATACCAGCATTTGACTCTAAGCAATCTTGAGATTTTTCAAAGTTCATATGAAACCTTCATTTCTTTATAGTTGGGCCTGAATTTTCTTATATGTGGAAGTGGGACAAATAATGATAAGATGGCTTCAAAGTTCAAAAGGTAGTGCAAGTGAAAACCGTTTAGAATTTTGGCAGCGAGTATCAAGGCAGTCTGAAATGAATTGTTGTCATGGAGAGACTAGATTCTGCTCATCTTTATGTCTTAGGCAGCATGGCTGAATTTAGGAGGTGTCTGTGGAAGAGCTATCCTCCCAGTGATGGCCATTGTGGTGGATGCCAGGGGAGGCATGACACTTCTTATCTGGATATGTTGAAAAGATTATGGATTTTTGACATGTGAAATTCTCAAAAGCAGCTTTTCTAAGTTAAAGCAAGTGATGGACTAGATACCCAAAATCCCTTCTAATACTTGCCGTCATGTTGATCTCAGTGTTATAGCTGGCGGGAGGCAGTTGTGCTTAGAACTCCCACACCAGTGTAAAGCACCTAGAAAAAGAAAAAAAGATGAACAGATTTTGTTTAGAAAGTATTCTTAATAGTTTCCATCTTTTTATCTATGTCCCACAAATAAAGTAAATAAATAAAAAAATGCTTACATTTTTGCAGAGTTTTTAGTGTTCAAAATAAGATAGAAATTTTGAGTAAGTGCTGTTGGTAGCTTGCTGATCTTTGAGGGTTTTTTTTGTTTGTTTGTTTCTTTAAAACAGAGAAAGAATAAAATAATTGAGGGACTTTTCACAACCAATTTGATGAGTCAGTCAGTGTTTTCTGGGTTCCTTGACCACTTTTCCCCAGGGAGAGTTGAATTGATATTGAATCTCTGGTTGACTGTGTCAGTTACGCTAGCTTATTTGCGTGTGTAGGTTTGTATGCCTCTGTTAGTGTAGGTGTACTTGTGTGTAACACACACACACACACACACGCACACACACACACACCCTTGGATTTGCAGAGGCAATAAATAAATAAATAAATAAATAAATAAATAAATAAATAAATAAAAAAAAATGAAAAGCCTTGGAGCCTCAGACATATAGTTAAAAGCGTTTGTAGAGTGTCTGGCTTGTTGTGTGATTGCTGGGAACTGATCTCTGCTCTTCGTGATTATGTAGCAAATGCGCTTACCTACCCTTATTATCAGTTTTAAAAATACCTTTCTATAATCTGTATTCTCTCTTTTCAAGAATGTGTTTATTCATTGTATGTATGGGAGCACATGCTTGCTGCAGTGTATGTGTGGTGAGAGGACAGCTTGCAGGAATTGATTCTCTCCTTCCACTTTATGGATCCCGGTCGTGATCACAGGGCTGGTGGCAGGTGTCGTTTGTTACCTGCTGATCTATGTAACTGGCTCCTTTGTTTTCTTCTAAATTGAAAGTACTTCATAGTTATATTTTCCCACACTGATTCCATTGCAGTTTATCACTTTATTTTCATGGCAGACACTTTTAAATAGAAAGTGAATATGAGATTTTTCTCTCCCTTCTCTCCCTCCTTCTGAGACAGAGTCTCTCTCTTGTAACCCATCTGATCTTAAACTTGCTTTGTACTAGAGGGTAACCTCAAGTTTCTTACTCCCTCCTTCCTAGTACTGGGATTACAGGTGTGCACCATGCCTGTCTTATATGTGCTAGGGATCCATCCTGGGTCTTTGTGCATTCTGAGCCACATTCCCAGATGTTTTTCTTAACTGAAATTGGTCCACAGTTACCAGGTTTGCCATACTTACCTAGGGTCAACGTCTGAGTTGTTTTTATCGGATCGGACTGAGTGAAGGAAGAATCCAGCAGTAGACCGACACTGACTTTCCCCCTTCTGTAGTCTCACTGGAGTAGAGCTTATGTACAGATGGGTGTTCTCAGCAGTGAGACTCGAGTGTCCCCACCCTGAATATGTCTGCACCTAAAGCCCCTGGTCTGAATCAGCACACCCAGCACCGTAGCCTCATTACCACCCACAGGGCATCACCACCTTGATGTTTAAGGACATTTAGTTTGGCCGGTGTTTCAACCTATATGAGCAAAGGCACACAGTGTATCATCTTTGGTATCTTTATTTTACTTAAGTCAGATTTGAGGAATTCATTTATTCTTGTTCCTGATAGTAATATTCTGTATAATTTAGTTGGTGATGAAAAAATTTATTTGTTTTGTCCAATAAATAGTCACATTTGTGCAACATCTAGTTTTGTAACTATTCTATAGTATTTCTGGTGTATGTTTTCTTTAATAATGTGAGTGACTGTCACAAATAATACAAATATATGTATTCGTGAAACTGGCTTTCAATAAACATAGATTAGTGTACACCTAGGATAACAACGTTAAGTTAGAAAGTTAGAACTGACACATAGTCAGTTCCAGTGCATATATATTGCCAAATAGTTTTCTAGAATTTACCAATTTATGGGCTAGTTGTTCAACATCTACAATACTTGGTATTGTCTTTGTTGCTAATCTGGTTACTAGTTAGTATGTTTGCATTGTTTTAATTTTCATTCTTTTTTATTAAGAATATTTAAAAATTATATTTTATGTATGAGTGCTCTGCATGTATACCTGCAGTTCAGAAGAGGGCACCAGATCCTATTATAGATGGCTGTAAGCCACTATGTGGTTCCTGGGAATTGATCTCAGGACCTCTGGAAGAGCAGCCAGTGCTCTTAACCCCTGAGCCATTTCTCTGGCTCCCCTCATTTCCTTGATAATTGTGTTGAGAACCTTTTCATGTTTTTTTTTTTTCATTGTCTTTAGCAGAAACACATACACTTTTATCTAAAATTTATCTAATTTATTATTGCTTTGTAGGAGTTCTTTATATGTTAAAGAGTTCTTTATATGTCTCTGCTTAGTAAATGCATTTGCAAATATCTTTTTTACTTTTTGACTTACTTTTTATTTTTATTTTATTTACTGGTTCCTCCAATAAAAGTTCTCAATTGTCCAGTTACTCACCTTTTTTCCTTCTAATTAGTCCTCTTAGAAGTAATCTTTGCTTACCTTAAATTCTTATAAATAATCTGGAATTTTTCTAAATTCTTTATTTTTACTTTTTACATTTAGCCTTAAAATTAACTTTATCATATATCATAAACTACAGTGTGAAATAAGAAGTCACGTTTTAATTTTTGTATGGCTGTTAACCCAGCTCATTTAGCAGATGTCAGGACATTGCAGGGCCGGCCACCTTTGCCAAACATTGTCCGCTTATGTACTTGTGGCTGGCTTGAGTGTTCTGAACCATTTGTTTATTTTCTGTCTCTTTCTCTCAATAGTAAACTTTACCAGTGATCAAGCTGTGTGATGAGTTTTAATATTGGACAGGGAAAGTCACTCAGTTTTGCTTTTCCTCTCTGAGACCACATAAAAGTTGAGTCAATTCTCTTGTAGTTAAAGGTTTTTTTGGGTTTTGTCCTCCCTGCCCCCCTTCACCCCCCACCTCCCGAAAAAAATTTAACTGGTCAGGCTCCCTAGGCAGAACACAAATGTTTTTGTAGCTCATTCTTTATATAACAACAGCAGTCCTGAGGCCTCTGATGTTTGCTGTTCAGCTTGTGTTGATGTGTGGCTGAGTGCGAGGTCCTTTATTTTTCCTAGATTAATAACATGATATTAAAGAAAATCAGTTACATCACTTCTGAAGGTTGATGGAATCTGCTTTGTGCCTTCATTAGTATTCATGGGGCCATGTTCGTTGTCCTTTTTAGCATTTCATTTTAAAAGAGTAGAAGCTGTGCTCTGTGCAGTAGAGATCATTTTCCTCTTCCAAGCGCGTCTTTTGGGCTGACATTTTCTCTGCAGCACCCAAATTAGCTATGCGTTAGTAGAGTCCTTTCCTGTTTCCTCTCTAGGGTGTCTTAGACAGCACCTGCATCCAACAGTTCTTCTGGATTTCCTTTTGTTGTGTGATCTCTAGCTTTTGTGGACATAGGCCATTTTCTGTGGCTCAGGATAAGAGCTTAGGCTAAGTGAGAACCTTTGCCACTGGTTAACAAAGGTGTTTGGTCTGTTTTTTAAACATTTTATTTGTATGTTGTAATACATCTTGTTTCTGTGAGTAGGAAAAACCCTAGATGTTATTTAGTTTGGTTTGATTTTGGTTTTGATTTTTGAGATAAGGTATATTTCTCACTCTTCTATCGCTGTGATAAAACACTGAGAACAAAGCACTTCAGAGAAGGAAGAGTTCATTTTAGGCTTCTGGTTCTTGATCAGTGGTTCTCAACCTTCCTAATGCTATGACCCTTTAATACAGTTCCTCATGTTGTGCTGACCCCAACCATAACATTGTTTTCATTGCTAACTTAAAACTCTAGTTTTGCTACTGTTATGAATCATATAATGTAAATACCTGATACTCAAGGATATCTGATATGTGACCCCCAAAGGAATTGCAACTCTCAGGTTGAGAACCACTGTTTTAGAGGGATGGATGATCATCATTGTCATGGCAGGGTAGTGTGGCAGCAGATAGGTAGTCATTGTACTGGAGCAGCAGTGAAGAGCTCACATCTAACTACAAACAGGAAGCAGAGAGCAAACTGAAAATGACAGGACATTAAATTCCCAAAGCCCTTCGTGAACATGCCATTAACTGGGGACCATGTATGCAAATGGCAGAGCCTTTGGGTGTACTGTCATTCAAACTACTATAGAGGCCTTAAACCTGTGGTAATCCTCTTCCTCAGCCTTCTTAGTGCTGGGTGTGAAATATTGCATACAGCAGAAAAAACCTAGATACTGTATGCACACACTCATGCCCAGTCAGCTCATGTGTACACTGTTTATTCATGTAGGAATCAAGCTGAGGAGAGACCAGAATTCTCTCTGTGTTGCACAAAAGCAATGATTAATCTTTCCTCAGCATGTTATTTGAAGCCAGTCTGCATTGTGGCTCTTCTCTTCTCAGCATATCCACATTGTCTATATCCATATCTCAAGTCAGCTTGAGCTATGACCAGGGGCTGAAGAGGTAGCTCAGTGGTTAAGAAGACTTATTGCTCTTACAGAGAACCTGGGTACAGTTCCCAGCACCCATGTGGTGGTTTGCAACCATCCTTAATTCCAGGACCAGAGGATCTGACACTCTTCTGACCTCCACAGGAACTAGATGCACGTACATGGATGCAGCAAAATACTAACACAGAAAATAAATACATCTGAGGCAAATTTTTAAAAATTGACATGACCAGAAGAACATTAACACCCAAGGATAGAGAATGAGCTTTAAGTAAAACTTCGTACAGCATTTAGCACAGAATTTGACTATGCTGAATGAATAAATGAATGATCAAACATTTGTTTACCATGGTAAGCTTTGATGTGCTACTGTGTGGCATGCTGTTTAAGGATAGTGGAGTCAAACACAGTTTCCCTTGAAACTGACTACAATTGAATTGCCCTCTTATATTGAACAAAAAGTAATCTTTGAATTCTAGTTTCCTTACTGACAAAAGAGTGACAATTATAATTCCTTCTTAACCAAGTATTGCGAGAATTGTATTATATAGTCCATGAAAAAGCCGAACATGCTGCCCGTTGTTAAGATGGATGATCTTTCATTTAGCCATTCAGTTGTTACGAACTAAGTGTTTCCCGTCTGTTGAGCAGCAGAAACCTATTAGACTAATCTTAAAAAGAAAACAGGAATGGTATTTATTGAATTATCTAGACACATGAGAAAATTCTACTTTAGCGATTTCTCTCAAAACTGCTGACTGACTTGAGCAGAATGCCTTGACTTCTGACAAGATCCTGTGCATGAGAAGTTGTTCTTTAGAATAGTGTGCTCTGGTAGACCTGCTGCTGCAGTTGCTGTCAGCCCAGGACCTGGACTTGTTTCAGCAACATCTCCTTAGAGGCTGCTCTCTGGTCACTGAGGATGGGAGACTTATGGTGGCTCTGGAGTTTGTAGATGGTGGTTCCACATATATAAGCCATGCTGTTACCTCTCTCCTCCTGACTGTGGAGCCTGAACTAAGTAAGGCGAAGGTGATAGTGCCTCGGCATGCTGATCAGGAGAAGATGAGGAAGAGAACCATCTGAAAGTATTGAGAAACTGAAATTAGTGTACAAGGTAGATTCTTTGTGGTCAAGCTCCTAGCTGCTTTTGATTCTGGGATCTCAGTCATTGCAGAAACTGTCTACACCCAGATAACACAGTCAGGGAAACAATTAGCAGTGTTTGGGGATAACCATTATTTCTCTTCTCCCTATGGGACAAAGACCCAGGCCATTCCATGTCAAAGTCACCTTTAAAACCATGGAGAGCTTTATCAGACTGTGAAACCATCCATGCTCTGAGGACAGCCTGGATCGGGACCTTTCAGCAACACCTCTGTCTACACCACGATAAACAGCACTTTGCTGATATCACCAACATGATATATCAAGGTCTCACACTGCAATCATGTTGCTGTGGAACAGAATATGGACTTGAAGCACATGGTGCTAAAGCCCCTCCCCACCCCATGATTACCAGAGACAATGCGAGATGCAGCAGGCCAGCGGACTTTCCTCCATCTGTGTCTGACTGGACATTATTACAGACGGTGCAGCCATGGAAGTCAGGAAGAGGTTGGCTTGCATCACAGACCAGGTCTCTACTGTTGGCTGGACTGTGAGAAAGCTTGGAAATGAAGTGCAAGGCTTTGGCCAGTGAAATTGTGGTACTGTGTGCTCTAGACTGAAGAGAGAATTGTCGAAGGTTGACTTGTAGGTGATGGAGCTGGTGTCAGGTCAGCTGCAGAGGCTGGACAGATGTAGTCAACAGGCTGGACCAAGGGGAACAAAAAAGCCTCGTTTCAGGAAAACAGCAGGACCTGGTCATCAAGATTCATAGCATCTTTCTCAGTGTCTCCCTTTAAAAATAAAATCTCATAAAAACATATTTGTGTTTTGAACAAAGGCATTTTCACCAGTTGATGATTTTTTTTCCCCCCTCTCTTTCTGCCACTTGGAGTATTTTTTCCCAGTTTGTTAGCCCTGTTTTATGCCCTTCTAATAACTAACATTTGGTTATTTTATGTTGTTTGCTTGTTTGTTTTCAAAGTAGTAATGACTAAATGAAAATAGAGGAGGGAGTATTTAAAAAAATAGTATGTTGTTTGCTTAGTCAGTGGTGATGCACACCTTTAATCCCAGCAATCAGCAGGCAGAGGCAGGCAGATCTCTGAGTTCCTGGACAGCCTGGTCTACAGAGCAAGTTTCAGGACTGCCAGGGCTACACAGAGAACCCTGTCTCACAAAACAAAACAAAACAAAACAAAACAAAACAAAACAAAACAAAACAAAAAAATAGCCTACTGCTGTTAACAGTCCCGTGACTTTCCTAAGTATGCATTTATACGAATACGGGTACCAGCAAGGAAACATGTGTAGCGATGACATGTCACGATATGGTTGGTAGTTGCTTACTTGTGTTTCCTTTCTCATCTTCTACTTTTCTACTTCTTTTCTTTAACACCATATATAGCCCTTGAAGTTGAAATCCTCTTGTTTTGTTGTTAGTGCTGCGACACAGTGGATGCTTTCATTCTTCAGGGAAGTAAAGAGGACTTGTTCTTGTAAATGACCTGGGTTTGATTCCCAGTGCCTACACAGTGGCTTGACTGTCTGTAATTCCAGTCCCAGGGAATCTGATTCCTTCCTCTAGGACCAGACATGTATATGGTGCACACACATACATGTAGGCAAATACTCATATACACACACACACAAAAAAAGTAATACAATCTAAAATAAAAACCTAGTCATCATTAATATTGGCTGAAACAGTGTAAACTTGTTTTTGAACAACTTAATTTTATGCTTTTTAAAGTTGGCAAGAAGACATCTGTGACATTGTTGCCACTGCTACCTGTGTGGTAGGTGATTATGCCATTTTCTTACAGTCTTGTCTTCCTTGTATGAATGAAGGGGGATTTAGAGGTGTGGTGTTACTGCCAAGAAGCTTGTCATGTTCAGATGCTTTAGCTTGGATGATAGATTTCCCACAGTTTGCAAACCACACTTCCTCTATGGTACATGGTATGATGGTTTTGAGCTAATGGATGATTTAATAAGTACCCCAGGCATTGTGCTGACTAGTATGCAGTCAGAAGACATAGATAAGAGTTCGCTTACGGGGGTAATTGTTTGTGTTTTTGATGGCACTGATTTACTATGTGGTCTTATGGCCTTTTAGCATTTGGTTACCTGACCTCCAAGGCAGTTGGATAAGAGCCACTGTTTTATGTACCCCGGCAAGACCTTCACCAAAGTTGGGTGTTCAGTTAACACCTTACTGTTAACTTATGCTGTCAGAAGTTTTAGGAATTTTAACTGTAGCACATTTTGGCCCAGAACAATGACAGCCTCTGAATAGAGAAAGGTACTATTTGACTTTTAAGTATGTGGAACTAGCACCCAGCAGCCACTTCTGTGTACTGTATCCTTGGGTTCTGGATAATTTATACAGTTTGCACCCAGCTATGGGGAAGGAAGGGCCAACCAATTTTTTTTTTCTCCTGCACATCAGTCTCTTTGGCCAAGCTGTGTCTACAAATGCAGTAATCTTCTCTAGTAGGCACAAAAGATACTGTTCAGTCAACTCAGTATGGAGCTGGAAACATTTGAATACTAAGACAGCATGTCTGAAACATTATTAAAATAAGCGTAATCACACGGGTCTTATGAATTGTGTATGTGTATTTCAGTGGGCCTGTGGCGGGCCTGTGGCAGGCAATTGCTTTGCTTTCCACATGATGATATTGCTTGAGTTATCTTGGGCATTGAACTCTGGCTTTGCCACCAGGGGCAATGTGAAAACAATATTAGAGAAAAAACCTCATATTTGACAGTAGGATTTCACCATGACATGTTAAGCTCATGATTTAAATTATGAACAGTATGCTCCTCTTCTAGAAAATGAGATGATGATGATGGGACTCACTCCTTATAGTTGATAATGAGAAAATAGAGGCACAAAGTACCGTAACATTAGTGCATAGTAAGTGGATACTAAATAAATAGTTAAATTCTCTCTAGAAGTATCTTGGTTAGGAGAGAGATAGGCCCTTGAGGAAAGGCCAGAGGTTTTTGAGAAAAAAATGTTGATTATTTAAAGATATAGGGGAATCTTTGACTGGAAGACTAGATATAAGCTCTTTTATCAGCAACAACAATGATTTCTTGTAAAGCAGCAGCCTGGCTTCTGGTTGGACCCAGCATGTAACTTGTTGATGAAAGAACCCTAAAGGGCTGTGGATGTAGATGCTGCTGAAATCGAGTACACTGACATTCCCTGGTAGTCAGAGCAGCTTGTCATCCTGACTGCAGGGTGTTTACAAGTACGGAAGGGCAGCTAAACCAATTAGAAAGAGGGGAGGAAGCGAGCCAGTCTTTCAAGCACTTCTGGACCTAGTCCAAGTACAGACTTTTCACCCAATGCACCCAAAAGAGCAAGGGAAATAGTGTTCTAAGTTTGTACATGAAAAATGTTGAAAATGTATGCCCCAAGTTACTGAATGTGTAAGTTGTAAAGCATGATTTGACAACTAGAGTTGAATTTATAATGTTTAAAATGCAGCTCAAATGCCTTTGGCATCCAGATACTCACATATGATTTCCTTGTGAGAGAAGAAAGTGGAATTACCTGCAGCCTGCACAGCGGTCTTCCACCATTTGCCCCGACTAGATCCTGCAACTACTGAACCACCTTGTGGGTGGAGTCAGGGTTTCCTGCCCCTGACTCACAGTTGGGTTCAGTAGATGTCATAAGATGAATGAGACAATTCAGTCAGAGGGAACTGGCCCTATGATGCTGCAATTGCTGTGCCACCACCTGTCTGACTTGAGCCACATTCCTTTTGTTCATCTTTATATTTTCAAATTATCTATGTATCCAATATCTAGTTAAATAATTAAAGAAAAACTAAAACCTTTTTATGTCTCTTGAGCCAAAGGAATGTAAGATATGGCTCTCTTATGGGACAGTGCAATCTCTGTGGAGGCAAGCTGTGCAATGAAATTAGTTAATTCTCTCCAGACTAGGCAGAGTTTTCTGCATGGGAGCATATATATATTTTGCCCTAGGTAAATTCTCTTTATCACCATTCCAGCCATTCTGGGTTGGTAAATGGAGTGTTACATCTGGCAATGTCAGATGTCCTGTGTTCTGACAATTTCTCAGGAACAGATCTGGTAAGGATCCAGGGAAAGCATCTAAGCTACCGTTGCAGTCTTGGGTCGCTGCTGGGCTTGATATAAACCATAAATGACACTCTCTAAATAACTTAATCACAAACCAACAGTCAAATGAAAAGCTTATGTGGCAGGAAAAACTGCTTGGGTATGAGTTACAAGATACACACTTTACTATATGAAATTTAGAAACTCAGTTATTTTTATCTGGTCTAGATGGTTTTCTTCTTTTTCCAAAATGGAAATATATTAGTTTTTTTTAACTATCATGGCAAGTTGCCCATTACAAAAAAGAAAGTTCTGACAGCACCAAAAAACAAGAAGAAAGTAAAGGTCACTTAGAGCATCACTGTGAAGAGGACACTGTGAACTTTATGGCATCTACACGTGTGAGCTTAGGAGAACAAACAGCTGCGTTATTCTGAACTTTAACTCGGACCATCTATAAAGATATGCTCGTTATTAACTCTAAGCGCTACTCATTATGTTACAGCATTAGCAAATGTGAACTCCCATCACTTCCATTGCCCAGATCCTTAGTTACCTATTTTCTAAACTGAAGAACACGTTATTTCAGGCTTCCCAGTCAAGTGTCTAATCTCCCTAAAATGTTCCATTAATGTCTTCCCCCAAGTGGGCAGTGGGCCTCAGCTTGATCTCTGATCAGAAAAATCTGACCTGACTTGCTGGAAGGCTTATTTATCCAAAGTGTTATAGAAGGCCAAAAAATAATCTCACTTGTATTTTTGTTAAGGGCGTCAATGTTTGCTTTCCTTTTGACTTTAGCAGGATTATGTGTTTGGTTTTAACTTTTCCCCTCCACGCTGGATATGGATCATGGGCACAAGAAAGCAGAGACAGGTTTCTCAGTGGCTTCCCAGATATCACAGAACATGGAAACTGCATAAGGAAGCTGACTGTTTACTTTTAGACAGTGACTCCTGTCCCTCTTTTAAGTAATATAAAGCACATTCACTTAATCTTTAATGATAAACTGAACAAGAAAAGCTATTCGAAGAAGTAACTTTGCGTTGCACCGCATTATCCCCAGCCTCTTTGGACAGGTGTTAATTGCTTACCTGTAAACCATGCATGTGTAGAGAATCTGACCACCTTAGGCCTAGGGGGAAGGGAGGGTAACTGTCACTTCAGAGTCCCAAGTTACTGTCTCTGCTAGGTACCAGATGCCTTGGGAGCTTCCTGTAAGCATTCATTTCACTCATGCTTCCTGTTACTGCCCTCTGCCTTTTGTAAAAAGGCCACAGGCTGTGCACGGTGAGATACTTTTCAGGTGGCAGGTGGGTGTGCAGTGTCTGTGGGGTCTGCTACCCAGGCTGTTTGTTCTAGGGCACAGGATTTCACTAGCTTTCCAGACCATTTGAGCTGTTTGCAGCCTGAGTTCTGGGACTGTGTTACATGGAGTTGCACTCAGGTTCTTTAGCCACTGTGTTTTTGTGTAGTCTGCTTCTCATCCATGAATTCCCTGACCTGCCACTCAGAGTTGGCATGTGTCTGTGAGACTCTGAACTTCATAGCTCATGCTACCTTCCAGCTCTTGTCCTGATTACCTGAGATTCTGAAGACGACATTTCTATCTACAAACCCAAGTGTCTGCCTGGAGACTGATAATTGCTTAATTTGTTCCCTTCCTATGGGAGGTATGGTCCACAATGCAAAATTAAAGCATGTGGGTGTGGTAGTGGAGCGAGAAGGCTGTGAAGGAGGTTAGTTAAGGAAGTGGGCTGGCTAGTTGGGAAGCATTCTTACCACTTTAGGGCCAATAGGGACAAGCCTAGATGAAAGTTTCAGACAATCCATGGTATTCACTGTTCGGTGTTCACATTTCAAGCTTCGTAAACCATGTTCTTACATCTGTGATCAGGACTTACTTATCATTGGTAACATTTCGTGGATTGTTGATTTATTAGATCGATTTCAGTCTTTTTCTTTATTATTTTAACATTTGTGCTTTCCTATTGAAAACAAACATTTGACTTGATGTGTCATGTCAGAATAAATATCTCCTCTTTTTAATGTCAGGGCCTGTTAAAGAATTGCTGTCAATTCTGGGTTGCAGAGTTGTCACCACATCAGTTGGCAGTAAAGCTTCGGTTAGTGTAGAGAGACATCGATATTTACAGCATTGAACAGTGCACTTGTTGGGCTTGAGATATGCAGACCAAGAATGAAGAAGTACTAGTTTTTCACTTGCAGCATATTTGGAAATTAATTATGGTAATGACAAGTAGAAAACAATCAACACTCTAGAAGATACTTTCCAGGGCTAGAGAGGTAGCTCAGTTATGTCCTTGCTATGCAGGAATGAGGACCAGAGTTCAGTCCCTAGGACCCATTTAACAAACCCGAAGCCAGGTATGGTGGTATTTGTAATCCCAGTGATCAGAAGGTGATGTCTGGATCTCTGAAACTCACTAGATAGATGCTTAGCCTGCTTGGCAAGCTTTATGACAAAGAAGGAACTGCTGTCTCAAAAACAAGATGAATGGTTCCAGAGAAACAGCATCTGGACTGACCTGGGCCTGCATGCATGTGCACTCACACAAACAAACACCCACATGTATACACAATAAACAATAGTGACAAATATCTTTTCAGCTTTTCTGGTGGCCTCGGCTTAAACCCAGGGCCTTGAGAGAGCATCTATTGCCAACCAGCCTCCCTGCTCCAGAGGGCAATTTTTTTTTGTATGTTTAGATTTTGTTGAAATGTGTACAGAAGTTTCTAAAGCTTTTTGCCCCATTCAGAGAACTTATAATGCACATAGTGCTAACAGCTACACATTATTATCCCCATTTACTGTTAAATGAAACTTGAGAGAACTTATATTACTGTAGCCTGATTGTGCTACCCTCCACTCCCTGGTTCATATGTTCAAGTCCTGATTCCCAGCATGATTATATTAGGGGTGGGGCCTTTGGGACGTGATTATACCATGAAGGTGATATAATCCTTATGAATGGTATTAGTGCCTTTGGCATTGGATCTAAAATCGAATGGATTTTAAGACCGTTTCTACCATGTGAGACCACAGTTTTGAGAAGTTGCTGTTTACAAATCAGTTTCTCACCACACAGTGAATCTGCTGGCTTTTTGATTTTCCACTTCACAGACTCCAGAACACTAAGAGTTGGTTGTTTATAAATTCCCAGTTTATGGTGTTTTATTTTAGCAGTCTGAGTGGACTGATAGTAGTAACTAGATTGAAATTGAAGAATTGAGTGCATGGTTTAGGCCAGGATTTCACGAGCAGCCACATCAGGGGATGAGTCTGCCAGTAGTCAGGTTCTAGTGGAAAGAAGGGCAGTCTTCTCAAACACTTGCAGGTTTGGAGGAAGCTAGAGCAGTCCTGCTAGAGGGGAAGGTACGACGCTGACCCTATGAAGGTGAGTGTTCCATCAGCTGAATAGCAGTGGAGGCGAGAGGAGCGAAATACTGGGCAGTTCTCTGGAAGGTGAAAAATTTGGGGGACAGAAGTCAACAAGATGGGGCAGATTTATGGAGGGAGTTAGGCTATCAAGGTGAAAGGCAGGTGAAAAGCTTCAGATCCCACTCCATGGTGGGATTTTTAATTTCTATGGGGCCTTTGTCAGGAGTAGGAGGTGGTGGGAGTTTGTTTCCTGGAGGTGATGCAGGGTCAATACAATGGTGCTGTGTGGAATTGGGAGGTGCACAGGAAGGCAGCAAGGAGGAGCCCAATCTAGACGGGAACCTCATGAAGAAGAGACTGGGTTGAAGAAAAGCAGTAGCTTGAGGGGAAAGCCAGAAGCAGGATTACCACAAGTTTTATTTTGATTTTGATTTGCATATTCAGTTTTCATTTCAAGTCCTAAATGCATTTTCTGGTAAAGAGAGAAACTCTTAATGCTATCAAAGAAAATGTAAGAATAAAAGTGTCCATTTTCTTTAAAAAAAAAATAAAAATAAAATAAATTAAAAAAGTATTCCAGAGAAGCAGATACCTACAAGTCTGAAATTGTTGAATGTAAATTGCTGACATTAAAAGGCCCAAGAAGGAAGTTTTTCACAGTGGTGCATGCTTGTCACCAGCACTCCCAACACCACGGAAATAGAAGCTGAGTTCAGGTCCAGTCGCAGCCTCAGCTCCATGGTTAATTTAAAGCAAAAGTGATTCAAGGTGGAGAAGGCAGCTTTAACAGACTCTCTCAGTCTTACCTGGAGTGGTAGGCAGAGTCTGCTGAGAAAGAGAGGAATGAGTGTAAAGGTCAGGAGAGTGGAAAGAGGGAGAGACAACTTAGTGGGAGATAGTAATCGGGATTTAGAGACGGGGCATGAAACCGAGATGAAGCGTAATTACTCATCAG